>NW_015167067.1:358532-404547 GCF_001447785.1 Gekko japonicus
AAGGTATAGATTGGTTGCCGTACAGAGACTTAATCAAAAAGGAGGGAACAGAATGGGTAATGAAAAAGCAGAATGAACTTCAATATAGATACGTTTGGTTGAAATATATGCAGATTAATGATATTTTCAAAGCAGACAAGAAAAATTATGGTTTTAGAGAGGAAAAAAATGAGTTAGAAACTATTTGGGAGGTTGGAGGGGGGAAAATGGTTTCTAAGATGTATAAAAACTTGTTGAAATGATATACAGAAGATGAAACTGTAAAAGAACAAATGTTAAAATGGGCAATTAACATGAATAAGGAAGTGACAATAGATTCGTGGGAATATTTGTGGAAAAATTCTATTAAGATATCGAGGTGTACCAATGTAAGAGAGAATTGTTATAAAATGATGTATAGATGGTACATGACACCTAAGAAAATAGCAAATATGAACCAAAATATGTCTAGTAAATGTTGGAAATGTAAGAAGCACGAAGGCTCATTTTACCATATGTGGTGGACATGTGATAAGGCTGTGGACTTTTGGACAAAAGTTCACGGCAAAATGCAAAAAAATCTGAAATTTTCCTTTAAAAGAGCACCTGAGATTCTGCTTTTCGGACTTAAAATAGGACTTAAAATGGAGGAACTAAATGTGAAGAAAAAGACTCTATTCTGGTATTTAATAACAACGGCAAGAATGGTCTATGCACAATGCTGGAAACAAGAGAAAATACCAGAAATAGAAGATTGGATACAAAAGGTTCTGTTCATGGCAGAAATGGACAAAATAACAAAAAAATTAAACAACAAGGAAGACCAAGAATTTTTTGAGGAATGGGTTGACTTCAAGATTTATCTAGAAAAAAACTGGGAGGTAAAACGAAATTTACTTTGTTTAGATCAATATTAAGAATAAGATTGTTATCATAGAATATACAAGACTTTTGGAACACAGGGGAAACGCATTGCGGGAAGCCACTGGAAAGGAGGGAGGGGGAAGGGAAACTGATTATAAGAAAACTGTATTGAATTTGTGAAATGTATTAAGAAAATAAAAGTTTCTTGAACAACAACAAAAAAATCTTGATTTTAGTACATTTTTTTTCCCACCAGGAAAGATTTATAGTTTGTTTTAATAGTGTCTTATCTGTTTTCAGTTCAGTTTTCTTGATTAGTAAATTACCATAAGTTTCTTTAATTTTCCCTAATATTAATGTGGGTTTTGCAAATGCTTCTATGGGCGAGAGCCACATTGGTATTTTAATATAGTTTTTATCTTTTATGTCACTTTTCTTTGATGTTCCACAGGTGGTGACTGAATATGTGCTTGAGATTTCCACCCATTGCCGCACCATGTACACAGCCCCATAACAAGTGACAATCTAAAGTAGTGTTTTATGGTAGGCAAAATCTGAATTACTGACTCAAAATCTGTGTTTTCTTAATCCTGTTAGTCGGCAAAAAGTAAAAGCCAATTTTTCCTTGCTGAAAACAACCAACTTGATTAGCATGAGAAAAATTGAAACAAGTGGTACCTGTCACAAAAAAAGGAAGATCTGATTTCCAGATATGGTTGTGGATATGAACTATAACGTATTCTTTGTAGTACATCTGTCTTGCTTTTGTTAGCCATTAATCAACAGCAGTAGGTAAAATCAGTGTTTACCATAAAAAGAAAGTCTCTGAGTAGAAAATAAGCATGTGCCACTTTAACCTTTCTTAGTATCCTTCTCTTATTTAGCCATATAACTTTTTCTCTGAATACTTTCTTCCAAATGTCTCTTTCCAATATCTGGCCCTGCATGAAGAGGATGGAGAGTGAAGGAAATATCTTCCCTGAATACTTTCCCCACTCTTGTTATCCCTCAAACAATGGCTCTCTAACACTTAGTAAACATGTCATTTCCTTGACTGTTTTGACATGCTTCATTTTAAAAGGGAGTTTTAAAAGGATGTTATAATAACACAAAGTGAAATTGGGTTCAAATGGGATTATCATAGGAACCTCCTGGTTGAGTAGATTTTATGTATTTATTTAGGTTATTATTTATGCAGCTTTCCCATGAAAAACATCCCTAAGGCAGCTCACAAAAGGTAAAATAAACAAATACAACAGGAGCATAAAATCAGCCAAAGACATCCCAGATTCTGTGACTTCCAAAGTCTTAGTGGGCAGTAAACTGACAGTTAAAAGCTGCCTGGAAATGGTTGTCAGGCAATGGATAAATGCTGTTGTAGGCTGACCCTCTGGCTGCCTCTGTTGTTCTGCCTCAATATCAGGTGGTAAAAAAATATCCTTCCCACAGCAGCAAAAGGTAAAAAGGTGTATGTGGGGAGGAGGGTTAGGGGATAGCTACCCCAATATGTATCATTACTAGCCAATACCAAATAGGCTACATAATTTCCAATTTGTGTGTGTGTACAAATGGCTCCAGGATTGAAAACTCTTTTGTAAAAACAATTCTTACTCTTCATGAAACAAAACAGCAAACAAATGTGCTTATTTTGTTTATCTTGGCATCTTTTGCACTCTAACTCAAGAAACATGGTCACTATGCAGAGGAAGGCAATGGCAAACCACCTGTATTCATCTCTTGCCTTGAAAGCCCTATTGCGTTGCCATAAATTGGCTGTGACTTGACAGCACTTTACAGCCACGTACATGTGCACGCACACACAAATATGCTCTTAAGTCCTTGGATACTAAAAACAGATAACACAGAAGTGCAGGAGCCATACTTCTTGTTCCCCAGCAGGTTGACGTACTCCCCAACATCTGAGAGAGGTAAAGAACTCTCAGTTTTAGGTTAACTTAACAAGAGCGTTGTGATGGACAGGTTTGGTTCCACCTCTCCTTAACAGTGACAAATGAGAGCTAATGGAATGTTAGAGGAGACAGTTGTAAAATGGCAGTTGAGAGAGCAGTTGAGAGCTGGCTGAGCTGAGAGAGAAAAGAGTATGTCTGATTGAGTGAAACTGTGGAGAAGAGCAGCTTAGAACTGGCTGAAAAGAGTCAATTTGTAACAAAGGATCCTAATTGCTGGAACAGGGAAACAGTTCAAAAGTTCAATTGGAAATGAAACATTGTAACAGCTATTTTACTTTATTCAGTGTCACGTTTGTTACCGCCAATGGCCAGTCTTGTTGTTGGGGAAAATGAGCTTTGCAGCAGGGGAGGCCAGAGGGGAATATAGGGATTGCACACCAATTGTATACCAAGGTCCGTTACAGTAGGAAGACTCCAGATTTGAAGAGTAAATTAAATAGTTCTTATTTAAAAGTTTCCCTAATTACAAGCACACTTAGCATTCAAAAAGAGCAAGCAATACAGAACTAAGAAAGCAGAGGTGATTGATAGCGAATAGAGGGGTCAGTTATGGGGTAATGCTACCTGTCCAGGTGTGCAGAGGTCCTTGAAGAAAATAGCGCTAACAACCAGCATTATGCACTATGGGAAGGCCCAAAGAAAAGACTCTGGGGGTGTACTCAAAGTATAGGCGCCATCCTGAGTGCACATTGGATGGCCATGTGCATGCACGGGTATAGACCTTGGAATACAATGCCAACCAGTAGGAGGTCTTGAGGGGCTTGTCTCAGGTGAAGACAAAAGATTACATGGGCCAATCATGGGTCCCAGGGGGTGCGGCATCAGGAGGTGCCAGACCTAGGTGTGACCAATGAGGTTCCAGAGGGGCAGAATCTGGATTAACAATAGTGATGATGGGATTAGTCAGGTGTTTGGTGGCTCGCTGAATGGGTTTTCTGACCTGTAATGGTCCAATCAAGGCAGTTTGAAAAGGTTCCCAGGTTTATACAAAAAAAATGGGAGATGGGTCTCTAATTAGCATCAGGAAGGATTAATGAACATTTGAATGCATGATTGGTTTAATCTCGGTATCCTAAGGGAAGGAGCAGGAGAGACAGTTGTGAAGACAAAGGATTCTCACATAGACATAGGTGCCACAAAGTGAAGTTCTGGAGATGGAAGGGCTATTCACCAGATGGCCTTTGAATAGCCTTTAGAAATGTAGATACGTTACCTGGTGGAACTGCCATTGTTTCATATGTATACCTTTCTGGGTGTGGGAAAAAGACTGGAGGTTTTGCTCTGAGGTCTGCCTTATGCCACCTGAAAATGGAGAGCCTTTTCCAGAGCTATGGCTTGCTCTGCATTTCAGAACCAGGAAAGCCTTCCTTGGCTTGAGTTTGTGGGTCTCTGGTTAAGGTTAGAAAGTGGGGTGCCCCTGCTGTTGGAGTTACCCTAGAGTAAGGCAGCACCTCTGGGTTACATTCAAACCATAAATAAAAGTTAACTTCTTGTTTTGTTTAACTTTGTGGGCTGTGTGTCTCAGGGAAAGAAATGAACACATACCCACATTCAGTAAAGATCTTGGTGTATATATGTTTAGGATATGAATAAATGGTTCCAGCGTGTGAATGGAACAGTGTAAGAGCCCCACACCAATAACTCAGTGAAGTGTCTGAGTGAGGGTTGGTTATTAAAGGGGGCTGGGCTACCCTGTTTGCTAATGTCTCTGTGAGTGAGAGAGAGGACCTGAGAAGTGAAATGGCCATGACTCTCTAGAGATTTTAAGAGAGACGAGAAAGGTAGGATATGTGATGGTCTGAACTATTTGTATCCCTGAACCTGAGAGAGAGAGGTTGTAGAGGGTGGTAAATACTCTGTGTGAGTGGAGAAGGGGCATCACAGGTGTTCTTAAGATAGTTGTCTAAACCAGACATTTCCATGGGATCAAGTGGTATGCTCTGCCAAAGAATATTTGAAGTATTACCTTCAAATTTACCATCAATTTATTTTAATGTTTGTAGACAACATAAATTGTTCATAATCCCCAAGTAACCCCAAGCATTAATTGATTCATTCATTTTTATCATTTATTAATTGCTTTGCCCAGAATTGCTTGAAGCAATGTCCACATAACCAAAATGCAAGTATAGTAAGTCCAGTATATAAGCCATCAGTCATTTCTAGAATAGAACCAGCAATATTAGAATCAATATAATTATTAAAACCAGTGTAACAATAGAATAATAGAAACTGTAGTAACTGCAATTGGTTAGCAAAGGAATCAGGTCAAAAAGAAAAAAAAGGTTTACAATTTTAAAAATTGCACAGGACACTGACGGTGAAATTCTTAGGTCCAGACAAGGTTTTTTTAATCCAGTAGTCACACGGAGGCAGTGAAAAATGTCTAAAACAACTTCATTGTGCCATGGCCAAAGAATCCTCCCTAACTACAAAAGTTACAAAAGCATTCTTCCCAGCTCCTTCTGCATAACACCTTACATTTATATTCCATTTTATGTGGTCTTTACATCACCTCCATTCCTACACAACATAGCAACTCAATGTATCCAATTATCTGTAGAAGTTTGCGAGTGTGGCTAGTAGAGTACTGCTCATGTCTAAGAATGTGTTCCCACATTCTTGGGGTCTTATCTGTTGACAAGACGCTGTGCTCAGCTGGCTGAAACCACTTCTGCAGATGCCTGTTATTCTGCTAACTCCTGGGGTACAGAAGTTCATTCCTAAGCAAGCAGAGCAAGCAGCACTATAAAATGCTGTTAGTCATACTAAAGGACAATTTTTCCTTCAGGTAAAAAAGAAATAAAAACAAAATGTTTTAGAGTTTTTAAAAAATGCACTGCAAGGAAACAGATCCAGTTCCCAGCAAGACAAATTTGATACTGCACAAAATAAGTATACAAGGCAGATAAACACTTGTATGGCCAATAGCAACCTGTATTTACAGTGACAGGACAGGACAGCAATATCAAACCAATTAAACTTACCACCCAATACACCAACCATAAACTATACAGACCACCCATGCATATTTATAAAATGGAGAAAATGATAATAGAATTTCATCTTTTTCTTCATCGTATTTATGTGTTTTTAGTACAAACATTATGACACTACAAAAGATGATCACAGGACAAACTTCTAAATTGTTGTATTTTAATTCAAACAACAAATGGATAACCAGGGAGTGAAACAAGGTGTTACAAGAAATGTGACCCACTTTCCAATCAGAGTTAAGAGCATAGATTCTTTGAGCTAACTTGAATAGTCAAACAGCCAAAAAAAAAGGGTCTGTGTCAGGGTCTGTTTGTGCTCTTTAAAGAAAGCATTTGCTTTCTAGACCAATTTATACTTTTGAAAATAACCTTTAGATAGTAACAACCTTTTCTTGAATCCCTGTGAAAATTAGACTATTACTGGCAGCAGCCTACTGGATAAAATAAGGCATACACAGATGACACAGAATGCTTTCCACTAAACTATAGTTGATGCAAATGTTAAATTATGCATAGTCCAAAGGGTCTAAGTGTTTGAATGGGAGAACACATGGAAATCCCGTGTATGGAAGAACTTAAATTTTGTATATTTTAAATATATGCATTGTATGTGTGTAGTTAATCATAATTTGTACCTTCAGAATTTAGGATGAAGCACAGTTAGGATGAAACAAATTCTTAATATTTGAGGAAAAGAAATCTGGGGAAGCAGAGGAGAAAGAAGCTGAATGGCATGGGGGGCTTGCACAACTAAAACTTGCACTTGAAAAGTTAATATATTTGGATAATACAACATATTTGTTTCTTTTAAGGAGACTTCTTGTAGTAAAATGTTTACCAAATGGTGGTGTAGAGGAAACTCAAGGGTTCAAATGATAATCTATTGAATATTGCAGGTATTTCAGAAGTCTTTGGGATTTTCCAGGAAAAGTTGGCAAATTGTTAACCACTAAGCAGAATTGTAAAAACAGGTGCTTTAAATTCAATTTAATTGACAGCAGAGTAATTTTCTAATGAGCAGGTGTTGTAACTTAATAGACTCTTAGGATGGTACTAACCACCGTTAACGAGCTGTCGTAAGTGAAAATCTATGTTCAAGCTTTTTATTTCAAAGAGAACCAGGTTTGGAAGTTCACTGTGATCTTTTGAGTAGCTTTAGCTATAATGAAAAATCAAACTAAAAATCAAAAAATCCTTTCAGTTTAAAATGCTTTAAATATTGAGTTAGTGGAAATCTTAAAGCAATCTATAAGCAATATCTATATATTTGCCTTTTTGAAGCTTATTATTTTAAGGCAGAAAGGACTATTTGTTTGCTTGTTTGCTTAGAAAGATAGTTATACATTTAATGAACTGAGGTGGTGATGCTCAGAGAAAGGAATTTTATAATTGGTGTCAAGATGATTAAGTTCAACTAAAGTACAGTTATACTTTCGGTAAAAAGAGATTTAAGTCTGAAAAACCCTTTGCCTTATGTGTTTCTAGAAGTTAAAACACAACTTTTATATTTTGTTTATAGCTGAGAATTAAGACTATGGTATAGGATGTTTGTGAGAGAAGCAGCTAGCTGGAATATTAATTTTAAGCTTTGTTAAATACATAGCTATAAACTATAAGGAACTATGAAGCTTATTTTAACAAAGCAAAGGTTGAAAAGCAAGAGCACCAGGTGTGCTGAGAGTCCAGTGTGCCTTTTTACTTTTATATACATGTATCAATATAAAGGAACCATTTTTGTAACAAAACTGATAGATTTGATACTGAGAATTAACTCAGCCACTATGTGTGTAAAAGTTCATTCAAAGGTGAAACAAGTCTGGGAAAATGGCCAAAGATGCATTCATAATTTTTAACGAGATGAACACTTGCATTGTAGAGTTGAAATGTGGCCAAGTAACATCTTGTTTGTCAAATATATAATTAATGATTGTTCAAAAAAGAAACTTAAACTGAGCTTGTGCAAATGATGTCAACAATGATGTAAAGTTGGGAGGAGCAAGAAGAATATATAAGTCAGAACCTGCTCACTGGATATCTAAGCTAAATTTTTGGCTGTAAGATGTCCCTTATTCGAATAAAACTTTTTTTATACCCTTTACTGCCTGGAATTGTTTGTTTCACTGTGTGGTTTATTGGCTAGCCATACAAGTCAAAGAACCTTAGCACCCTCAGGGTGTTGCGTTCAGTGGGATTTGTTTGGAAATAGAGCCATAAAGTCAGACTGCAGCTACATGGATATGCAAGTACCAATGCCAGCCTCTTCCCCAGCTGATTTTGCCTCCCTTTTCTTCCTCTTGTCATAGAATGATGATATAATTTCTTTTACTAGTCAAAATGTTTATCTGTTTTTATTCTGCCCTTTCTCAAAAAAGCTCAACATTCTTCCTCTCTCCATTTAACTTTCACAACAATCCTATGAGGAGAGGTAGAGAGAGAGAGAGAGAGAGAAGGGGGGAAGGAAGAGAGAGAGAGAGAGAGAGAGAGAGAGAGAGAGAGAGATTAAGTAGCCAAAGGACTCTTAGTGAACTTTGTGGTTGAGTGTGGATTTGAATCCATTTCCCTCAGTCTTAGTTCAATACACTAACCACTACACCACACTAGTTTACAGTTCTATACCGATTGGTAGCTCTTGCAGACATAGTGGGTTGTATTTATGTTAGAATAATAATTTTGTCTATGCTGCACACATACAAATATTCTCAATCGTATGCAAATTAATTTCAGAGGTTCAGCAATTGCTAGCCAGTAATGCAAATCAGCTTTTTGCTTACCTTTCACAGTTTGGCCCAGCATAGTTTTCTCTGCACATACAGCGCACCACTCCTGTTTTTCTGTAACAGGAAACTGCAAAGCTAAAATTTAATTAAAAATGCATTATCAGAGAAGATACTTAACAATACCAGTGGAATTATACTTAGACGAGCACTTGTGAAGGATGGTTCGGGCTGATCCTACATTGAGCAGATGGTTGGACTAGATGGACTGTATGGCCCCTTCCAAATCTATAATTCTATTATTCTAAATTTTGTGCATTCATCTGCTCCAAGCCTCCCCTGCCACTGCCAATGAAGCAATCTTGGGGGGAAAGGGCTGGAGAGGATAGTGTCCCAGGAATCATTCCTGCCCCAAGCCCAGCCCCTCATAACCTGGCTCCTCATCACAGCCAGACAGGGTTGCCAACCTTCAGATTGGGCCTGCAGATCTGGAATTACAACTGATCTCTAAACGACAGAGATCCGTTTTCCTGGAGAAAATGGCTGCTTTGCAGAGTGGATTCTATGGAATTATACCCCACTGAGCTCCCTCTCCTCCCCTCACTTCCCCAAATCCCAACTTCCCCAGCTTCCACCCCCAAATCTCCAAGCATTTCCCAACCCAGAGTTGGCAACCCTACAGGTAAACCAGCAGAGAGGGAAGAATTGGATGTCTCATCCTCTGCTAGGCCTCATGGGTCCTTTTCTTATATGCCCTGAACAGAGTGAGAAAAAAAAATGTTTAATGAAGTAAGGTGTCCACCCACCTAGATTCTTATTTCATACAGACACTGGTCCATGAAACTTATGTTACAGTAAATGAATTACAGTGGCCCCTGCCACACGCAGGGGAAAAGGCGCGGCTTTTAAAAGCCGCGCCAACGTTGATACGGCTCGGCGGGATCCCCCGGATCCCCCGGCCGAGCCGCCTTTTCTCCCCGGCGCGATCAAACGCCGGAGAGAAAAGACGGCTCTAACCGGGAGCCGGCCGAACTGCGCATGTCGGAACATGCGCAGTTCGGCTCCGGCCCGGGGTTGTGCCGGTGCAAAGTCGCGCCGGCGATCAAACGCCCGGGAAGAAGCGCCTCTTCTGTTTGAACCACCGAGGTAGGTGGTTCAGTTTGAGGCGCTTTTTCCCGGGAATGGGCCAGTTCGGGGACGGTATCACGGCGCTTTACAGATGTTCTGGTATGATCGCGCCGGTTTGACCCGCCCCCGAACTGTCCCGCTCCCGGGCCAAATCGCCTCGTGTGAACGGGACCAGTGTAGTCCTAAGAAGAGTTATATGCTTTTGTAACTCTGCTTAATACTGTTAGTTTTTTAAGATTAGTACTCTTAATGATTTATAGTGGAATTTTAGCCAGTTATTTGGTAGTGAATACAATATAAACAATGTATCAGGTCTGGGCATTATTTCTCCCACAACAGAAAGGCACCAATGATTCTGCCTTATCTTCTGCCTCTATCTGCATTTCTAGGAGAAAACTTTGTAGAAAAAAAATGAGTGCATTTGTTTGCCTTGTTTGAAGACATATATAGAGTTGGTAAGAATTCAAATGGAGATCTTCATGAAAAACAGTACTCACACATTGCCTTCTGAAACAATTTAATGACACTATTCCAACAGATTCAGCACTGGTGAAATCTGTTATGCTTGTTTTACATGTGTTAAGATTCCAACATCCTTAAAGAATCCATTCTTTAGGACTTAAAAAAGCAGGCCAAAAATCTTTGAAACATTTTATAAGAGAATAAGTTAAAAAAAATTGGCCATAACATTTCTAGAGGATAAAAATCTTAAGCACATCTGCTAGAGTTTGGAGCAGCTGGTGTCCAGTTGTTCCAATACAAATGATAGGTTCTTTAATAGGAAGTCATCTACAAGTTCCCAGGATATCAGATATAAAGACAGTCTGGGCAGGCCCCTCCAAAAAAAGCATTCAGATGAATCCTAGGAACAACTGTATATATAATGAATCTACCAGCTTACAGTTTGAATACATTATTCGTTGGGTTTTATAAATCCCTTGTTGGTTATTCAAAGGGCTAGTTCCTTTGTTTCAAACTGGGATAAGAAACTTTATCTCTCTCACACTTTCAAGATAGTAAATCAAATTCTGCTGTCATTATTTTAGCACTACCTTCATACTATAAAGGGAAAGGAGAAAAAACGAGACAAATAATAATAAAATATCTTCCTCTTTTAAAATTCAAACGAATGATTTGTAAACTACATTAGCAATTTATTTATATTTACTTATTATTAAATTTATACCCCGCCCTTCCCCGTAGGGCTCAGGGCGGCTTACATGGCAAGAAAAACTTGCTAATAAAAACATCAAATACTTTAGTACAGTTAAAACATAATATACAATTTAAAACCATTCAAACATTAAAGTGCTCAAACTACACATTATTCATTCCGGAATCTCAGAGAGGGCAACCACATCCACAAACACAACCCAAACATTCCCGGTAGGCATTCATAATAGACGTTAACAGATGTTTCTTCCTGCCCTCCTGTGCCCTAACCCCCCCCAAAGATGGTATATAGCCGGGGGGGGGCCCCGCGGCGGCCCCTAATCGAAGGCCTGGTGGAAGAGCTCCGTCTTGCAGGCCCTGCGGAACTGCACCAGGTTCCGCAGGGCCCGGATCTCCTCCAGGAGCTCGTTCCACCAGATGGGGGCCGCCACCGAGAAAGCCCTAGCCCTTGTGACGGCCAGTTTAGCATCCTTGGGGCCCGGCACGGTTAGAAGATTCTGGGCCCCAGACCGTAGCGCTCTTGGGGGAACATACGGGGAAAGGCGGTCCCTCAGGTAGGCTGGACCCAGACCATAAAGGAATAATGAGATAACTATTTTATGCTTTTGAGATAATTAAAAAAACTGAATGCTGAAATATTAAATGCTCTAAGGGCAGATTCATATTTACACAGCAATGTCTAGAACATATCCCAAAGAACATCTTTTTATGTCTGAAAGACACATGGCTCTTATCAGAGAGCATCTGTGGAAAAAATTAAATCCCGTTGTCCTTTGTGGAAAAAATTAAATCCCGTTGTCCAGCTGTTTGGTGGAAAGAAGAAGGGACAAAATCTAGACCAGTATCCACTAGTGAACAGATAAACTGTTGGATTTCCCACCCCCACCGGGTGTGGGTGGGTGGCGGCAACCTTGTTTCCCACCTTTAAATAAAAGTTTTTGGGATTTTGTTTAAGTAACCTGGACTTTTCTGCCAAGGATTAAGCTGAAAGAGTTATAGATCCATGCCATTTCATTTATTTACATAAGTAGCTTATATTACTGCATCAGGTCTATGAAACTGAAAACTCTTATGCTTGTTCAGCATGCCAAGTATGTATTTCATCTCACAACAAATGCATGATAAACCATTTGATCTAGCATCCTGAAGGGAACTGAAAAAAGAGGAGCACCTTTAGATTATGGGTTATAAATATCCCCAGTAATTATAATAAATAAATGCATACATGATTAAAATTGGCTACAGATTTTCCAGCCATAATGCCCACAAATATAATATTAGCTTTGCTGAGGCTGGTATGGATTGGATATAAGATGCTCACTGAAAAGTATGCCAAAGGAAGACAAATGAAAAATGCTTTTTGTTTCAGAATGGCCTTAACACCTGGCCTTCACAATGTATTTTTTGCAGTGCCAGCAAAACTAATGGATTCATGGAAGATACAAGTTGTAATAAATGACTTAGTAGGAAGGGTAATTAATAATACTACAACACCAGCAACTGACAACAACAACAAAAAACCCTCAGAATAACATGAAATACCCTTGCAAGTCTTCAGTTTAGCAGACAAAATAATTTATGGATTCAGTGGGATTTAGAAATATGGGAACCCACATTTTCATTTTATATCTCATAAATGTTCAGAGGTTGCACCAGACAAATGACAATAGATTCAGTGCTGCTATTGCCTGAAAATGTAATTTTCTGTCATACTGAAGGGACTGTCTTTCTCCAGGAGAAAGATAATTCACTCTTTGCAGTATGTTGCAGCACCATCCAGAATTTTGTATATTGTTGGTAGATGGTTCATAGTTTAGCTGTGGGGGGGGGGGGAAGTGCCTTTGGGAAAGGAGTAGACACCTTTTCCTCAGAGTACTGGTATGGTGGACATTTTATATCTATCTAATTATTGCATTTTAATCCTGCCCTGCTTCCAAAGAACTCAGGGTGGCATACCTGGTTCTCTCTTCCACATTTCCTCTACATATGAGTTTTGGTACAGATAGAAATTGAAAATTATAGGAAAACCATACAACTGCCATTGTGTATGAAAAGTACTGAGACTTACTAGTGATTTCCACTCTCATAATTTATTTCAGGAAAAAACAAGACGACTGTCCCGGCTCGCAGGCCGGTTTATATATGCAATGATCATCACACCCAAACATACCTCCACACCAGTGATAGGCTATTTACAGTGGCCAAGAGTTCCATGGGCTCTCGGCTGGGAGCCTAGCCCTCTGATTGGCGTGGGCTAGGATCCACAAGGGCCATTGTCCCTGGGAGCGAAGCTCGGAAGTTTTGCATGACCGCGTGGAGACTAGCCTCGCACGCGGTCGGAGATGAATACATTACACCCCTCCCCCCTTGGTATGAAAGACACCCACATACAAAGTCCTGGAGATAGGTGGGTGCTTTCCGTGCTCTCATGGAGCGGTAAAGTACGGGCACCTGGGCGGGAGTTCGTTCCGGTGCACTCGGCTGAGCGCTGGCCAGTGTTGGCTGTGGTGGTTCGTTCCACGTCGCTTCGCTAGGTCCAGCCACGCTGTCGGCTTGCAGGTTGGGAAGTGATATGTTGGGCGCCGTGTCAGGGCAAACAGGATTCTCTGGTAGCAGAGGGGATGTCGCAGCCTCGGGGAAACCCGGTTCCTCAAAGTCCTCCGGGTCATACGGCAGCACCTGCCGATGCAGCTGGTTGATGTGGTGGCGGAGGATCTGGTCATCCTCGCTGGAGACCTCATACGATCAAGGCCCCGTGACTCTCACCACCTGGGCTGGAATCCATGGTGGGCCCCACACATAGTTCCTGGCGTACATAGGATCCTTTGGGAAGAATCCTCTGGCAGCCTCTGTTGACATGGTGTCCGGCTCTTCTTCAGGGGCTCGATCCGGGTGAAGACGATCCAACCGGGTCGTCAGGCGTCTGCCCAGGAGGAGCTCTGCTGTGCTGCGACCAGTCGTGGTGTGAGGCATTGTTTGCTGGCCGAAGAGGAAGGCGGCCAGCTTGTAGTCCCAGTTCTTACTGTCCAAGTGGCGGAGCACCTCCTTGGTCGTCCAAACCATGCACTCGGCTTGGCCATTTGTTGCAGGGTGGAAAGGGGCTGACCTGGTGGATCCCGTAGTACCGGGTGAAGTCCTGGAACTCGCTGGAGGTGAATGCCGTGGCCTTGTCAGTGACCAGGGTGTCGGGGATGCCCTGGGAACTGAACATTCGCCACATGGCCCTTATTGCAGCTTTCAAAGAAGTGGACGGCACCGGGCACCACTTGCTGTATGTGTCCACCAGGATAAAGAACAGCTGACCCTGGAATGGCCCTGTGAAGACCAAGTGTAACCTGGACCAGGGCCTGTGTGAGGACTCCCAGGCTTGAGCGGGGGCCTTGGGTGGTTCTGGTTGGGATTCCTGGCAGGGCTAACACCTCTTGACCACGTCCTCAATGTCCCGATCCAGCCCCAGCCACCAGTTGTAGCTCCTGGCCAGGGCTTTCATTCAGACCATCCCCGGATGCATCTCATGTAGAGCAGCAAGGACTCATTCCATCAAGGGGGGCGGATTCACCACCCTGCCTCCCCACATCAAGCAGCCTTTGTGGGCAGACTGTCTTTTCGGGAGGCGAACGCCGTGAAGTCTGCCCCCCCCGGCCCATGGGCCACCCCCTTCTCACCCAGTCCAAGACACAGCAGAGGACCGAGTCCTTGGTAGTGCGGCGAGCCACCTCCCGAACATGCACGGGTTGGCCGGGGAGAGCCTCCAGAAGCATGATCCGATGAGCCGGGGCCAGGTCTGACTCCATAGCTGGCAGCAGAAGATGGCTCAAGGCGTCCGTGTGACCCATCACTTTCCCTGGCCGGTGGACAAGTGAATATGAATACCCCACCAAAAAAACAGACCACCGGAGCACCCGGGGCGATGTCATCTGAGGTGTCTGGCGGTCAGGGGCCAGAAGGCCGAGATGTGGCTTATGGTTGGTCAGGATCGTAAAAGGCCAGCCATACAGATATTTGGTTAATTTTTTTCACCCCCGCCACGATAGCCAGCACCTCCTTGTCGATCTGCGCATAGTTGCGCTCCGCAGATGACAAGGTCCTTGAATAATAAGCAACCGGAACCTCCCGGCCGTCCAGGAGCTGGTGGCCCAGGACCACCCCGACCCCATATGGAGACGCATTGCAGGCGAGGATCATGGGCAATTCTTTGTTGAAATGTGAGACGACTGAGTTTGAAACCAGGAGGTCCTTCATGGCCTGAAATGCGGTGGCATGCTCAGGCCCTCAGACCCAAGGAGCATTTTTGTCAAACAGGTGGTGAAGGGGTTCTGCCACGGCTGCCTTGAGAGGAAGGAAAGAATTATAGAAATTTAACAGCCCAAGGAAGGCCTGTAACTCTGATTTGGACGTGGGTGGGGGAGCCTGAGTGATCGCCCTGGTCTTGTCATTCGTGGGGTGGATACCCTGGGTGACCACGGCGAACCCCAAGAACTCCACCCGTAGCACCCCCTAAAGGGATTTTTATCGTTTGACTTTCAGGCCGGCCAAGTCAAACTGCTAAAGCACCGTCCGAAGCCGATCTGCGAAGGACAACACATCCGGGGCCGTGATGAGCACGTCATCTAAAAACAGCTGAACTCTGGGGATTCCTTTCAAAAGAGAATCCATAAATGATTTGAAAATCCCCGGCGCAACTGACACTTTAAAAGCCCCCTTGTTTGTCACTATTGTTTGGGCTTCGGCAGTGGCGGCATCCACCAGCAGTTGCTGCTATGCCTGGGTCAAGTCTAATTTGCTGAAGACCCGGGCCCCCGCCAGTGTGGCTAGCACGTGGCTGACCACCGGCACCGGAAAAGTGTGGTCTTGCAGGGCCTTATTTAATGTGCACTTGTAATCGGCACAAATGCGCACGTCACCGTTGGGTTTGACTGGGGTTACTATCAGGGTCTCCCACCGTGCAGAAGCAACTGGCTCCAGCACCCCCTGTTCCACCAAGTGATTAAGCTCCACCTCAATCTTCAGCCTCATAGCAATAGGGGGGTGCCCAGATTTCACCTGGATGGGGTGGACAGCCGGGTCCAGGTCCAGGGAGATGGGGGGTCCAGAGTACCGGCAGAGCGTCCCGTCGAACACTTTTGGGAACTCGTTACGGACGGCCGCAAAATCCAGTGCTTGTATCTGATGGATCCCCACGACAGAGAATCCTAGTGGCCTGAACCACAAAAGACCCAGGAGACTCGTGAGCCGCCTTTCCACCACCAGCAAATCTAAAACTCCATCAAAATTCTTAAACTGCACCCAGAACTTGCCCCAGTCCTGGACCTCCACAGGGTTCTTGTTAAAGTCTCTCAAGGTCAACCCCTGCGGCTTTTGCAGGAGGCCCCCCCCCCCGAGGGCAGAGGGTGTGCAGTGTTTCAACCGAGATAATGGAAAAGGATGAGCCCATGTCCACTTTCATTCTACAGGGGGATGCCTCTATAATTACCGTAATGTGCAGTTTGTTGGGGCTATTGGGGGGCAAGTTACATACCAGGTGCTGCTGGTGGTGAATCAAAAGAGTGTGGAGGTCGGAAGGTAGATCGGATGAGTTCTGGTGGGCCAACGTCTTCTGCCACTGTCCCCTGGAGTGGCAGACTCTTGTGAGGTGGCCCGGCTTGTTGCAAACCCGGCAGACGGCGTCCCTGAAGCGGCAAGACCGGCATTCGTGCACCTCACCACAGCTAGTGCAGGACGACGATGACTGTGATTCCTTGGCCGAGGAAGGTCCCGCTGACCGATGCTGCTGTTGGGACGGGTGGCAGCGTACCTGTAGCACGTCCTCGTCTTCGGAGCCATCCGACGCGACGGTCGCTAGGGTGCGATGGACCACCTTGCCGCAGCAGTCTTGGTGTGCTTTTTTGTAGGCCACGGCCTCCCAAAGTGCCTTGTCCAGGTCGAGGTCATCCTGGCTTACCAGTTTCCTCCGAAGTTTGCGCTCTCGGAGGCCCATGAGGAACTGGTTGTGCAAGGTGTCTGCCAGACTGGGGAACATGCACCTCGTGGCCACTTGTCGGAGTCCTGCCAAGAACTCGGAAGCCGTCTCGTCCGGACCCTGGACCCGCGCAAAGAAGTCCATGCGCTCAGCAAACTTAGTGGGCTTCGGTGAAAGGTGGTTGGAGAGCACCTTTACCAAGGTCTCGTAGGTTTCGTCCTTGGTCTGTTTGGGCGCGATCAGGTCCTTTAACAGCAGGAAGGTGTCTATTCCACAGGACCGTAGAATGAGGGCCTTCTTCTTACCGGAGTCCACTATGTCGTGGTAGGCGAAGTGATTCTCCGAAATCTCGAGCCATGTGTCCCACTGTGTGGGGTGGTTGATGTTGAATGTGGCGATGCTCTCCTGGGGAACAGCCATATTAATGACTCCACGGGGAAG
Source organism: Gekko japonicus (assembly GCF_001447785.1). Classification (NCBI taxonomy): domain Eukaryota; kingdom Metazoa; phylum Chordata; class Lepidosauria; order Squamata; family Gekkonidae; genus Gekko; species Gekko japonicus. Next base: position 375,757 of record NW_015167067.1, read on the forward strand.
GCGAAGCTCGGAAGTGGTGGTGGCAACCGATGTAGCGGCGTGCGGTGCGCTGTTGTGCTCACAGTCAGCGGAGCAGGCGGCGTGAGGCTCGGAGCGGTACGTGGCGACCAGAGAAGCACGGCACGATGCGGAGCAGTGTGCTGTAATGTTGGAGCCGGCTGCGATGCGATTCTCGTGGTCGTTGTTCATGGGAGGTAGAATCCCACCTTCGTCGCCAGTGAAAAGTACTGAGACTTACTAGTGATTTCCGCTCTCATACTTTATTTCAGGAAAGAACAAGACAACTGTCCCAGCTCGCAGGCTGGCTTATATGTACAATAATCCCCACACCCAAACACATCCCCACACCAGTGATAGGCTATTTACAGTGGCCAAGAGTTCCATGGGCTCTCGGCCAGGAGCCTAGCCCTCTGATTGGCGCAGACTAGGATCCACAAGGGCCATTGTCCCTGGGAGTGAAGCTCGGAAGTTTTGCATGACCGCGTGGAGACTAGCCTCGCATGCTGTCGGAGATGAATACATTACAGTGCAAATTAACATTTAGGTTGGAGGCATGGGAATAAATATGGTAAAGCAACGGAATTCTGCAGAGTGACCAGAAGATTTGCAGACCAACCATTTGGAATGTGTACATTCACCAGTTACTGTACGAAATCCCTGTTTCTACTATGTATTTATTGTGCATTATCCCCCACTTTTGGTGAATATGTACGAGACACATCTCCTCACTATGAATATTCATCACAACATGTGTTCTGTGTTAGGGCACCTGACCATAGGTCCACTTACTCCGATTGGTACCAGTGGCTTTTCCAGAAATGGTGGCAAAGATCTTTTCCAGCTTTGGTAGAAGTAGAGATACTGGGGAGTGATCCCGAGGCTTTATATGTTAAGTAAGAGCTATATTACTAAAGTAAATGGAAAACTGTCTTTCCAGACTGCCCATTTTGAACTGGGCCAACAACGATCCTCATTAGCTGTGTCACGGAGTTGCCAAATATGGGCTGGGAAATTCCTATAGATCTGCTGGTGAAGCCTGGGGAGGGCAGAGTTTGGAGAGGGGAGGGAACTCAGTGGGGTATAATGACACAGAGTCCACCCTCCAAAGCAGCCATTTTCTCCAGGGGAACTGATCTCTGTAGTCTGAAAATCAGCTGTGTAATTCTAGGAGATTTCCAGATAGGGTTGCCAACCTCCAGGTGGTGGCTGGAGATCTCCTGGGATCACAACTGACAAGAGATCAGTTCCCCTGGAGAAAATGGCTGCTCTGGAGGGTGGAGTCTGTGGCATTATACCCTGCTGAGGTCCCTCCCCTTCCCAACCTCACCCTCCTCAGGCTCCACTCCCACAGGAAGTACAATGGACTACAGCAGGAAGGACAGTTATCAGAGTGAGTAGCCTTAAATGATTACATTCTGATTAGCTTACTTGGCAACCAATGGCAAGGGACAAGGACATGGCTGGCAGAAAGTAGGCAGCCCTGTAGTAACATCCCCGAAATAGCCATCAGGACATTTTTCACAGTGGTCTCCAGTTGTGTTTCTTTGGCAATCCTGCAATTAAAAAAAGAAAAAGGAGAAAAACCCAAAAAGTAGCAACGTTAGGAGCTGCTTCTTAATTCAGACTTAGCAAAAATGATTTAGGCTTGGCAAGTGGAATGAAAAGGCCTAATGCCAGACCACAACCTTTCCAAACACTGACTGATTAAACTGAAAGTGCTTGTAAATTGCAACGCATGGCAAATGAAGATATTTTGAACAGCAATTGTGGGCTGCCAGACAGTGTTGACAAAGCAATCTACAAGATTTGGCTATCACTGGAGGCATATCTTGAAAGCTAGGGCAGGCACTCTGAGTACAATCCGTGCCTTTCCTTTAATCAGTGGCATGGTTGGCATGCAGAGTTGCCCATCACTGGATGCACTTGAGATAAATCACTCCCTTACTTGGCATCTGCTTGGAGCCAGAACTGCTTACTGATGTGCATGCCAGCTAAGGATAGAGGGAGAGAAGGGTCATTCCTTGTAAGATATGATTGACAGCTCAGTGAAAATTGCATGTTAGCGATGACTGAAAGGCTGTTGCTATTCACTTTATTCAGAAATAAAATATTCATGATCTCTAACACTCTTATGCATGACTGATACATAGTTACAGATCTCAGAAAGTAAGAAAGACGGACATTAATTCAAGCAACCTCATGACTGCTTTTAGTGTTAAACTCCAGTGTGCAGCCTTTACATTTTGCAATGTGTACAAGCTATGTTAAAGGGCAGAGTGTATTAATATTCTGCACTGTGCCGAAAAATCCAACGGGGAGACCCAGGTTTGAATCCCCACCGTGCCATGAAAGCTTGCTGTGTAACCTTGGGCCAGTCACATACTGTCAACCTAACCCACCTCACAGGATTGCTGTGAGGATAAAATGGAAAATGGTAGAATGCTGTAAGCCACTTGGGATCCACATTGGGCAGAAATGTGGGTTATAAAAAAAGTCACTAACTAAATAAACTTTTCTTAAAAAGGGATATAGGACTCATTCTACTACCTGTAGTTGCCATGCAAGCCCACTGAAGCTTTAAAATGTCATATTTTGTCTGGTACATTCACATGCATCTTCTTGCACCCGATTTTCTCTATTAGATTTTCTTTTGAAAGATGAGACTCCCCCCAGTGTTGTGGATTTTGTACATAAACACTTTCAAACGAAACATGGGGGACACGCTTGTGACTAATTGCCAGTGTAAAAGTAGGAGAATTTAAACAGCAGTTTGGGGAGGCTGGAAGGGAGAACTGAGAAGAAACTGGGGTGTGTCTGGAAGGTACTGCGTATACCATTTTGGAGCCCATCTGTGTTTACCATGTTAACAAGCTTGGAGCTTCCATTGCTGGTGTTTTGGGACTAGCATTGTTGCAACCCTATTGTTCACTGTCTGTTTCTAGAATGAAAATAAATAGCTTTTTACAAATACACCGTGACTCCTGTGCCATCTCCTAAAAAGGAAATAGAGTCTGCAATGATTGCCCTGAACTTCCTCCCCTCAAGAAAAACTCCCTTCCCCAATCATGCAGAGATTTAATTTTAGCATGAAATGTGTATAAATTATGAACCATCACATATGGCCTTCTACTCTCTGGAACACATGTGTATCTTTTCTGTTTCGCCATTGTTAAACACGACACCTGTTTCTCTTTCAGCTTAGGGTAAAATTCAGGTTACTATAAAAGTGTAAAAGTGCTGCGGATAAAAAAGCGAAAATGAAATTAATTCCATTCTCAAAGCGGGGGACCTCCTGAAATGGCATGAAAGGAAGAGGATTTATAGTGCATGAACTGAGAGTGTTAACAGCAACCCGAAGGACGATCGAACAAGCCGGAAGGAGAAGATAACAGAGGAAGCTCCTCCACGTCAGCGACAGTAAAAGTACCCAGCACGCAAAGAAGCGGTTCTGAATGCGCCCAGAAGAGGGTTTTTTAAACAGAAATTCAAAGGAACATTACTAACATACTAACAGAGAATTACATGTGACCAAGAAAAGAAGTTTGACAACAAACAGAAGAAGCTCAAGAAGATTATTTGGACATTACTAACAGTTTAATTTACCAGTTTATATATCACTCAGCTTTCTCTTTCTCCCACTGTCTACCCTTCCCATTTCTTCTTTTAAGCGAAATACCTCACCTTTTTAGGGGAGTTAATACAATCTTAAATCTTTATTAAAAAAAAAAGTGTAAAAGTGCTGGTTGGCTGAAATTCAAAGTTTGCACAGAAATTAGGTACCTTCAGATAATTTCTCAGTTGATAATGGAGCATACCAGCAGGGGTCATTTCGTAGAGACAGAGGTGCAGGAGCTCATTAGCATAACTCATTAGCATAACTTATTTGCATATGCCACACCCCCTGACATCACCGGACGTGTGTCAGAAGGCAACACCCACTGCTCAGGCTCCACTGGACTGTTTCGGATTGCTAGCTATTGGGGGGGGGGACCTGCAGGTCTGTTCTCGCAAAGGAGGGAGAGCTTGTGCCTGAATAAAACTTGGTCTTAAAGGTGCCACTGGACTGTTTTGGGCCGGGGGGGGGGAGCTCTGCAACTTACCTGGATGCTTCTTGCTCTGACTGAGGGCTGCTGAGAGCAGGGGGTGGGGCTTGTTGCATGTGCCCGCCCCCTGGGCTCTTTACTGCCGGAGCTCCGCTCCTGTGCGCTCCTGCAGGAAATGACCCCTGCATACCAGGAATAATTTTCCTTTGTGAGAGGCCATTGTTCTTATCCCAGATAAATGACATGCCAACAATTAGCTAACTCAGCTCTAGTGAAGAACACAGACTTCCATGCAAACATAGATTAGTTGAGTAAAATGCAGAAATGATTAAAACTGTAATCTTAAATTTCAAGGCCACTTTTCAAAGAGTCCCTTTTCAGTGCTTGCAAGATGGAAAATGGATAGGAATACTTCCAATTCAAATCTGACTGATCAGGACACACAGTTGCCAAATATGGGTTGGGAAATTCCTGGAGATCTGGAGGTAGAACCTGGGGAGGGCAGGGTTTGGGGAGAGGTGGGACTTCAGTGGAGTATAATATCACAGAGTCCACCCTCCAAAGCAGTCATTTTCTCCAGGAGAACTGATCCCTTTAGTCTGGATATCAGTCATAACTCCAGGAGATCTCCAGGCCCTAGGATTGCCAACCTCCAGGTAGTACCTGGAGATCTCCCACTATTATAGTTGATCTCCAGATGACCAAGATCTTCTGGAGAAAAGGAATGCTTTGGAAGGTGGACTTTGTGGCATTATGTCCCTCAGAGGTTCCTCCCCAAACCCTGCCCTCCCCAGGCTCCACCTCCCAAATCTCCAGCTATTTCCCAACCTAGAGCTGGCAACCCCACCAGGCCCGGGCCCCACCTGGAGGAGGGTAACCCCTATCAGGATATAACATGTGAATGACCTTCACCAGCTCTGCAAAGCACTATTTTCACTTTTTAAAAAATTAAGGTTACTTAGATAACAAGTCCCTTTAGAAAAAATGAATAGTAAAAAGCAAAATTCCGATCCATGTTTGAACAGAAAAGGCCAAATAAATGCAAGATGTCTCCAGCATTTATTGATCATGCTGTTCTAAGATCAGAACTAAGTGCAAATCATTCCTTTTCACATCCTATGGATGAGTTATCAATGTGTCCGATACAGCTGATTAATGAACTTTTTGTAGGCGAGGCAATCTGTCTCTCTATAACATACATTAAAGCTTATACACAGCTGAAAATGTGCTGACTATTTTCTTTGCCTGTAATATCTAATGTCCCATGTATTAAAAATAGATTGAGCAATGGTGTACTTTTAATTAAGGAATCAAGCATTTGATGTATGTACCAGTATTATAGTTGGATATAGAAGACTTATGCTCTGTAGGGAATTATTCCTTGCCTGGGGAGGGCATTACAGTGTGGAGATCCTTAAACTCTTGGCATGAGTGATCTGTGTTTTCCATTTAAGGTTAAAATAACTTTTTAAAATTAATGATATATACTTTCTAATCTAATATATCGGTAGCAAATGTGGGCACAGACAAGCATGCACAGTTGTTTTGTACTCAGAGGTCATTTCGGGGGGGAACGCGGGGGATCGCAGTTCCCCCGGGTGAGGTACGGGGGCGGGATACATGACGAAGCCCCGCCCCCTGCTTCCGGCCGCCCTGCTTCCGGCCCTCATTCAGCCAGGAAGAGGCAGGAGAAGAGGGTGGGTAAGTTGCTTCCTCCCTGCCTCTCCCCACCCCTGCCTGCCTGGGGCCAGGGAGGGCTTTCGCGGGGCTTCCTTGCACTCCCGCCGGCCTTGCAGGTCCACCGCCGGGCCCCTCATGGGGCTCGGCAGTGGAGCTGCAAGGCCGGCAGTGGCGGCCGGGACCGTTGGGGGCAGGGTGTGTGGCCTTATGACACACTTCCGGTGTTGTCAGGGGGTGTGGCCTTATGACACACTTCTGGTGATGTAAGGGGGTTTGGCATATGCTAATGAATTATGCTAATGAGTTCCCCTAGCTCTTTTTCTACGAAACGACCCCTGTTTGTACTTATGCCAAAAGGTTCATATCTGTTCAACCTGTTTGCAGTGTCATTCAGACTATTTACATGGGACTGGCAGCACCATGCATGAGTTAGGTCTTTGTCGCAGTGTAGTGATTATATGCACATCCATCTATTTGCAAAAACCTACATTTGAGTTATTAATTCATTTCCCATGATCTTCCAAGTTATTCTTAAACCTTTTAGTATACTTTTAATCCAAATGGTTCATATAAACTTGGTGAAAAACATGCACAAATATTCAGTAAAGTAAATGTCACCTTTCCATCCATCCATCTATCTAAAACAGCAACAGGCCTGGTATGCAGATGATGATGCAGCATATAAAGGCAGGAACAGGATTGGACCTCAGTAATGGAGGTCATTATGAGTAGATGTATCTTTAACCTTACTTTACTTTAGCTTTGGGACAGTACTGCAAAAGCAGCAAAACATATCCTTCTCTTCTGACCCTGGGATTTTGGACCCTCACTGAAACCCTCATCCACACATCACAAATTCAGGCTCCTTGCTATGAATGCCAGAGACAATCCTCTGTTAAGATGATTTCTTGCTACTAGTCAGAAATGATCAGCAAGTCCATGATGTCATAGACAAAATGTAATGTACCAAAAAATCCCACCACCACCCCGCTCTTGGATGGTGATGTCCTCTGAGCAGTGTGTGGGGGGGTGGTCCTTGGGGATTTGGGAATTAAATTTGTTATTAATGGAAAAACTAAGGGACTAGAAATTATGGGAGATATATGAAGTTTAGAAATCCCATTTTGTGACCAATAAAATTTCTACCTAGGTCCTCCAAGTGTTTTAAAGAGATTAACAAAAGGCAACCACTGTAAGGGCAGAAATATCCAGAGGATCCTTCTGGATTCAATAGGGAATCTGACCTGGATAAAAATTCCTTCCTGTTCTTCTGCTCCAAAATGGGAATCTTTGGACCGTGAGGGCTGAGTCATATAATTTACAGTACAATCTTATGCAAAGGTCAGTGTAAGACCATTGAAATTAATGGCCCTGAACCAGGTTAACTCTGCATAGGATTGCATTGTTGTTTACTTAGCTGATATGAAAGTTTTGCCTTTGATGTTGTTGTGTCCTGACCTAGCCATGTGCTCAATCTTGTTTCGGCCGGTTCCACATGCAGTCAGGAGAGGTACCTGAGCTTCGTTCCCAAGCACAATACAAGCTTGGATCCTAGTTCCCAGCCAATCGGGAACCTAGGGTCTCCAGGAATAATCTAACCAGTGTAAATAGACCATTCACGAGTGTGGTGTGTGTGTGTTTTTTCCTTGGGGCATATAAACCGGCCTGCGAGCCAGCTTCCTTGTCTTGTTCTTCTCCGAATAAAGTAAGAGAGCTGAATTCACTAAGTAAGTCTCAGTACTTTTCAGATGTTAATCTGTGATGACATCACTGTGGCTAAATGGAAGTGTTCAGAGGCTTTGTTCCCTTGAATACGATCTGCAGGGTGGTAGTGGTGGCAATAACAGGGGAAGGCTCCAGCCTCTGTGCTTTGCTCCAAAGTCATTTGAGAGCATATGTGGGAAACAGGATGCTGTATTAAATGGAGTTTTGTTCTGATCCAGCGGAATTTTCTGTATTCTTATATTCCATGACACTGCAGACATCAAGAATAAACATGCATGTATAAATTGGTAATTTTTAGTTCTCCTAATGCACCAGAGGAAGTGGGAAAATGCAGAGATTCTGTTAATGATTTGAATTTTCTTTCCAGATGTCACTAATAGGCCGTTTACTTTCTTTGCACTGAAAGTCATTTGTAGATTTAGTAACCAAGAAAGACTACTTACGAGACATACTCCCGATCCATCGAGACATCTATATGCATTGTTGTTGCAATTACAAGGAGTGCATTCTCCTGAAAATGCTTGGAAAAAACCTTCCTGGCATTTCTGCAAGAAAAGCACAAGATAAAGCATCGTAAAGATTTTTTTTGCAAAGCCATTCTGCATGTGTAACCCATTCATGGTGGAGGATACAGTGATGGGTGAGAAGGTACTTAAAGATCAATAGTTCTATACCTGATAAGACCTAGGTGAGGTGGGAAAGAAAAAGAAATGGACAAGAAAATGGCAAGAAAGAGAGAAAGAAGAGAAAAGAGAGATTCTTCCATGGTTCACCAATGTGGTAGTTATATGGTGGCTTGGAAGGGAGAGGGTTGTGTATATTGAAAATTGCCACCTGTAATACCAGCTTCACAGTTCCCTTAATCTCAGGCAAGATAATAGAGTTTCATATACTGGGTATTTTACTGGATATAATGAAACACTATTTATGTAACAAGTTCAATTTATGAAATACAGCTTAGTCATTCATAATGGGGCACTATGTAAAACTGAGGCATCTATCTCTGCTCTAAATGTTAGCTGTCTTGATATTAAGTATTAAGGGCTTGAATTTCTTCCTGCAGTGGATAAAACCAGAAGTGTACTGCTCATTAATTATTTGCTTTATTTATAGCTCATTTTTCTTGCTGAGATTTAAGGCAGATTTAGATGTACCAGATTGTTAATGGAAGGAAAATATCAGATCCAGAATGCTGGTTTACTCTGTTCAGGTATCTTCCAATGTCCTTTGTTAGGACCTTAATGCAGTAATAAAAAGATGCATCACCCAAGCATCTGGCTAATTAAGTGATCTGACCGACTTACTGTTCCTTGGAGCATAGAAAAATTATTGGAGTATGTACGCAAGTCTGGAACACAATCAATTTGGTCTCTCTGTTGTTTGAATATATTAACCACCTCTCTGGTCACTGGCCTTTATCTGAACTTTGAAAACAGTTGGTGGGCTGAAATTTGAAGCCTACATTTCGATACTTCTTTTAGGAATAGAGCATTTGTTGGCTACTGGAAGTCAGTTCTTTTTCCAGCCTGAAATTGAAGGAGGCCAGTTTAATTAATTTTACTAATCACTAAGCCAGAAAAATATTTTATGTTGTTTTGACACCTGCATGTTGTTTCTTAAAACACTAACCATCTGGCTGGAGCTCTGTAATGCTTATGTTATTATGATTTAGCCATCCTTTAGAGATTTTACTGTACTAAATCGGACTATGAATGGAATTACATCTTCTTCCTCTTTAATGTCATTGTCTTACAGCAACTATTTTAATAGCATAGTGTGAAGCTGAGAACTGAGCTAACAAAATAGGATGTCATAAAAATGAAAGGAAAGGTCATGGTCAAAGCAGCTGCAAAGCAAAACATAAAACAGGAAGTGTGGAACTGCAAGTAACTGAAAAACATGTATTGTCATGTGGGCCAACAGTACTCCACATTTGCACTGCTCCCACATGCATCGATTACAGCAGTTTGATTGGAGGCTGGGTGGAATGAGTCATGACCAAACCTCATACTCCAGTTTTGCTTAATGCCCTTCAGCTCCTTATTAGTGGCTACTGCACATTCCACTTCCTCAGCTCAATCAATACAGCCTACTGAAATTCTAATAAGAATGAACAAGAGTTTTCGGGTTTGAGTTGCCAGCTCCTAGTTTGGAAATATCTGGAGATTTTGGGGGTGAAGCCTGAGAAGGGTGGGGTTTGGGGAGGGGAGGAACTTGTGGGGTATAATGCCATAGAATCCACCTTCCAAAGCAGCCATTTTCTCCAGGTGAACTGATCTCTGTTGCCTGGAGATCAGTTGTGATCCCAGGGGATCTCCAGGCACCACCTGGAGGTTGGCAAGCATATGTTGGGTGCCTAAAAGACTAATGATTTTTTAATCCCAAGATATGATTCAATAGACTATAGCCAAGAGGCTCTATTCCATGAAATGTAAACCTTTAAGAAATTATTTATTATTATCAAATAATTATAGGCTACTTTTGCCTACAGGTCGAGGTTTAAAAACACTGCCATCTAAGGGAGGTTATTTCTGGGGAGCCTCTGTGAGGACCTTCCTGTGAGGGCTGGAAAGGTACAGTCTTGGAAGGGGTGGGGAGAGAGACCAAAGTGAGAAGCCCATGTTTGAGAGAGCTGAGATGATTCTGGAGTTTGAGGTTAAGGAGACATTTACTCCTTTGCAGTGGGACTATTCACTATATTATTATCCAGTATATTAGTGTGTTAACTAAATTTCAGTCAAAATCCCCAGTTTTTATATCCCTTTTCCATAGGGTTGCCAGCTTCCAAGTGGTGGCTGGAGATATCCTGGAATTACAGCTGATCTCCAGGTGCCAGAGATCAGTTCTTCTGGAGAAAATGGCTGTTTTAAAAGGTGAACTCTATGATATTATAAGGTATACCCCATTAAAGTTCCTCCCCTCCCCAAACCCCACCTTCCTCAGGCTCCACCCACAAAATCTTCAGGTATTTCCCAACCTGGAGCTGGCAACCCTACACCTGAAATCATATATCCTAATAGTGAAGGTTGGACCTGTGAAGGGCTAAGATGGATCTTTCGACAAATCTGAAAATTGCCCCATGTTTGAAGAAAAATCTGAAATCTTAAAAAATCTTTAAAAAACACACCATGGAAGGGTTATAAAACCTTGAAAAGATATAGCCTGTAGCTTTTATAAAGGATGCCCTCAGTGGCCATTGCTAGGCAACCACAACAGACTAGGTTTGTCAGTACAAGACAGGGGGAGGGTATAAGACCCTTTCCAGGATTGCTTTGGCCTTTGGGGGAGGACTCATCAGGGTGACAATACAACATTACTTGCATGACTCACCAAGGTCTGGCTGCTTGCTAAAGTTCTAAATATGAAATGTACAAAAGTGATAATAATACATTCAAATGTGTAAGTTCAGATACATAAAGATAGAAGATGACAACGACGGGGCGGTGGTCTCCGGAATGCAATGCTGTTACGACAAACGTCTTCTTCTAACCAAGAGTCTATAAGCTTATAAATAATATAATATATATGTCAACATCAATACTTGCATCTTGGTAATTGTACATCAAAATAACATAGAATTGGTGCAAAGCCTTACTTGATGATGTATGAAAAATTGCACTTTAATGGAAAAGCTGCCCAATTCATATGGAGTTCAATAGTTTCTAAAAAATATAGCAAAGCAATGAAACCAGACTGGATAACTAAGTATAATTGTATAGAACCAAAGCCTATGTGAGAAAGAAAATGTTCAAACCTACTTACCACCTATTTCATTGCATAAGTAATGGTGAAGAACATCTCTCAAACAGAATAAAGCTTATGTGTTAACCAGGTGTTGGTAGTTCCTAACTTATATTGAGTTCACACAATCATGGATAGCTCCAGAATCGACGTACATAAAAACTGAACAATGGCTGGGTGTCCTAACACTGAAACACTAAAGAATAGGATTTATAGAAAACAACTCAGATCTAAAGATGCATTCAGACCATGTGGATGTATGGTGTTTAGTCTGTACATCCAGAATGCTTCTCTCTTCAAAAGGACCTTACGTATATCCTTTCTGTCATATTTATTAGATTTAATGACTTCTAGAACTACAAATTTAAAGTCATATCTCTGTCCTTTAGAAACAAAATGGTCTACGAGGGGAGCTTGAAGAATAGCTCTTAAGTACCAACTTAAAATTGATATCAGAAAATTCAATGCATTTGGTGTCCCAACTTAATGGACATGCTGCACATCTAAGGCATCTGAAATGTCCATTAGGACTGTTATCAGTATTAACATCCACCTTTAGGTCTGCATGGACCAACAAATCCTTAATGGTAGAAGTTTTCCTAAACCCTATAAAGGGTTTGTTGTTACATCCTGGCACATCACTTAAAATGTGCCAATGTTTAAGGACAACCTTCTTAATGGAATATGCCAGTGAAGTGTAGTCAATAGCCCAATTTATGTTATGGCTAGATGAAGTGTGTATCTCTTTAAATAAGTCCTGTCTGGCTTTCATATCAGCTTGTTGGCGTGCTGAAGTCACTATGTGTGAAGGGTAACCTCTCTCTAGGAAATCCTTTTGCATTTTACTGGCTTCTACATGGTAATCTTGCTCTAAAGTAGAGTTCCTTTTTAATCTAAGAAATTGTCCATAGGGAATATTGTTTCTAACATGTGCTACATGCAAAGAAGTGAAGTGCAAGTAAGAGATCTTATCTATTTCCTTCCTGTATGGACGTACTGCCAGTTTACCTTCATGGACAAAGACAGAAGTATCAAGAAAGTGTACCTGTTGTTTGCAAGTTGTTGCAGTAAATTTAATGGAATGGTGTATGGAATTTATCCATTCTATAAATTCTATAAATTCAAAAGCAATGTTTTCAGAGTCTAAGATAAGGAACACGTCATCAATATATCTTTTATACATAATGATGTGTGCAAAGTAAGGGTTAGAAATTACATTGTTGATCCATTGGGATTCTAACGTTTGCATGAATAAGTTGGCAACCGACGAAAGACACATTGCAAGCCAACACCACAGGCAAGGCCTCGTCAAAATGGACAAGGACCACGTTGGACAATAACAGTTCCTTCACCGCCCGAAAGGCGGTGGCGTGCTTGGGGCCCCAGACCCAGGGGGCATGTTTATCCAGGAGGTGGTGGAGTGGCTCTGCCATGGCGGCCTTGTGGGGCAGAAAGGAATAATAAAAAAATTTAAGTCCCAAGAAGGCTTGAAGTTCTGCCTTGGACGAGAGGGAGGCGCTTGAACGATTGCCCTAATCTTTTTGTCCATGTTGTGGATTCCTTGGGCATCAACTGAGAACCCCAAGAACTCTACCTGCGGCACTATCAGGAGGCACTTTTCCCACTTCACCTTGAGACTGGCAGTGTCGAATCACTGAAGCACAGTCCTGAGCCACGCCGTAAAGGTCTTGGAGTCTGAAGCCGCGATCAGAACGTCATAAAAAAATGGCTGGACTCTGGGGATGCCTTTGAGGAGACTATCCATGAGATTTTGAAAGATCCCTGGTGCCACGCTCATTCTGAACTGTAGCTACTTTACTTTGAAACCCCCCCCCCCGTGCATAACAATAGTCTGGGCCTCAGCGGTGGCTTCGTCCACCAGTAGTTGCTGGTATACGTGGGCCCAGTCCAGTTTGCCAAAAACCTATGCCCCAGCTAGAGAGGCTAAGACATGGCTGACCACCGGTATTGGGTACGCATGGAGTGCCTTATTCAGGGTACATTTATAATCTGTGCAAATTCTGACATCCTTATTTGGCTTCACCGGTGTGACTATGGGGGTCTCCCACTGGGCGTGTGTCACGGGTTCCTTTACCCCCTGTTCTACAGGGCGGTCTAGGTCTGCCTTGATTTTGGGCTTTAGTGCAAACGGGGGCTGTCTGGCCTTCATACGGATGGGCCTCACTGCAGGGTAGACCTGTAGGGTTCCAGTGTAACCGGGGGTCCAGAGTACCGGCTGAGCGTGCCCTCAAACACCCCCGGGAACTTGTCGCATGCCGAGTTAAAGTCTTGTGGCCATACTAGATTAACTCCCGTCACCCCGAAACCCAGCAGCCCAAACCATGAAAATCCCAACAGGCTCGTGAGCCTCTTTTCCACCACCAGCAAGTCTAACAGTCCGTCAAAGTCCTTGTACTGCACCCTGAACTTGTCCCATCCCCTGATGGCTACCGGATTATTTTGGAAGTCCCGCAGTGTCAGGCCCTGTGGCTTAATCAGGAGGGGTCCCCCGCCCGTGGGCAGAGCTTCTTTAGGGTTTGTGCCGAGATTTTAGAGAAAGATGAACCCGTGTCTAACTCCATTCTACAGGGGGACCCCTCTATTAAAACCGTAGCATGCATTTTGTTGGGGGCATCTGGGGGCAAGTTCATTACCTGGTGCTGCTGGTGGTTGACGGTTAGGGTATGTAGATCCATTGACTCCTGGTGGGTGGTCATCTTCCATCTCGTTCCTCGGGAGCGGCATGCTTGGGCGATGTGTCCTTGTTTGCCGCAGGACCAGCAAATGGCATTGCAAAAATGGCAGGCTCTTCGTTCGTGCACCTCCCCACAGCTGGCACAGGATGCTGAGGTGACCTGCTTCTTGGGAGGCGCGGTTGCTGATGCCGGGGGTCGTGGATTCTGCTGAGGCGGGTGGCGTACCTGCAAGACTTCCTCTTCGTCGGATGCGCCGGAGGCTGGGGATGCATTTGTGAAGGGGACTGTCCTGGCCACGGCGCTCTTGATGCGATTTCTCATATGCTGTGGCTTCCCTTAAAGCTTTGTCCAGGGTCAGGTCGTTGTGGCTAGCAAGCTTGCAGCGCAGCTTGGGTTCCCAGAAGCCCACGACGAACTGGTTCATCAGTGTGTCACTGAGGCTGGGGAACTCACATCAGGTGGCTGTTCGGTGAAGGCCCGCCAGGAAGTCAGTTTCGGTTTCGTCAGAGCCCTGGAGGCATGCGATGCGCTCGGCTATTTTTGTTGGTTTTGGTGTGAAATGATCCGTGAACTCTGTCTCCAGCTCTGCGAATGTGGCCTCTCATAGTCTTCGGGGCTATCAGATCTTTTAGTAGCTGGAGTGTGTCGATTCCACAGGAGCTTAGCATTAGGGTTTCCTTCTTACCCTTGTCTGTGATGTTGTGGAAGTCAACATAGTATTCCAGGCGTTTGATCCATGTTTCCCACTGCTCAGGATGGGCAGCATCGAATTCTGGGATGTTCTCCTGAGCTTGTGCCCCACGTGGCGGAGGGTTTCTAGGAGCGGCGCAAGGTGCGGTGACCGGAGAAGTGGGGCATGATGCGATGCTGGATCCGGGGTCCAGCAGTGCGGGGCGTAGTGTTCTGGAGGTTCATGCATGCTGCGGTGCTTGTGTCAGCGTGGGGGTCCGGTTCGATCATTCGTATCCCACCTTCGTCGCCAGTATAAAGTACTGAGTCTGATGCATTGAGGAGTGATTTCAGCTCATACTTTATTAAGTTACAGGATAACTGGAGATGCTTAGTCTGGCCTGCGGCCAGCTTATATCCCCATGTAAACCACACCCCAAACACACACCCACACCCGTGATATACTATTTACAGTGCACTGGAGTCCCATAGGTCCCTTTTCGGATCCTAGCCCTCTGATAGGTGTGCGCTAGGGTCCGTTTGGGCTGTTGTCTCTATGAGCAAAGCTAGGGCCCTTCGCATGGCCACGTGCGGACCCAACCGCATGCACGGTTGTACTCGGTACACAACAAAGGAGCTGCCCAGCCAGCTTGGCCAAGGTGAGGCATGCAGTGCCTGGCCCTCACAAGACAAGGGAAACAGCACTTGAGGAAAGCAGCAGTGGGCCAACTGGTTAAGCAGCCTCAGAATGGGGAGGGGCCCTTCGACAGAGTTTTTCACTCCCAGGGTGCCCTTGCTCATGGGTTGTTCAGAGGATAAAATGGAGAAGAGAAGAATGAAATAAGGTGCTTTCACAGAAGAATGAAATAAGGTGCTTTCATGCCCATTGTGGAGAAAGGTGGGCTATAAATGAAGTAAATAAATAAAATAATATATCTGAAGATGGGTGAGCAGATAAAAGATTGGTGGGTAGGTGAAGGAGAGAAGGAAGCAGAGATAGTTGAGAATGTGGGGGTTTTCAGGTGGAGGGAAAGAAGAAATAGTGTGGGGAAGTTAAGATGGGAAAACGGGTGCCCTTTGCAAGTCTTTACAATTCTTCACTGTGCAACTGGTCCTGCGCTGACAACCATCACCGTGCAACTGGGCCATAGTTTTCCTGGGTAAAGAGTGCTAGGCTAGCACAGGGTGGAAAACCTAAGATGGGGAGAAGACAACTGTATGGTGGATGGGAAGGAGAGGAGGCCGGAAAGGGAGCGAGGCTATGGGGGATTTCAAGGAGGGGAAAGAAGTAAATAGTGAGGGAGATGGAAATCTACCCTGCAATTCCTTGTAGGTTTCCTGCTTGTAAAAATTCTATTTTGGTTGTTTTTCTTCAGGCTTGAATGCTGGCAATTAATAAGAGATCACTAATAGCATTACAACCTTGCTCTTTTTCTGACAGGGAATAAGCTGAAAGAGTTAGATTGGACTTTTAAAATATTAGGCTAAGGTGGAACAAGATTCCTATTTATTTTGTTTCCAATAGACTAACATTGTAATCCTCAGGAATTGGAATTTAAGGAAACCTAATGAAAGGTTGGTGCACACAAATCTTTGGCATGTGAGGGTTGCTTTAAATTTGATTGCATGAAAACCCCAGCTTATGGTGAACAACTGGCTTAAAGCATCTTGGAGCTAGGGAGCTTTTCACAATATCTCAAACCACATTGGAGTGTTTATAGTAGCAACTTAATGGCTCTTTAGTCATGAGTATTATCCTCATCCACAAATGGTGATTTCCCATCCTCCTGAATATCCAAAAAACATGGGTCAGTGACACACCTTCTCATGCTTTCACAATAATAAAGAAAGGAGTATTTGCTGTTCCCCATTATGAAGAGATGTATATAAGCTCTACATTTATTCAGAATTTGCGCTCCGGAGGCGGCGGCGGCAGGGGGGCTCTCCCGGCCTCCTCCGGCCCGCAGCGCTCTGGTGCTGGCTGGAGGAGGCGGCGGGTGGCTCTCCTGGCCTCCTCTGGCCTACAGCGCTCCGGCGCTGGCCGGAGGCGGTGGCGGGGGTGCTCTCCTGGCCTCCTCCGGCCCGCAGTGCTCCGGCCTCCCTGGGGCTGCAGCACTCCAGCGCGGGCCCCAAGAGGCTGGCAACAAGCCGTAGCGGGGGAAGCTGGGGGTGGGGCTTGCTGCCGCCGCCATTTTGCCAGCTCCTGGGCTCTTGGAGCGGCGCTCTGGCATGCTCCGGCCCCAAAAGACCCCTGCTTTTTTGCATGTTGTATCAGAAATCCAAAGCAGCACAAATTTATTGAGCTTTCAGTAGGCATTCAAAAGAAGTTTCTTGGAATGTGGTTGAATACTTACTGCTTTGATGTTGCATCACTGGCAATACTGTGCTTTATTCTTTTGAAATAAAATAATAAAGCAACTGCTCAGTGCCTAGCAAAAAGAAAAAAACTTGCTTTAGTAATTGAAAAATAGCCTGCCAGTTTTTAAAGATGGGCAGTTCTGATATTTATTTGGTTCTGTAAAATACCTCACATTCTTTTAGATTCAAAAATCAGTGTTGTTTAATACTTTTCAAGGAATCTTTGCATTCTTCTGCTGCCATGTTGGAATCAAATAGTACTCAAAAAATTAAAAATTCCTGCCTAATTTTTTTGGAGAACGGACTGTGCCCAAGTATTAATAATATTAGAAATATATACTTGCAGGTACCAAGGTAAATGCCTCTGTTTCCTTCTTGGGGCAGCTACCAACATAAACATCATAGCTCATTTGGAAGTGGGTTAATGCAGCCAGTCAGTAGCCAGTGCCATGTAATCCCCAGCACCTTTCACTCAGGGATGGCATGGTCAACTAACCAGTGTATAATAGGGCCTTTAGTGCTTGGGACAGCCTGGTATAAATGAGCTCTTAAAGCTACTACATGCCTAGTCTAGTCTAAGTTGAAGTGGAAGAAAGAAGAGCAGTGGCTTTCCACTTGGTCAGAAAGGGAATTATACCTCTTGCCTTGGAAAGAAAAGCTTTCCACTCATTGGAAAATGAGTTATCTATTTCTATGGTAATATCATTTTGTTATTTCATGAACATTTATGGTAATATAGTTATTAGATAGTCTTTGCACGAGATAATGCGGGGGGGGGGCAAGGCTATTTCCTTTGGAGGAATTTGATCCGCAGTTGTGTGATCACACAGTCCTTTGAAGCTGCAGGGGCAGCCCACCACTGCATGATCAGACGCACAATGGGTGAGTCAGGGTTTTTTTTTGTTCCTGATGCGCTTAAACGGGGAATTGATGAATTGCATCTCAGCACTGAGGGCTCCCTATGGAGTGTGCAATGATGCGCATACTGAGAAGGGGGGGGGAATCAGACCATCCCAACACCACGAGAGTGTGCTGGAGCGATCAGACAGGGGAAAGTCCGTCCGTGGCCCGTAGCAACATGTTTGCTACTGGACTTTCCCCAGTGTCTTTTTACTCCGCTTCTGCGGTGGAGCAAAACGAGTTGCCGACGGGTGCGGGGCGCTTCCCATATGTTTACATCTGATCTCGCCCTTTAAATCCACCCGGCATTCGCTCCTGTGGCGGGGCTAATTATGTGTGTGATCACAGCCTTTGTATAGTTCTTTGAAACAAAATGAGAAGCCGAGCCCATTTCCTTCTTTCATGACCCCAGCGGGTTGCCACCTTCTGCTGCCACCACCCTGGACTTAGGTATATTGAGAAGGCCCAGGGTACCCTCCCAAGTCCCTTCAAATTGCCCCTTTGTAGCCGAGAAACGTAAGCGTGATGACCAGGCAGAGAAACAATTGAACAAAAAGGGTTTATTATTATAGTACTGGGCAGGGGAAAAACAAGACAAGACAAGGTGCTTTAAAATACATAACAGTGTTGAAAAGCAAAAAGAAACACAAAGCTAACACAGGTACCTATTACTCCTTAACTGTTACTACTCAAGCCCTACAGCTCTCTTATGCCAGGCTTCTGCCTGTACTCACTGTCCCCAGTGAGGGATCTTTCTCCCAGACCAGTCTTCTCAGCTTAGCTCTGTGAGAGGCAA
This sequence comes from Gekko japonicus, assembly GCF_001447785.1. Lineage (NCBI taxonomy): Eukaryota > Metazoa > Chordata > Lepidosauria > Squamata > Gekkonidae > Gekko > Gekko japonicus. The sequence continues at coordinate 394,365 of NW_015167067.1, forward strand.
AGACCGTGGAGAGGACAAGAACACAGTTTAACCGACCACCAAGTATATAAATAATCTCCTCAGAGAATTTCTCGACCCCCATTGGTTACAGCTGGTGCAAAACCTTGTGGGGATTGTAGGCTGTCTGCTTCCCACTCCCAGGCAGGTCTCTTAGGCCTCACTAGGCCCAGTCCTGCACAGATCTCCAGAGGCCTACGCAGATCATGACACCTTCCCAAAGGCATTTTTTAAAAATTCCTCTTCTCTCCATTTCTTGTGTGAAAATGTACTTTGCCCATTTGCTCTGTTACATCAGTATTTACAGTGAGAGATGAACTGTGGGATATCCATGCTTTTAGCTCTTAGCTTCTTGAAGCTGACACATCTAACCTTATGACAAAACAGTGGCAGAATACCCTTGTAGCAGCCCCAGTGCCATCAATGATCTACAGAGCATGCAACATCTGCAGAGTATGCAATCCTTTCTTTAAAAAATATTCATAGTTACCAATACTAAAATATACTTATAACCACATTCACAGGACCCATTTTATGAACAATAATGAAGACAACAATCTATCAGTATCTAAAAGTACAGCAGTACATAAATGTTAACTTTTTTAAAATTTATTTTTTTCCCTTTTATAGAGACATACAATTATTAATACATCTTAACATAATTATAATATTATAATACCATAATTATAAATTGTCATGTTGTATAACAATAAGTAATAATACAGTGAGTAACATTAAGGGAGCTGATATTGATAAATAAATGTTAACTTTGAGACACCACAACACAGAATCCCCAAGTATCAGTCAAATCTAGTTACAGAATCTGGGAAGTAAAATATGTGGTCCTTATTTAACAAAAATTAAAATTTCATATTTGACTAGTATAAAATCTTCATCCATGAAGACAAATTCCCCTGGTCATCTTCCTGATGGTATGTGATATGATCTGGATACTGGACAGACATGATAAAACCTTAAAGTAGTCACCAAGTGCCACTTAAGCCTTAAATAGACAGCTTATTCCTTGTTTCTGACTACTTTTCTCTTTAATGGTCTCAATAACCACAGCTCAGTCTATTCACCTTTCACCAAAATATTATTGTTGCATGTGATTTATTCTGTATTAGTATTATAGGGCCACATGTTGGTTTCAGAGATAATCAGTACCACATCAATTTAGTATCTCTCATAATGGACCAGTATACATTCCCATGCACACTCAATGTGCCCCAAAACAAGACTAGTAGTAAGTTAGCAATGTTTTTTTACCATCAAATTTCTGCCAGGATGAAAATTCACTGGCCTTATCTCCCTTACTTTGCAAGTCCTTCTTTCTTTCTTTCTTTCTTTCTTTCTTTCTTTCTTTCTTTCTTTCTTTCTTTCTTTCTTTCTTTCTTTCTTTCTTTCTTTCTCTCTCTCTCTCTCTCTCTCTCTCTCGCTCTCCCCCCTTCCTTCCTTCCTTTCTTTCTTTCTTTCTTTCTCTCTTTCTTTCTCTCTCTCTCTCTCTCTCTCTCTCTCTCGCTCTCCCCCCTTCCTTCCTTCCTTCCTTCCTTCCTTCCTTCCTTCCTTCCTTCCTTCCTAATATTAAACATAGTGATCCTGTACCATGGCCGGATTAAGGCGAACTGATGCCCTAACCATTGTCCAACAATGGTGCCCCTCAGCCCCTTCCATTGCTTACTGACAAGACATTAAGACTCAATAAGTGCAGAAGGTGAAATAAGAGATTAAAAATTCAGTTTTCTTCCAGGCCATCTCCCAGGCCAGACCAGACAACTAAATTAAATATAGATCTTTTAAAATATATATATTATTTAACACTAAATAGCTGTAAGCAATATAAGCAAAACCCACCTCTGTGGTGCCTCCTTCCCTTGGTGCCCTAAGCACATGCTTATTTTGCTTAACGGTTGATCCAGGGCTGTCCTGTACCCACAACATGTGGTCTAAATTGGCTAGCTGATATTATTATGAAAGTATTCATTCGCACATCATGTGTACACAACAATCCCTAGTAGAAGATTTGCAGCCACAAAGCATGTATGGAAAAGGCAGCTGCAAAGCTAACTGCCACAGTGCTCAAGTTGTATGCCAAACAGCAAAGGCAATACAAGCTGATCCAAGGCACAGCTCGTGAGTGACTGCAGCTGATGAAAAAGGTATGTTTGCCAAAAAGTTCTCTTAATTCCCATACTGAAGTTACTTCTTGTGACATTTCTGTCAACTTATCTTTGAAAGCACCTTCAAAACTGCACTGCTAATGTAGGAATAGTAAATAGGATGCCTTGATGCATAACCACAACTCTTTTTTCAGGTGGTCAGCCATGTTGGTCTGAAGCAGTAGAACAGAGGATGTATAGTACTTCTTGTTGAAAATATATATGTGAGGACTGAATGAGTTAGCATATGTAATGAGATAAGAACAGGGCCAGACCGTCTATGGACACAGATTAGGCAGTTGCCTAGAGAGGCCCTTTAAAGGGGGCGCCGCACTGGCCTGTCACCCCATCCTGGCCCCCCCACCCTCGCCAAAAGCCCTGCTCAACTCGCTGCCAGAAGATGTGTCCTGGCCGCAGAGCCCTGGGCGCCCCCTTGGGCAGCAGGGAGGGAAAGTGGCAGTGCTGAGGAGTGGGAGCCACCTGCTCTGTCATTAGGCAGCGGTGGCGGATCCCAGCAGAGAGTGGCCACCCTCGCTGCCCAGCCCAGCCTGAGGGATGAGGCGCCCCCAGCGCACCGCCACAAGGCTCCTTCCCCGCATGCCGGCAGCAGTGGTGGGGACGCAGAAGTGGTGCCGGAGCCATCAGCTAGTGCGCCCCTTGCCTCGCCCCCCGGCCCACTCAGCACCACCTCTCACCCTCACTCACCCTCCTCTGTAGACGCATCACATGTCGCTCTCCTGCTTGTCTCCTGGGGACGTGTTACTCAGCCTGACTGCTGCTCCTGCCTGTTGCAAGCAGTAGCATCCCTATCTCCTTTCACTCGCTCAGTGGCTCCCTCTCTTTGGCCAGGAGGGGCTCCTTCTCCTCCTCAAAGAAGAAAAGTGAGTAAAAATTTCTCTTCTTCCTTCTCGTCCTCTACCAGCTTACAGGGAGCCAGCCAAGCCCTCTGTTACTGCACTTTACCAACTTTTGAGGCAAAAATTGCCCATCAGGACAAAAGTCCAAACGGAGCAGCCTTCACTTTCTTACAAGATGCAGATTTTTAAAAAAGAAACAGACAGCAGCACCTCCCTCTTCCCTTCCCTTCCCAAGGATGGAGAGGTCTAGAAAAGAGAAACAGGGAAGTTACCAAACTAGAAAGTCTCTTGGTGGTAATGTACCATCTGGCCGCAACTGTTCCCTGTTCCATTATAGACTTCCAGTTGCAAGGAGGAAGGGCTGCTGCTGTACAGAGAGAGGTGAGCAGAGTGTTAGGGACTGATAAAGCGCAGAGAGATGCAGACAATACAGTATCTTCTTTGAAGGTGGCTCTCCCCGTCTGGCTTCCCGGTCTCTAGCTGCCTAATCCTTTTTCAGCCAGGTGCCATGCATTCAGCTCTCGCTCCCCCCCCCCGTCTAATTAAGGAGAGAGGCAAAAGAAGCCCCATGTTGTGGCGGCCCTCCAGCTGAGGGCAGATGGAGCAACAAGTCCCAGCAGTTAGCAAGACACTTTGCAACTGTAGGCATGAAAGCCTGGGTGGGTGACACCTCTCCTGGTCAGGGAAGGCACCAGCTCCACAAATGAAGGGGGGGGGGCTGGCCTGGTTCTTGTTTCAGGTGGTGGCTGGAGTGAAGATCTCATGCTATTACAACTGATATTTTGGCAACAGAGATCAGTTCACTTGTAGAAAATGGCCACTTCAGAAGGTGGACTCTATGGTATTATACCCATTGAAGTCCTTTCCCTCCCAAACACTGCCAAGGCCACCCAGCTGGATGCATATGGAGGAGTGGGGAATCAAACCCAGTTCTCAGATTAGAGTCCACCACTCTTAACCACTGCACCAAACTGGCTTAGAAAGACAGGGTTTAGAAGCACACAGCAGTGAGGAGGTGGCGTAGAAAAGGCATGCAAAATGAGATTCTGATGTGCCTGAAATGGAAACATTAAAGAGACTTAAATTTCAACATCACAATTAACAGGATTTTTCAAAATGCTTTGTGATTTGTGTTTTTCTGTTCGAGAGAGAAAATCAGAGATTTTCAGAGATTGTATTACTTGATCTCACAATTAAAAAATGAAATTAGCAATTTCACATTTTGTGTTTTTCATTCTTTCTAAAATGCATTTATGTTTGAAAATTGGTGGGTGCCCGGGGGGGGGGGGGCAGAAGGTAGCCTCGCCTAGTGTGCAAAAAACCCTGGCACTGGCCCTGAATAAGAAACCAATATCCCTGAGGTTGGGGAGGTTTTTGTTCCAAGTGTTGTAATAACTTGTAATTCAGCAATCTCCCTTTCCATTCTGTTCCTGAAGTAATAAAACAGCTACTCTGAGTTCCATCATTGAATGTTCGGGAAGGCTGAAGTGTTCTCCTACAGGTTTCTCAGTCTTGTGATTCCTGATGTCAGATTTGTGTCCATTTATCCTCTGGTGCAGGGTTTGTCCTGTTTGTCCTATGTAGAGAACTGAAGGGCATTGCTGACATTTAATGGCATATACAATGTTAGAAGATGAGCAAGTGAATTAGCCTTTACTGGTGTAGTTGATGTTAGGTCCAGTGACTGTGTTGTCTGGGTGTATGTGGCAGCAAAGTTGGCATCTGGGTTTATTGCAAGCTCTAGTCCCATACATACACCCAGACAACACAACAAGAAGGGAGCCAGTTTGGTGTAGTGGTTAAGTGCGTGGACTCTAATCTGGGAGAACCGGGTTTGATTCCCCACTCCTCCACTTGCTCCTGCTGATGTGACCTTGGGTCAGTCACAAGCTCTGGCACAGCTGTCCTTGAAAAAGAGCAGTTTGTGTCAGTTCTCTCAGCCCCACCCACCTCACAGGGTGTCTGTTGTGGGGAGGGGAAGGGAGAGGAGTTTGTAAGCCGCTCTGAGACTCCAAGTGAAGGGCGGGGTATAAATCCAATCTCTTCTTCTTCTTCTATGCTTCCTGTGTATTTTGGTGTATTTCTTTTTCAGAATAGTATATTAGAATACTGAATGTAATGCAAGGAATAATGGAATGTTTTCCTGTTAAGTTAACTCCACACCTGAGTTAACAACAATTAACTGTTAATGGTGACTCTCCGTTTACTTCCCACAATTAGAAAAGATGCCTTCTCACTTTTATCCCCTATTTTGACTTATTACCTTGCTCTCCTTTCCCCCTCTTAATTAAATCAAAACAACTATTGACCTTATAACTTTTGCTTGTTAATTAGTTTCACTTTGAATATCTTAAAGCATCTGCATCATGTTATATGTTGGCTGCGGTCACACGGAACATTAGCCACCCTAGTCAGACGGAAGACATGCGGAGTTTCCGGACGCGATCCCACCAGCACATCTGGGAAGCGTAGCACACCCGGGGCTCAAACGAGGCTTCCCGCTGAAACCGCGCAGCAAAATACTAGTACCTCGGAGGTACTAGTATCCGGAAGCCGCGGGGCAAGGGCAGGCGTCGGATGGCGTTTCCGGAGGCATCCGGCGCCCGCCCATGTTCCCGTCCTCGCGAAAACGTTTTTTCCCCCATGTCTTCGTGGATGCGCAAAAGCACCCTACCGAGCATGCGCAGTCGTGCTGTACAGAAAAAAAAACTAACCAGTTTGCCGAACCGCGCACTTCGTTTTTGCGCGCGGGATTGTGCTGCGATCGACACCTCTCCCTTCCCACGGGATCTCCACGGTACCTCCACGGTACCTCCACGGGAGGTCTGGTCAGGTAACGGCGCCTTAGTTTGCCCCGGGGCACACTGCCACGCTTCCCCCCCGCAGTTTCCTGCTCGTGTGACCGGGGCCGTTAATTTGCTTTTCAGCCTGTATCTATAAGTTTGAAATCTAGCTTCCTTTCAAATGTATTTGACAAAGTGTGCCTGCACACGAAAGCTCATATCTTGAATAAACCTTTGCTGGTTTATTTGTTTCACAACTTTTTGTTGTTGTTGACTAAGCTAATGTAGTAATTTGGGGTTCATAACATCTGTTGCAGAGATCCATAGAGAAGCAAAATTACTACATAATGTTTACCAAACTCTTTCTCAAGCAGTCAGCTGAGGTGTCTACCTGCAATGTCACCTGAAATGGTTCTCTGACCAATCTTTCCCCAAATCGGAACATATAGAGTATTATCTTAATCATTCTCACTGGTTCTCGGGACACACAGAGAGCAACATATATGGACATTTACTACAGTATTTCACCAGTGTCACATCTTTGTGACTTTTTCTGTTTAACACATGCAACCAACAACAGATAAATACAGACTGCGGTCACACGGAGCATTAGGCACACTAGAGAGATGGAAGATAGGCGGATTTTCCTGGCGTGATCTCACCGCCACATCTGGAAAGCATAGAGCTCCCGCGGCTCACCCGAGGCTTCACTCCGAAGATGCGCGGTAAAAAACTAGTACCTCGGAGGTACTAGTTTCCAGAAACAGCGGGGCAAAGGCGGGCGCATGATCGCATTTCACGTGGAATCCCATGGCATCCGGCGCCCGCCCATGTCCCCTCGCAAAAAGGTTTTTTTTTTCAAGTGTCCTCGGGATGCGCACAAGCACCCAATGGGGCATGCGCACACGGCGGTGTACAGAAGAAACCCCACCCGTTTGCCACGGCGCGCCGCTCTTTTGCCGCGCCGCAGGATTGTGGTGTGATCGGCACCTCCCCCCACCACGGGATCTCCACGGGATGTCTGCTTGCGCAACCGTGCATTATTTTGCCCCGGGGCAAACAGCCACGCTCCCCCCCCCATTTTCCTGCCCGTGTGACCGCAGCCACAGATGATCTTTGGATTGGCTTACTTAGGGAGTTGCATCTATTTTAAAACTGTGACAGAGAAGATTTGACCAGCTTTGCCATTAATGATCGATAACCATCAGCTGTATTGAGCCAAACATGATATTGGTTTCTTGTCTGATATAGTAATCTTATCAGCCACCTCCCCCTACCACAATGTTCTTAATCAGATTTTACATGCAAGCACGAATACAATTTTTGGTATTATAGCGCAAAACTGTCTAATTTGTTTTTAAGGTTGGGACATCCAACCTTTACTGGAATTTTTTTTGCATTTTCCCAGCCTGAATTGGATTGGTAGAACTCTGACCTTCCTGTCATAAAAGCAAAAATATTCTAGAACTTGGATGATGACCTAAAGACATATGTGGCAATATTTAAGGCAATGGAACAGGGAGGTTCTTTCTTCACTTTAGAGGATGCTCCCTATTCTTATGAAGTCTGACAGGTCCATGAGAGAGGGCCTTTTCAGTGGCAGCCTAATAATAATAATAATAATAATAATAATAATAATAATAATAATAAGTAGTAGTAGTAGTAGTAGTAGTATTACTAATTAAATTTCTGGTTGGCCAATCCCTGAGTATACAAGGCTCCGGGCAATTTACAACAGGTTAAAAACAGTACAAAATTTCAGATTAAAATCAACAAATCAATTACCTTTAATTTAATAGTCTCCAGTTGGCATTCTTAATTTTCACCAAAAAGCTACTCTGGACTGTTCATGGGCAGGTTAAGGAGGAGGTTGAAGTGGGAAAAATGGAAGAAAAGGGTGCTAGATATGATGGAATCCGTCGCTGTCCTCAACCAAAAGCCTGGCAGAAAATCTCTGCCTTACAGGCCCTGTGAAATTGCAATAAGTCCTGCAGGGCCCTGATGGAGGTTGGCAGAGAGTTCCACCAAGTTGGAGCCAGGGCCAAGAAATCACTGGCTTTGGTCGAAGACAGCCGGATATCTTTAGGACCAGGGATCACCAACAAATTGCTTTTAGCAGAGCGTAGCACTCTCCCGGAGACATACCAGAGGAGATGATCCCAAAGATAAGCAGGTCCCAGGCCGCTCAAGGCCTTAAAGATCAGTACTAACACCTTGAGTTGAACTCATTACTCCACTAGAAGCCAGCGTAGCAGGCACGACACAGGTTGTATATTTGCAGTCCATGGTGTTCCCGTCAGGACTTGCATGGCTGCATTCTGGATCAGCTGGAGTTTCCGGGTCAGCCTCAAGGGAAGGACAGTGTTGAGTGAGTTACAGCAGTCTAATCTGGAGGTGACTATTGCATGGATTACTGGGGCTAGGTCAGGACGCGACAGAAAAGGGGCCAATTGCCATGCTTGGCATAGATGGAAAAATGCCAATCTGGCAATATTTGTGACCTGGGCTCCCATAGTTAAGGGGGCATCCATGACCATGCCCAAAGTCCTGAAAGATTGCATCGGTGTTAGTGGCACCCCATCAAGGGTGGGAAGTCTGTGCCCCAGCTCTGATGCATCCCCCAGCCACAGAACCTCCGTCTTTGTCGGATTCAGCCTCAGCCTACTCTTTTTTAACCATCCCACCACAGCCTCCAAACCCTCAGCCAGATTATGTGGGGTGGTATCTACCACCCCACCACAGCCTCCAAACCCTCAGCCAGATTATGTGGGGTGGTATCTGGGTGGCCATCCAGTAGCAGATGTAGAACAACCTCCCCAGGGAGGTACACCTGGCCTCCTCACTCTCAATCTTCAGGAGGCAGCTGAAGACAATTTTATTCAGGATGGTATTTCTTCTGTCTAATGGAAGTTTTATAAATTGAATTTAATTAGTTGTTTTTATTTATTTTATTGTATTTTATTATTTACATTGTAAGCTGCCTTAAGTTCCTAAAAGGCAGAAAGGAAACTAATAAATGTTTTAAATAAAATAAATAGATAATAAATAATAAATACTGTTTTTATGTATGGGCTTGTGCCCTCATGTAAGCCGCCCTGAGCCCGTTCGTGGGGAGGGCGGGGTAAAAATGTTAATAATAAATCATCTATATACCTAATTCCCAACTTGCCCCCTCCGTGCGGATACTTAAATCAACACGGAGGGGGCAGCTGGGGGGCTGGGGGAGGTTTGTGTACACGTGGGCCAGTCCCCACGTGTGCACCTTAGTCTGAGGAAAAGGCAGCTCCGTCTGCCTCAGAACCTGCTTCTATTTGCTTAGTACACTTCCTGTATTTGCACAAAAATCGAAAAAGTAAGGAAATCTCTCCAGGGATGGCTGAATTCCCCAAAAAAGCTTTTGAAATGGCCTCTGCAGCAGGGATCTAACTCCAGGCATCAACTGTGAGAGAGAGGTTAGAACGTTCAGGGCGGGGGGGGAGAAGAGGCTTCTAACCGGCTCTGTGAGTCAAAGGGTGCGGGGGAAGGGCTCTTTTCCAGGCCTCCGTTGGCCTTTCAGGGAGGGAGGGAGCCTTGGGGCCTGGCCTGGGGAGTCCCTAGAGGTTTTGAGGTGGGATTGGGGAAGGGAGAGGTCTCAGCCGGGTATAATGCCACAGAGTCCACCTTTTAAAACAGTCATTTTCTCCTGGGAGACAGATCTCTGCTGCCTTGTGTTCAGTTGTAAGTCTGGAGGGGGGGTTTTTCCTTCAGGCCCCTTTAGAGGTTGCCAAGCCTAGGCCTGGCAGCACTTTAGGGTCGCCAGGTTCCCCCCCTGGCCACCGACAGGGGATTCTGGATAAGGTTGCCAGGTCCAGGCTGGGACACTCCTGGAGATTTGGGGGTGGAGCCTGGGGAGGACAGGGACCTCAGTGGGGTACAATGTCACAGAGTCCACCCTCCAAAGCATCCATTTTCTCCATGGGAAGTTATCTCTGTAGTCTGGAAATGAGCAGGAATTACAGGGGATCCCCAGGTCCCACCTGGCGGCTGGCATCCCTCGGCTGCACCCTCTGGGTGACTTGATACCACCTGATTTGCATGACTCAAGTAGGCCCAGCTGCTTGCTACTGTTCATCAGCAGCCCCCCTATGAAAGCTGGGTTGTTGTGCAGATAAAAAGTAGGAGAGAATAATGTAAGCTGTTTTGGTCCCCACTGTGGAGAAAAACTGTAATTTTCCTAGGTAGAGGCTGTGGGGGAGGCGTGTGGAGATGGAAAGTTGCAGACAGAGAGGCAGATAAAGGTAGGTTGGCTGTTGGGTGGGAAGGAAATTGTGTTGCCAACTCCAGGTTGGGAAATTCCTGGACATTGGGGGGGGGGCGCCGGGGGTGGGGGGGATGGGAGGAGGGAGGG
>NW_015167067.1:404611-422673 GCF_001447785.1 Gekko japonicus
GGGGCAGAAGGGAGAAAGATTGTGAGAGAGGTAGAGGGAGACAGGAGGAATCAAAGGTGTGAGGAACAGGATAACCATTCCGCAAGTTTCTTGCGGGTCTCCACTTGTAAATAAATAAATATGAAGTGGCTATGGTGATTCATCTACCATAGAATTTTCAGATCAAATGGATTAACTCCACTGGTAAACCTAATTTGGCAAATTTATCAACAACATGCTGATCTGGCTTTAACCTAAAGCTTTTAGATGTGGTTAAACTACTTCTTCTCTCACAGTCTGGATAGTATCAAAGACCTATTTGTAAAATTTGTGTTCATAGAACCCTGAACAGCATAATCCCATTTTGCTATGCAAACTGTTTCAGCATTGTCATCGACACTGAGTTATTTCAAGATTCCACTACCCGGGGACCAAAGTAACAGCTTCTCAAACTGCCAAAAATAAGACTGAGTTCACAAGTGCTGTTTTGCCAACACATCCACAAGGATACATGGGTACTGTAAATTCAAGAACAGTGTTCCCTTCCTATGACAACTTGCCAGTGCCATGTACAATTACATCCCATCCACTCCTTCTGGTTCATGACCTCCCATGACACTCTACCTCCTTCCCTTATCTGTCCTTCCACACATTCCTGTGTGCATGATTAAAGTAAATGAGGTTAAGTCAGTGTCTCCTTGCTCTGTGTGTGGTTTGTTAGGTTCCTGTGCATATAGGCTCTGGTACAAAAGATAGTCTGATGGATCATATATTAACAACCTCCATGTATAGACATAGGCTTGTGAGCAAATTATACTGTAAAGATATGCGTTTCAGGTGCAAGTCACCCTCCCCTGCCACTTTTTCATTTCTTCCTAAAACAAATATTTGCACAGGCTGTAGGCACACTGCTTGTTTACCTCAATTTATGCTACAGCATGGCAGGAATTTGAGAATTTCATTGTGCAATTTATGCTGTACATCTTTGCCCAAAGTAGTCAATTCTAGATTTTCCTGAGATAAGACTGAGTTCACAAGTGCTGTTCACACACCTTATATATTTACCATTAAGTAGCTGAAGGATCTTTATAACTGGCTTGAACTCCATTTATTTTTATTTTTCATTTTAATTATTTGAATGCTAAGCTCAAAATTAGTAGATAACTTGTAATGGCAATCCTTGATTCTTACTGTAAAAAGGTTTTCCCTAATATCCAGTCGGTACCTTCCTGCCCTTAATTTAAAGCCATTATTGCGAGTCCCATCCTCTGCTGCCAACAAAAACAGCTCCCTGCCCTCCTCTAAGTGATAGCCCTTCAAATACTTAAAGAGAGCAATCATGTCCCCCCTCAACCTCCTCTTCTCCAGACTGAACATTCCCAGGTCCCTCAGCCGTTCCTCATAGGGCTTGGTCTCCAGGCCCCCAATCATCCTTGTCGCTCTTCTCTGCATGAGCTTCATTCTGTCCACATCCTTTTTGAAGTGAGACCTCCAGAACAGCACATAATACTCCAGGTGCAGCCTGACCAATGCAGTGTACAGTGGGACAATGACATCTTGTGATTTGGATGTTATGCCTCTGTTGATACATTCCAAGATCGCATTAGCCTTTTTTGTCACCGCATCACAATGGCTGCTTATATTTAACTTATGGTCCACCTGCACCTCAAGATTATGTTCACACTCACTGCTACTCAGAAGTGTTTCCCCCATCCAGTATGTCTGTCCCTCATTTTGCTACTCAGATATAAAACTAGGCACTCATCCTTGTTAAATCTCATCTTGTTCACATCCACCCACTTTTCCAGTGTGTTCAGTTCTCGTTTAATTCTATCTTTATTTTCTGGTGTGTTCGCTGCTTCTCCCAATTTGGTGTCATCTGCAAATGTAATGAGTAGCCCCTCCACACCCTCATCCAGATCATGTATAAAAATATTGAAAAGTACTGGGCCCAGAACCAAGTGGTGTGGCATCCCACTGGACATTTCCCTCCATTCAGATGAAATGCCACTGACAACTACTTTCTGAGTGCGGTTCTCCAACCAGTTCCCTATCCACCTCACTATCCTGGAGTAATAAAATTATTCTGCATGATGAAAAACAGGGATGACTGCAAAGAACTTCAGGAGGATCTCTACAAATTGGGAGAGTGGGCAACAATGTGGCAGATGCAGTGTTGGTAAGTGGGTCATGCCCACTGGGACAAAAAAAAAATCCCAACTTCAGGTATATGCTAATGCAGTTTGAACTTGCTGAAACTGAGACGGAAAAAGATCTTGGTGGTCATAGCAGATAGCTCAGTGAAAGTGTCAATCCAGTGTGTTGCAGCAGTGAGAAAGGGAAATTCTATGTTGGAGATTATTAGGAAAGAGATTGAAATTAAAATGGCCAATATTATAATGCCCCTGTATAGATCTATGGGGCAGCTTCATTTGGAATACTATGTGCAGTTCTGGTCACCGTATCTCAAAAAGGGACATTGCAGTTAGAAAAAGTACAGAATAGGGCAACCAAGATGATAAGGGACTGGAGTACCTCCCTTTGAGGAAAGTCTGAAGAGGCTGGGACTTCTCAGTTTAGAAAAGAGATGACTAAGAGTGGACATGATAGGAGTTCATAACATTATGCACAGTGTGGAGAGAGTTGACAAAGAGAACTTCTTCTCCCTCTCCCAAAACACTATAACTTGAGGACATCCAGTGAAGCTGATGGGCAGTAGATTCAGGTTGGACAAAATAAAATTCTTCTTGGAATTCGCTGCCAGAGGGCATAATACTGGCCACAGACATAGACAGAATTAAAAGGGAGACAGTTTCATAGAGGATAGGTCTTAGGGCTGCCAGGTCCCCCGGGAGGGCGGAGGTTCCCCTGCTCAAAGGGTCCCCAATCTGCCGGTCTGGAAAAAGTCGGCGAGGAAACCCCACCCCCAACGTACCCGGTTTGGGCCAATGTGCCCAGCGCAATGATGTCACTCGGAGGTGATGTCATCACGTTGGGCACGTCGCCAGCTGACACTCTAGCAATCAGCCTGAAAATTCTATGGTACCATAGAGTTTCCAGGCTGATTACTAGAGTGTCAGCTGGCGACGTGCCCAATGCGATGACGTCACTTCCGGGTGACATCATCGCGGCGCGTACACACTAAGTGCATGCGCGAATGTCCCAGCCGGGGACCAACTCTCCCCTGCTTTTAACGGGAAGTCACTTGGCAGCCCTAATAGGTCTATCAGTTGCTATTAGGTTTGGTGACTAAAGGGAACCTCCATGTTCAAAAGCAGTAAACCTCTGAATACCAGTCCCAGGAGCCAGGGCTTTTTTTCTGGGGGAACGCATCAGAACGAGTTCTAGAACCTCTTTGACATAATTCTTTTAATTTTTTAAAAAAGTTCATGAGTTTTAGTATACAGATTGAAAATTTCCCTCTTGAGAGTTCCAGCACCTCTTAAAAAAAAAAAAAAAAGCCCTGCTCAGGAGGCAACATCAGGGGAAGGCCTCAGCCCCTATGCCCTGTTGCTGGCCCTCCAGAGGAACTGGTTGGCCACACGGTGAGACAGGATGCTGTACTAAACGGACCATTGGTCTGATCTAGCAGGGATCTTCTTATGCTCTTATGCTGGTTGCAGTATTCTTCTGGTATTTTGCTTTTAGTTCTTCTTTGATATATTCATTTCATACAAGAATATGTTTTTTATTTTGGTGGTTGCTAGGGAATTATATTAAAGATTAGCTGTTCCAGTTACATGATGCAACTAATTTAATTTATTTCTTCTGCTCTCAGTGGCTACTCTCACAGTGACCTCAAGTGCAATGAAGCACCTTAAGTCTTGGGGGGGGGGGGGAATCTCCTGTAAAAGACAGGCACTGAAATTTGACCCACACAGCAATGACTTATTACAGAACAATGGCAGTGAAGTGGTCTGTGTGCTGTTATGGTCTGCTGGCAATGGGAAAGCCCAATTATGTGAGGTCAAGCATTAACTCAGTCTTTACTTTCTCATAGGTCTATTTCTGGCAATTCACATCGTTATTTATGGGTTACCTTTCAGTGCTGCCTGTACTGAATGTTTTCCTTGTTGATGAAAGGGATCACAATGCCATTTAGCTTTGCAAATCTCCTGATTGCTGCTGATACAATGAAATGGCTGGTGATCGACTCATCAGGGAGAAAGCCCTAATTTTTCCTTTGGAAAGTTTTTATTAAATTGGTGTCTACTAACTTCCTTTTAGTTCCTCCCCTTTTTGCTTTTAGGAAGATAATTGCATTGGATTCATTTCTGAAAACACAAATGTAAACAAACCAGTCCTTTATGCATAAAGGCTGAACCACAACATGTGCACTCATGGTGCTGTAAATGATTACTATTTTACAATCACAGTGTGGTATGAAGGAACATGAAATAACTGCAGTGCTTACAAGCCTGGTGGCAACTGAGCCTGGTGGCAACTGAGATGTTTTTGCTGGAGGTGAGGTTTTTGCTGGAGGTGAGGCTGAAGAGAGACTTACGGTGCATTCCTAAACAAAGAGCTAGATTTGAGCCCGGTAGTGCCTTAGAGACCAACAATATTTTGGGGGTATAAGCTTTTGAGAGTCAAATATCTGGGGACCCAAAGAGGCTTACATTCTTCTTCTCTCCTCCATTTTATCATCACAACTAGGGTTGCCAAGTACTCACCTCTCCTGGAGCGGGGGAGTCCCGGCTTGCTCCGGGAGTCTTTGCGTGCGTGCGTAGTGTGCGCGCGCCGCAAGCACGTCACACGGAAGTGATGTAAGCACGTCCAGGATGTTGGGGTTTTCCCTCGGATGATTTTGGCCCCACCCCCAACGTCCCCGACGTGCTTGCGTCACTTCCGTGTGATGTGCTTTGGGGGTGGGGTTCCCCCCGGGGCCCGATCCGGCGGTGCCGGGGAACGGGCCTCCCGGGCGGGGGTTTCCACGCCCCCCCCAGGGGACTTGGCAGCCCTAATCACAACAGATCTATAAGGTAGTCTGAGCTGAGTGTGTATGACAGGCCCAGATAAACCAGCAAGCTTCCATGGCAGAGTGGCGATTCGACCCTGGGTATCCAGATCCTAGTCTGATACTCTAACCACTATACCACAACTGGATTTCACAAGCCACCCAGAAAATAAGCTGGTTCTTTCCCCCATCAAATTTCTAATGAAATTTGATTTATAATCAGTTAGGGTTGCCAGCACCCTGGTGGGAGTGGGGGAACCCGCACTTTTGTGGGCTCTTGCCTGCTGCTGGCCAGCTAGCTGGCAGGGGGAAATCCCTCCCCCAACTGAACTTTTCGGGCCCACTTCTGGTTTCAGGCCTACTTCCAGTTTGGGGTGATGCTCTGTTTTTTGGTCAAAACTCTATGGTTTGAAGCTGAATTTACGATAAAGTTTTGCCCCAAAACCAGAGTGTCACCCCCAACCAGAATTAGGTCTGAAACTGGAAGTAGGCCTGAAACCAGAAGTAGGCCTAAAAATGCCCAACATAACTTCCATCTCCCAGAAGGACGTCGGGTGACCCCCGCTGGCCAGGTAAGTAAGCCTGGTAATCCTATAATCAGTACAATGGTTAGATGAAGTGGTCAGTTAATAATTTATAGATATGGGCATTGGGTTTATTACAGGCCCACGAAAAACAGTGGAATTGTAGCAACTAGCTTCATTAATAAGTATCCAATACCCATTAATTCTAGAACCAAAAAACACCCTACACCATTTGACTAGTTAATTCATATTGCTGTTGACATAGCTGAGGCCATGGAAAGTGAAAGGATCTTTTCTCTAAGCATTTGGTTAGTTCAATAGCTAGATATGCTTTAATGGTCATTGTTGGCTAGAAGATATTAGTTTGAATGAAGTTGTGGCTATAGCTACTGGTGCCATACTCTAGTCTATAGGCTTGGCTGGGGACTGGAGACAAAGGTGGATGCAGTCAGCAATGTCTGAATTTTTTGAGAAGAATGAAGCTTGGGAAACTCTTAGAGCATGCAGTTTGATTTTGGGGGAAACTGATGCCACTCTAAAGATTAGCACTGTGTGCATATGACTCTTGTGTTCTTCTCCATGTTTATTGTGGTTATTGCTAAAGAATGCAAAAGACAAGGATCATATGTCTCATTTCCCAAAACAGTTGATCCTGCAAAAGGATGTTCCTGGCATTCTTACCATTCAGGAAACCATGGAATGCAAAACAATAGGTTGTCTTTGCCTTTGCCTTTGCCTTGACCTGGATGGCCCAGGCGAGTCCAAACTTAGAAGTTAAGCAGGGTCATCCCTGGTTAGTACTTAGATGGGAGACCACTAAGGAAATCCAGGGCTGCTGTTTAGACAAACCACCTCTGAATGTCTCTTGCCTTGAAAACTCTATGGGGTTGCCATAAATTGGCTGTGACGATGATGGGATTTCACTCACTCACTCACTCATTCAGGTTGCCTTTATTCGAATTAAGCATGTTTCTGTGAGTTCTTCCTGCATCTTTTCTAGTATCTGTATCCTTATTATCAGATATGTTACAATGACTGCATGGTGTTGAGGCAGAGGGGCCTTAATGCTATGTTTAAAGCACCTTAACTGTTACAGTGGTCAAATCTAGTTGCACTTAATTTTGAAAGCCTCTTCTATTTCACATGGTTACACCCTCTCCCCACCCAACTGCAAAACAAAATACCATTCAGCAGCCGAGCCTGATTTGGAGATGGAGCTGATTCCAGTATAAACATTTCTCAATGAGGCGTTCTTCATAAAAGTGCACACTCATATTTTCCATATACAGTGGGAAAGACAAAGCCTTCGCTTAAAAGGCATTCTTTCCTACAAAGGCAAAAACACTGTTGCAGCCTGCAAGCTTTTGAGGATATAAATCACTTCTGGCAGAACTCATAATCATAAAACAGATAATCCGTTTCAGTGTCTCCCCATTCTCCCTTAAACCTACCACATTTGGCATTGCTGATAACCTCTTAGGCCTAGTTTTTAATATGCATTTATGATCTATATATCTATATATTTACACACACATCTATTCAGAGGATATAGTGAATACACAATGACAGTTGGGCAGTTTGTATTTAATTAAACATCCTCTTCCCTGGATAGTGAAACACTTTTATGTGAAATAACAGAAACTACTTTTAAAAAGACAGACATCTGCTATCAATAGTATGTTTATGGCCCCAGTCACACGGAGAATTAGGTATGCGGAGGGGATGGATTAAGGGTGGATCAAACCGGCGCAATCAGACACCAACATCTGGCAAGCATCGCGCATCCGCCCCTAACCTGTCACATCCGGCCAAAAATGCAGATCGAAAAGGTACTAGGGAAAATGGAGTACCTACAGGAAGGACCGCAGCAACGGCGGGCATGGGATCACGGACATGCCGGCAGCCCATAGCATCCTGCAGCCGTCTGCGACCCACGCATGCACACTAACGCAGGACCGCCGTGTTGCCTTGCTGGGAATACACCGTTGCCTCCCCAGTGTGATAGGGTGCCGATGGAGGGAGAATCCCGTGCTTCTTTTAGCTCCGCATCTAATATGCCTCCCTTCCCCGATGGATTTCCCCGCTCGTGTGACCAGGGCCCATGATAATTAAAGAAACCATGATAATTAAAGAAATCAATATATGGAATTTGAGTCTCCTTGGCATCCTTGTCTTATCCTTGCCTTCCAAGTTACCCTTTGCCACCAACAATATTCGGACCTATCTCTCTCTATTTCCTGGGTTACATTTTACTCCTCCTGCCTCCTTGGTGTAGAATACTTTTGTAAGCATTGAAATTTATTCCCCTTCTGACAGAGTTTCACAGAGGAAAGAAAGTGCTTGTCTATTTAGAAAATATTGCCTTTGTTGGGGATCCACCAACCCTGGCATCCCTGGGGCAGCAGCAGCTACAGGAGCCAACTGCTCATTTAGGCAGCCACACTCTCAGGTTGGGACCCAGCCACTACCACCGGCATGCTTGCCACATCTGGAGACGGGTGGCAAAGCCAAGTGAGTGGGAAAGCCCACCAATAGGCGAGGTGAAGGAATCGTTATTTTGACAACCAGAAGCAGCAGGAAGCCCCACTCCTCTGGGTTTTACATAGGTCTGGTTGCTAAGGTCATGGGGGAGGTGGGCCTGGAAGTGCCAAGACTCAGATGAATAAGGAAGAGGGACAGGATGAGGAACTATTTAAGCTCTCCCCACCTCAGGCTGTAACCAGCCTCCTGGGCCCTGGGTCTTTCCCAAGAGAGAGACACCCCAAACAACCTCTGAACCTCCACAAGCTATGCCCTCATAAAGCCAGACTTGGCTTAAACCAGGGGTCATTTCCTGCAGGAGTGCACAGGAGCAGAGCTCCGGCAGTAAAGAGCCCAGGGGGCTGTCAGGTTCCACAGCCAAACAATTGAGTACATGCTTGTCATAAGGTTATACTTTATTGTAAGAGCTATACAGGCAGTAACATTGTCACTGTTAGGAATGGCTACGTTCCTACAAGCATAATGGGATATAGGGTATTCATATGCACCCCCCCACCCCTAGGCCGATCGGCCTGACTCCTACGTGCGGGAGAATGGGGCCCCAGGCCGTTAAAGCCAAAGCTGGGAATCGAAACTAATCCCACGGGTAATTGATGGGAAAACACTACACAGACTGCCTACAAGGTCAGAGATAGTAAGGAAGGAAGGAATGCAGCAGCAGACAGGGGCAGGCACATGCAACAAGCCCCACCCCCTGCTCCCAGCAGCCCTCAGTCAGAGCAAGAAGCAGACCCCCCGGCCCCCCAGCCCAAAACAGTCCAGTGCCATCTTTAAGACCAAGTTTTATTCAGGTACACGCTCTCCCTCCTCTGTGAGGACAGATCTGCACATTCCCCCCCCCCCAATAGCTAGCAATCCAAAACAGTCCAGTGGAGCCTGAGTGGTGGGTGTTGCCTTCTGACACACTTCCGGTGATGTCAGGGTGTGTGGCATATGCAAATAAGTTATGCTAATGAGTTATGCTAATGAGCATCTGCACCTCTTTTTCTACGAAATTACCCCTGGCTTAAACAGTGGCTTTTGCTGGGAGGCTAGGAGAACCACATCTTCACTGGGAAAACTCAAGCATAGTGAAGATTTTCCAGGCTGGCTGCACTGCCAAACATCCTCCATGCAAACAACCCTCCCCACTTCTCTCCTGTCAGCTCAGTCCAAAAGGATAGAATGGGCAAGTCTTTGCTCTCGCCTCAGACATCTTCTACTGACCAAATGGCTAGTCTTTTGTCTGTCAAATGTACAGGCAGGCAGGCAGGGACAAAGAGCCTCTGATCTGTACTATTATCATGAATGAAGTTGCATGTTTCCAGCCCCAACTTCTGGTTTGTCAGGAAATACCTTTGGAATATCCTCTCATTTCTGTCTCCATATATTTGTCTAAAATATCTGCATTCTTACACCTATGCCAGACCTATCAAGGTAAACATTAACTCTCCGTGTCTAGTGAATGGTCTCCCATTCAGATTCATCCTGCTGCACATTAAGAAACATCATCTCTTTTGTCTGGCACCAGGGAAACGCCAGACAACCCTATTGTTCCACAATGGACACTTCCAGCCCAATCACCCCACACCTGGCTAATCACATCACAGCTATTGTTAATACAGATACTGCCCCCCTGAAACCTCATTGGTCACACCTAGACCATGCCCCTCCTGACAACTGCACCCCCGGGACCCATGATTGGCCCAGGTAATCTTTTGTCTTCACCTGGGGCAAGCCCCTCAAGACCTCTCATTGGTCAGCATTGTTCTCTAATGTCTATATCCGTCCACACACATACCCTCAGAGTGTTCCTCTGCCCTGATGCCAACTGGCAGTCCACCTCCAAACTTTTGTTTGGGCCACAATCCCTTCTTCATAGACCTCTGTACATCTGGACAGGTTGTATCACCCGTAACTGACCCCTCTATTAGTTATCAGTCACCTCTGCTTTCTTAGTTCTGTATTGTTTGCTCTTTTTGAATACTTAGTCTGCTTGTTGTAATTAGGGAAATTCTTTAATAAAATCTGTTTAATTTACTCTTCAGATCTGGAGTCTTTCTACTGTACCGGAACCTTGGTATACAATTGGTGTGTGATCCCTTTACCCCTCTGGTCTCCCCTACCACATAGCTAATTTCCCCAAACAACAAGGCAGGCCATTGGCGGTAACAAGGCTGAGGTAGCAGTCCCTGTCAGCTCCTGTAAACCCAGCCACCAAGAGAAAGGAAGGGCCGTAGCTAAGGCTGCCATAAGGGTTGGCAGGTTGTGGAGGAGGAACTGAAGTCTTTGGGAAAAGCTGGATGGGAAGCTTAGGGAACCACCATCCCATGGGCACACCCCTATCCAGTACAGCTTCATTTTCCCTCACGTTCTTGATTGGCCAGGATCAGTCAGATGACTAGTGCATTGCTCTCCCTCAAACAGTGCAATCCTTATCAAAATTACTCCAGTCTAAGCCCGCTGCAATCAATGAGCTTTGACTGGACTGGAGTAACTTTAGCCGCACTGTAAATTAGCTGCTGCTGCTTTGTTTTCTTGCTCTCAGTTACCTTTGGTATGTATGCAATAATGGCTGCCTGTCTAGCACTATGATGACATTGTATTCACTACATGATCTCCTGAGCTCCTACAAGGAAATGTATTTACTAGTTCTGTTCCAATACACCCCAGTCATGACCAGAGAGCTGTTTGGATGTGCCCAAATGAATATAGATGTCACCTCTTTGCATGCTTATGGCTGTTTTCATACACTAGTAGATTTCCTTGCCACCACTGCTGCTTCCTTGCTTACACTGCCTCCAATTTTTAGAAGGCCACATAGTGCAAAGAAATAAACACTCAGTTTAAGATTTTTGAGTTTTGATTTAATACTCTGTGTGCCTTCACTGACTGCCCATGGACCCAGTTAATCTCACAGTCATTCTTGT
Source organism: Gekko japonicus (assembly GCF_001447785.1). NCBI lineage: Eukaryota > Metazoa > Chordata > Lepidosauria > Squamata > Gekkonidae > Gekko > Gekko japonicus. Next base: position 415,522 of record NW_015167067.1, read on the forward strand.
GATCACTGTCAATAGACACTGCTGGCTGCTCAGACAGAAAGAGCAGGCAATGCAATCCAGTTGATGCTGGTCATTTAGAGGAGGCATTTGACTGTGCTGGAGCCACGAGGGAACAAACTGTGAGTGATTCCATCCTTTATACAAGTCAGCCAGTTTAATGGCTAGACTGCCCATGACTGCCTCTATCTTGGTAAATTAGTTCTTCACCTGGGCAAAAGCGGGTGCAAGCTGCAACAAACAAACAGCTACCACACAGCTGCTTAGCACAGTACTGTGCTCATAACAAGCTTCACCAGGGAACACTGAGGCAAACTGGTTGCCTTGTGTGTGAGTCTGAACAAGTTTCAGGGCTGTGTTGATCTGCAGTAGAACAGCTAGATTCGAGTGTAAAAGCACCTTAGAGATGAAGAAGATTTCAGAGATAAAAGCATTCAAGAGTAAAAGCTCCCTTAGAGTTTGAACAAGATATGTTTGCTTGATGATCATGTCCAAGTCAAAATGTACATGCCTCGTATTTGACGGCATGCGCAAAGCGTCTGAATAATAAAGAGTTCAGGTTGCTGTATAGGAGCTATATACAGTGGCTTTTATTTACAGTTATATACATTCAGTCCATACCACCATGCGGTCTTGCAATTCACAGAACTGGCCGACAAGGTGCTTCGCAGAACACTCTTCCACAGGTGTGGAACACTGACTCTTGGACTGCATTCCTTATATACATTATGTTCACCAATCAGAGTCATTTTGCCAACTCATGGTGTTAATTAACTGAGCTGATGCAACTCAGTGCAATCTGTATCTGGTGACCCTGTCACATGACATTATTACCTGTCACTTAGATCAGATCCCTCTAGCACATGTATACCTTGCTGTTATCTTGTCATGACATATTTACAATATACCGTTCAGTATTTACTATAATAAAATAACTATCTCCTTTTGGTTGAGGTCATGCTGTGAAGAAGAAAGTCACCCTAAGCAATTGTTTAACTGGCACCAGACAGCAGCAGACGGGGGTGGGGTGGGATGGCTGGGTAAAAAAGTATTAGCATTGGGGTACTGAAGGAGCCTTGAGTGCAGACCTGTTTTGGGAGATTTTTTTAGCAAGCATTCAGGAACCCCACTGGGCATGCACAGCTTGCCATGCTTTGTTTAAAATGCCTGGGGAACAAAGAGGGAAGTAGTGTTAGTCGCCCTGGCTCCTGGGCAAGGGAGGGCAGGGTCAGGAATGTGGTAGACACTGCTGCCCCCAGAATCCACTACCTGAGGTCTCTGCCTAACGTTGCTTCATTGTGGAGCCATACTATTGTGCATTCGTGTTCATTAAGTTCTAAAGTGGATGGCAAATACTTTGCGTGTTCTCCCAGACTTCTGCCTGGGAACATGTTCTTCAAATTCTCATAATGACAGTCATTTTTAGGTCATATTGGTTTGCCAGCTGATTTCATTTGTTTCCCATGATTTAACAGGTTTAAAGCTGGCTGCTTGTAAATCAGCAGATGATTTTCATTAAAACTTTGATATCGTAAGTTGCATTTGCAGACATCTGCAGTATAACTTCCTCTCCACACAAAGTGATTTCCCAGAAGAAGAAAAATAACATCAACAAAATTAATGTGAAATACTTACTGGGTTTTAATGTATCTATTAAGACAGGCAAACTCATTGGTTGTGGCTACATAAAATTCCAGGGCCCTTTCTCTGTTCTGTAGCTCTCTAGAATCTAAAACTAGAATCATGGCTCACCAGTATCATTACGAAGAAATCATGGGGTTCCCAATATAATTTCCCCCATGTAATGTTTATTCAAGGAACTTCTGGGGAAAATCAGCAGGATGGCGAGGGTATTTAATGCTTCCCCCGCGTACTTTGCTAAAAATCCCCTTCTGTGGTTGTCTTAAAAATATTTTCCCAGTTATTTAAAAAACACAGATTTATAATTACTGGTTTAGGACCCCTCTTTCCTCCACCCATGTATTTTCCATTACCCCAGCAAACACAGAGGAAAGCCTACTGAAGTAAAGTCTGGTTTGTTCCTTAGTATTTGGGCTTCCATTAAAAGTAAGAGTTCTTCCGAAGATTCACATGGCATATGATTCTAGTTGCCATGTCTTCAGGTTTGACCCCAGTCTTCCAGGTTTGCATCTTCTCCCATGCATCTCTGGAGTTAAATGAGTGGTGGTAGAGGGATACAGCAGCAGCCATAATAGAAGTATTATTATGTGAGCGTATGCATGCATAGGAGTAGCAGGGGGGAGAGAACTTGCCCTTGCTGCTTCTTGTGTAGGGCAGCCTTTTTGAATTTGAACAGCCTTTTCTTTTAAAAATGGTAAGAACTATCCCTATTGGAACAGGAACAAATATAAGGCATCAATTAATGCTAATAAATATGCTCCTCTGTCTCCTACAGTTATCAACTTTGGATTGGGAAATTCCTGGAGACTGGGGGGTGGAGCCTCAGGAGGGCAGGGTTTGGGTAGGGAAGAGACCTCAGCAGGGTGTAATGCCATAGTCCACCCTCCAAAGCAGCCATTTTTTCCCTAGGAAACTTATCTCTGTCATGTGGAGATTAGGTGTAACAGAGGGGACCCACAAGAAACTTGCAGGAGTGGTTAACCCATTCCCCCCACCTCTGCTTTCCCCCCTCTAGCCCTACTTCTCTCACACTCTTTTTCTGTTATGTCCGCTGACCGCCACCAGGTGTCAGCGATGTGTACCAGAGCTTGGCTAGGATCCTGAAAACCTCAGGCGGTCACCAATGGGAACCTTGGTGGGAAGTTTAAACCCACCAATGGGACCTGTCATAGAGTCCTGCAAGCTCTACATGAGGCCCATCCCGGCATCATCAGAATGAAGGCCCTGGCCTGGAGCTATGTGTGGTGGCCAGGGATAGATGCGAAGGTGGAGGCTTGGATAAAATGCTGCCAGACATGTCAGGCCATCAGGCCGATTCCACCAAGCGCACCCACTCAAGCCTGGGAATCCACCCGGTCACCGTGGTCCAGGCTCTATGTGGATTTCACCGTTCCGTTCCACGGGCTTCTGTTTTTAGTAACAGTGACTCTTTTTCAAAATGGTTGGAGATAAGCCCCGTCTCCGCCACCTCCTCCAAAGTCACCATCTGGGCGCTCCGCAAAATCTTCGCCACCCACGGGTTGCCGGACACCATCGTATCGGACAACGGGTCGGGGTTCACCTCAGAGGAATTCCAGGAGTTCCTCTGCAGCAACCTGATCCGGCACGTAAGGTCTGCCCCATTTCACCCTGCCACCAATGGCCAGGCAGAAAGAATGGTGCACACCACCAAGGAAGCCCTCAGCCAGCTGACGGAGGGGGACTGGGAGTTCCATCTGGTGTGCTTCCTCCTGGCGCAATGGACCACCTTGAACCCGGGTCAGCGGCCGCTGCCCCACGGAACTCCTCATGGGTTGACGGCCCACAATCCTTCTGGGCAGACTGCACCCAGACAGGGCCCTTGAGTCGAGCAACCTGTCCGAGAAGACGGAGGCGCTGTGGGGATTCTTCCTGGGGGACCCTGTTTACATCAGGAACTATGGCAAGGGCCCCAAATGGGTTAAAGGTAGAGTCATCCACCCCATGGGCCCCGTGTCCCATGAGGTCTCGACAGACTGCGGCCAGGTCCTGAGGAAGCATGTCGACCAGCTGCGCATGCGCCTGTTTCCAGCCCCGGCAGAGGTCCCAGCCCCAAGGGACACTGAGGGGGAGCAACCAGACATTCCAGAATGAGAAACTCCCGAGGGGAATGTGCCGGAGCCACCCCCTGTCGCAGTGGCAGCACCGGACGTCGGAGCGCCTGCCACCGCCCCAGGACCAGTAGAGACTCTGCTGCCTCCCCCTCCCGGTACTCTGGGTACGAGGCAGGACAGGCCTCCCGACGTCCTGGTTCCATCTCCAAGGCGTTCCATGAGGGAGCTCCAGGCCCTGAGCTATCTAAAGGACTATGTCACATAGGCGGGGTCTGAACTACGGGGGGAGGGGTGTTATGTCCACTGACTGCCATCAGGTGTCAGCGATGTGTACCAGAGCTTGGCTCTCAGAGATAATAGGGACTAGGATCCTGAAAACCTCAAGCGGTCACCAATGGGAACCTTAGTGGGAAGTTTAAACCCACTAATGGGACCTGTGGGTGGTCCACGGGGACTGTATATAGTTGGCCATCTGGTCGGTATTTGTTGTTCTGTTGTGTACCAGTAAAGTATGTGCTGATAATCACGGTTTCCTGATTCTTCAATGCGTCGAACCCACTACACAACTTTTCCCTTCTTGCCACCCTTTTTCTTAATCTGTCTGTCTCTCCCCTCCATGCCTGTCACTTCCTTTCTGCTCCCACCCCATCACTGTTTCTGCCCCGTCACTCTCCCGGCCTCCCACCTACTTCCTCCCCCCGTCAGCAGCAGTGGCAGCAGTCGCTCTCCAGGAATCACAGTGGATTGCCCAGATACAGAGATCAGTTCCTCTTAGGGTTGCCAGCTACATGTTGGGAAATTCCTGGAGTTTGGGGGCTGGAGCCTTGGGAGGATAAGGTTTGAGCTTGGAAGTGACCTCAGCAGGGTATAATACCTTAAACTCCACCCTTCAAAGCAGCCATTTTCTCTGGGGGAACTGATCTATGTCGTCTGGAGATCAGTTGTAATTCCAGGAGATCTCCAGCCCTCCCCTGGAGTTTGGCAACATTAGTTCCTCTGGAGGAAATGACTGCTTTGGAGGGTGGAGTCTATGACATTATATCTGTCTGAAGTCCCTCCCTGCCTCAATCCCCACCATCCCCAAGCTCCACCCCTCAAATATCCAGGAGTTTCCCAACCTGGAGTTGGCATCCCTGTCTCCTTCCCACCCCACAGCTAGCCTACCTTTATATGTTCTTCTGTCCTCAGCTCTGTCCTTTCCCTCTGCAGCTTCTACTGAGGATAACTATGGTCTTTCTCCACCGTGGGGACTTAAGCAGTTTACATTATTCTCTCCTCCTTTTTATCCACACAATAACCCTATGAGGTAGGTTAGGCTGAAATTATGTCACCGGTCCAAAATCACCCAGTGAGCTTCCACAGCAAGATGCAGATCTAAACCTGGGTCTTGCAAACCCTACTCTGAAGCTCTGACCATTATACTACACTGACTTTCATAGGGTAGCTGCTGTTGAACAGTAGCAAGCAGCCAGGCCTAGTTGAATCATGCAAGTCGGGTGGTATGAAGTCACCCAGACGGGGCTGCTAAGCCTAGGCCCCCAGAATTACTCCAGACAACAGAGATCTGTCTCCCTAGAGAAAATGGGTGGACTCTGTGGCATTATATCCAGCTGAGGCCTCTCCCCTCCCAAAACTCTGCACTCCACAGACTTCATCACAGAATCTCCAGGAATTCCCCAACATGGAACGGACAATACTAGTCCTAGGCCTGGCTCCAAACCACTTACATTTAGGCATTCATACTGAAGGAGGAATCCTTCCCAATTCCAGATCCAGCTCTGCTTTTTGCTCCCCCCCCAGTTATCTCAGTCTATCTCACTGTTGATGCAGTGGGGCCTGGAGTAGATCCCTGTAGTGACCATTTTAAAAGGTATGTGGGGGGGGATTCAACCCTCCCTGAGGTTTTTAAAAAACTTTTTGGATTATTCGGCAGCCCCATGGAGTCCCCTGAGTCTGTAGAAAAAAACTGTTGGGGGAGAGTGTGCCCCCTATCTGTGGAAACAAGTATCTGCACGTAGAGGGAACTGTTGAGAATTAGATATATAGATTCTGTGAGATCCCCAGGTCCCATCTGGATGTTGCCAAGCCTACTCTACAGTTTTTCTTCTTATCTTGAACAGGCTTATGCTTTCAAAAGAATGAAAGTATGACATTTCCTGGCTAACAAAATTATACACTGTTTTAAAAGTTTCATACAAGTTATCATGTTTCCAATGTGTTGTTTATGTCCAAATAATTTGTAGGCAAAACTGCAGGCATTAATCTCCCTCGATTAAACGTCCCAACTGCTTGTGTATGTTTGCAGCATGCATTCCTCCACTATATAATGCTACGTTGTCCTAGTGGCAGTCTGCTTTGGAACATTCTGTGAACTGATTATGTGGTTCTCATGAAACTACTCTCTATAAATCCTGGCACTGGTGGGAGCATGACTAATGCTCTGTGTCATCTTGGAAGGGTAAGAGGCCCAAGTCAATATTTGGACTATGAAATAAATCAATGAGGATATTATAGGAAAATTCACTCTGATTTCTGAGTAAAAGAATAAATTCTATTAAATGACCTGCTTTATGAACTTCATGTACAGAGAAATCTCTTTTTAATAAATTGAATAGCTTAGCTGTGTGCCCTGGACAGAGTGCATGGGTGTGGCCAGCTAGGGAAGTGACACCAAAGAATGTAGCCCTCTCTCTAGGGATCAGCTATTTACCTCTCTCTCTGTGTGGGGGCCCCCTTTCTTTCTTTGCTGAGTAATTCAGAAAGGAACAGTGTTTGCTTCCTTTGGCCAGAGGGTTGTGGCCCATGCAGAGATGCAGATGCACTTCCCACTTGCTGCCAGAGCCATAGTGCAGTAGATAAAAGGACCGGTGACTGTGTAAGATGCTTTGGAGGCTGCAGCATTACATTTCACACACTCAGGGGTCTTTTCCTAGAAAAAGAGCTGCAGGAGCTCATTAACATATGGTATGCGAATGAGCTACTAGGTTATTAGCATAATGGCTCATTAGCATATGCAACGCCCCCTGACATCACTGGAAGTGATGTCAGAAGGGGAAGCAAAAGGGGGGAAAGGCATATTCAAAAGCCTCCCCTCCCCTTCCTCAGCGCAGGGGGGGGGAGCGAAGAGAGAAGGGGTTTGAAGTTTAAATCCGTTCTCACTAGAGTTGGGCCACAGAAGGAGGAAAGAGGGAAAGAAAGAGAGAGAGAGTGTGTAGAGAGAAGGAATGAAAGAGTGAAAGAGAAGGAAAGAAGGAAGGAAAGAGGAAAAGAAAGAGAAGGAAAGGAAAGGAAAGAGTAAGAAGGGAAGAAGGAGGGAAAGAAAGAGAGAGAGAGTGTGTAGAGAGAAGGAATGAAAGAGTGAAAGAGAAGGAAAGAAGGAAGGAAAGAGGAAAAGAAAGAGAAGGAAAGGAAAGGAAAGAGTAAGAAGGGAAGAAGGAGGGAA
>NW_015167067.1:423205-434764 GCF_001447785.1 Gekko japonicus
CGGGCCGCAGCGCTCCGGCGCTGGCCCTGGGAGACGGCGGGGGCCCCTCTTCTGGCCTTCCAGGGCCGCAGTGCTCCGGCGCTGGCCCGGTGAGGCCGCGGGGGACCTCTTCTGCCCTCCCACAGGCTGCAGTGCTCCAGTGCTGGCCCGGGAAGGCAGCAGGGGGCTGCAGCGCAGGGAGCTGGGGGCGGGACTTGCTGCCACCGCCTCTGGCGCCTGGGCTCCCGGAGCAGCACTCCGGCCCCAAAAGACCCTTGCACACACTTATCCCTCTCACTTTTTTATTACTGATTAGCAGTGGCAGTGATGAGTTCTCCCATCATACATGCTGCCTGTTAGAGAGAAAGGCCTGAATTTTATTTGAAGTACCCAACTGGGAACATGGCTAACTTTTCAACAGTAGGGCTGCTATTCCCCTGATGGGGGCAGGGGTTTACCTGCTTTTGGGGGGCCCAGTCCACCACTGCCCAGCCGGCCAGCGAGGGGAGCCCTGCCCCCCAAAAGCCCCATCTGTGCCAATGTGCCTGGCACAATGACGTCACCCAGAGAAGACTTCACCGTGCAGGGCATGTTGTGCAGGGGATGCTCTAGCATTTGAGAAAAAACTCTATGTAACCATGGAGTCCCCCTGCAAATGTGCCCTGCATAATGATGTCACTTCCAAAAAATCCCGGGTATGGAGAGGGACCCTACTCAACAGATGCCCATAGCTTGCAAATACTTAAACAAGTCAAACTTTAAATGTCTTTACCAGTGAATGTGGAAATAACTTTGAGGCATAAGGTTTCCATCCTCAGGGTGGTGGCTGGCGATCCCACAGAATTACAACTGCTCTACAGACATGGATGCATGTACATGAGCTGGTTCATTATGGTAATAACTGTAAAGCTGCTCATTTGACCTATATTACCTGCAAGCCCCCAAGGTACAAAATAGATTAAACTATTATATCAGACATTTTTGTCAACTAGCAACAGATGGTGATCCCTTTTCCCATATCTGATTCACCAAGTTTATAAAGATACCATTTTTACCTTGAAATTGCTCTCCCACAAATGGTTAAGGTCAATATTATCATAAGCAGGTCATATTTTAAAAAAAGTAAGCTTCAGAACGTGGATGAATATTGATTTCAGCACTTCAGCAAGAAAGCCTTACCATGTGGCTATGACTGAGTGGTAAAATGTTTGTATAACACCCTACGCTGGGGTTTCCAGTAGGGTTTCCAGCCTCCAGGTGGGACCTGGGGATCTCCCGCTTTTACAACTGCTCTCCAGCTGACAGAGATCAGCTCCCCTAGAGAAAGTGGCTGCTTTGAAGGGTGGACTCTATGGCCTTGTACCATGCTGAGGCCCCTCCCCTCCCTAACCCCCCCTCTCCCGGATCCATCCCCAATGTCTCCAGGTATTTTCCAACCCAGACCTGGCAACCCTAGTTTCCAGGCCTGACCTGGCAACCAGTGGATGGCCAGTTTGGGTGACATAGAGAGCAGCTGTCAGTCACAGTGTGACATCACTTCCAGGAATCCCCCCAAGTGATGTCACACATCCCTAGATGACATTTCTAGGAATTATCGGAAACTCTATCATAAAACCATTTTTACCTCTAGACTGCTCTTCTGGTTTTCACCAGAAATGACATCCATTCTCTCTAGGAATCACCTAAAACACTATGGTTTTACTACAGAGTTTCCAGTCATTCCTAGGAAGGCATGACATCATGTCATAGTTTTCCTGGAAGTGATGTCACACTATTGCTCACAGCCGTTGTTTTTTTTTTAATTATTTCTTTTTCCTGCTGGCTTCTGGAGTGCTGGCAGGTAAGGCTTGCTGGTGGCATGAAATGTCCTGAGATGGAAAAATTCAGCTTTAAATCCAGGTTCTTCTGTGGTATCAAATGTGACAGCACCAGTAATTCAAGCATGTCACTGTATGTGAGATTTCTGTGCTAACATTTTCATTTTCTAGTTTTATTGCCAAGGCCCAACTTTTTTCCCTTTCCAATGACCTTCATTGTTTCAGTTTGTCTCCTACACTGCATCACATACACAGGAGATACTACTTTTCTTTCCCCTTAGCATTATTTTTTTCTCTGAGTTATAATTTTTGTTTAAAAAGTATAGTTCAGCTCAATAGCAACCAAAACTAAACCACCCAGTCTGAAGAATCCATGATGTCAACAAAACAATGGTCAACAGTCAGTATTACTGAATTTAATCTCATTATTTTCTGAAAACTGGAAACATTTTCTGGGTTTCCCTTCAGGTGTTTCCTCAGGAAGCAGAAGCTACTTCTGAGTAAATGTGCATAGGGTTATCATCATTAGGCTCTACCTTGTGATTCCATGCAGATTTAAAGCAGAAAATACAGGCCTAGACCCTGCACTCAATTATACACATGAAGCCCCCTTTGTACTAAACACATGCTTGTAAGCCATGAAGATGCTCCAATAAGTGACAACCACTTCTTTAGATAATAGAGCCTGATACAGAGCCTTGAATGGGTTGTACCGTGCATATAGAGCTCCTGCATATCTGAGGTTTGCAATTCACACTGGTGGTACATGCAAACTGCACTTAGCTTCTCTTTGCATATACAGAGTGCACCTCTTTCCACAGAAGTAAAATGGGAATGCTCCTGAGGTGTTAGTGTTCCTTGTACTTCCAAGGAATTGCTAGATGAGATGAAGATGCAGGAAGGATTATCCACTAGTGATCTGAGAACAGATGAGTGTACAGAGAATCCAGAATTGTCTTGTCACATACCCACAACTTCCTCTTAAGTGTGACAGGAGTGATTTGCAAATGAGATTGTCCCTGGCAGGTATCACTAAGCGGTAGGGTCCCGTGCCACAGTTTCACTTTGATATGGATGAGTCTTAATTCAATCCCACCTGAATGCATAATTACACTAAAAAGTATGAAGATCTATAATAAACTTTTCACCCCTGGAGAAAAGACACCAACCCCAAACCATAAACACAATAGCCTCTTTCGTAACATTATTGAAAATATAAAGGCCTGAAAAATCTCAGTAAAAGAATGGTAGAGAGTTTTGAAAGAGTGAACTGACAAATGAACCCAGTTGAAATAGTGCTCTTTAGATGGGCCTCTTTTGTTGTTCTTGCAAGAAATCCAAGCAAGCTAACATGATTTTGTAACTCTGCTGCCTGTTCAAAGCAAACGAAAAGCATATTTTCTAGTCTTACTTGAAATGGCAGAAGGATATGTATATTTAGGAAAAAACGAAAGCATATTTTCTAGTCTTACTTGAAATGCCTTAACATCCTCAAAATTCCACATTCACACTATGGAACATTCAAAAGATTACATTAACTTTAACCATATGGAGACATTAAAAAAACAGAATGAGGGAAAAGAAGTATACACAAAGGGAGAAAGGTCAACAAACAGAAGAGTTACTGTACCTCTGCAGAAGGCAACCAACTTCCAATAACTACAGTCTCTTGCTGCTCTCTGATAAGTGTGTCTTCTGGGCTACCGACCGCTGAACTACCTTCAATGTCAAAATGAAAAACGTTGCCCTCTATTGAGGCAGAGCTTAAGGAAAAATATTCCAGGAAGAAGAATATAGGAAAAACCAGGGGCCAGGCCAAGATCAAAGCCATCTCCTTCCCTTACATCCAGCAGTGATCTTGCAGCTTCTTAGTACTTGTTTTTGCTTCTGCTTTAATCGATACCCCCACTGGCTTACTGGCGCCTCAGTTATTGTAACTTTCAGCTTTCCCGTTTCCAGATGTGCCACTTCTAAGGCAGTTTTTAAGCAGATCCTTATTAAAAGAGTGCCTTTGCACTCTTTCTCTCCCTCTCCCTTCCTCTCTCCCTCTCCCTCTCTTGCTCTCTTTCTGAGCCTGTAGCTCCTCTTTCTCCCTAGAGGCTCCAGCTGAATAACATACAGATGGGCAGTGCTTAACCAGAGAGTGTCAAAATGCAGATTGTATTCCAGGAAAAGCACCACGAACGGCACAGCCACCTTATCTTAACTCCGTCAGGATATAGTCTGCCTCTGTATTCAGAGCTCTGGCTTCCTTCAAGGCTTCCTTATCATCACTCCCTTTTTACCTTTCCACTTGAGTCCCACCCACGCAAACTTAGGTCATGTTCGTATGAGAATCTGACTTTCCCACAACTGGAATCAGAGCCATCTGAGACAGTCAGCTGTCATAATGATATTTAGCACCATCAGTCACAGAAAATGCTGGATAAAACTTTATTAGCAGTTTCTGATCCAGGAGAACAGCAAGAAGAAGAGATTCTCTGTACTCCAAGAAGTGTCTTTTCTTTTAAGCAAGAATTCAAGTTCTCAAGATTCCCTAGAGCCTACTTGTCAGAAATATGTGCTTTTTAACACATTTAATTTGCCTCCCCAGTTTTCCTCAGACCCACCTCTCATCATCATGTCTGTCCATGAAAAAAGAATATCATTCAGCACAGTTTGGGAAAGTGACTTCATAATGCAAATGCATGAACTTTTATTTACAAAGAACATCTTGTTTTCCTCTTCAAGAGATGCTTTGTAAGATCATTGAAACAAGGCTCTCAGTGTATAGGAGGCTGCTGAGTACAACCACTGGAGCAGACCCTGTATTTTTCTCACTAAAGTCTTTTGCAGATGGTGTGTTGGCATGGGTAGAGTAAGGTTTCCAAGGTTGCTGAGAAGTTTGCCACAATTTTATTTTGTTAAAAGCAATGCTAACTACCTGCAGGAGTGGACTGGGAAGGGGGAAAAAAACCATGGAAAAAGCCTCCCCAGTCCACCCTGGCACCACCCCCAAAGGAGGGAAGGAGGAAGAGGAAATCTGCCTGCCCAGCCTATGGCCTGCCTTGGCCCCTCCCACCAAAAGGCGGGAGGGAGAGGCAGCCTGCCTGCCCAGCTGGATGGATGCTGCATCTCTCTTGCCAGGTGAGTTGTGTGAGGACTCCCTACTAGGACAAAGGCCAAGCCACACAAGGGTACCATCCAACCCTTGCTGTGGTAGTGCCATGTGAGTGCTGTGTAAGGGCCTGGGTGGGCATCAGACAGGCACTGCTCCTCTCATTGCACAAGTTGGGTGAGGGCTGAATGGACACCACTTCCTCTCACGAGGGACAGGTAGCTGTAACCTTCCTCTTGGTGTACAAAGGCTGGGGGTAGCCCGTTTGCCACTGGGCTGGCCAGGCTCAGTTGGGGCAGGATAGGCCAGGCCATTGGCTTGCTGGGAAATGTCCTGGTAGACATAATGGCCAGTCCATTCCTGACTACCTGGGTTTCTAACCAGTTCTTTCCACCTAAATTCTGCCCATCACAACAGAATAGTACTGTGGACTGTCGTCTGCAATTTCCTGGAATTGCTTCCTATAGGAGAAACTTTAATCACAGTCTTAAGCATAGCATCTCTTATGCATGGCAGTGGCCTTCCACTATCAACTGTACAGTGTGGATAGCTTGCCCAACATATTGGTTTACTTTTTTGGCTTCCCTGCAGCAGGGTCCAGAAGGAAAATCAGGCAGAGATTGCTAGATTTCCTAAATCGCACTCAAAACCAAGGGATAGGTTACTTTAGTAATTCTATATCTTACACTCTGCCTGCAAACTCTACCTTGAGAATCAAAACAGTCTCTTACTGATGGCAGCCAAATCTCTCAAAAGATGATAGCCAGGTACAGATGTTGACATCTCTTCCTATGGAACTACATATCCCATGACTTCTTGTTTTTGAGCCACAATGTAGATTTTTTGGGGGGTGCACCACCATAAGGTTGACAGCTCTGGATTGGGAGAATACCTGGAGATTTTGGGGGTGGAGCCTGGGGAGGGGGGCTTTGGGGAGTGGAGGGACCTCAGTAGGGTATAGGGTTACCAAGTACCTATCGCGAATCGGCGGGGGGCACATGCTTTCCCGCCGGAACATTCCTGCCTGTAACACACCTGCGCCACACTATGCTGTCACCCAGATGTGACGTCAGCATGCTGGCCACGTAGCTGGACGACGCTTTGGCAATGGGGCTGAAAACTCGATGGTACCATCGGGTTTTCAGCCTTATTGCTAGAGCGTCACCTGGCTACGTGCCTACGTCACGTCTGGGCAACAGCATAGTGCAGCGTGTGTGTTTTCCCCGCAGGAATGTTCCCGCCAAGAACTATGTGACCCCCACTGATTCACAGTAGGTACTTGGTAACCCTAGTAGGGTACATAGAGCCCACCCTGCTGCAGGGAAGCCAAAGCAACAATTTTCTCTAGGGGACCTGATCTCTTTGGTCAAGAGATCAGTTGTAATTCTAGGAGATCTCCAGGCCCCATCTAGAGGCTGGCAACCCTAACCACCAACTTTAGGAGTCACCTTATATTCACGCTCTTGCATTTGCCATCTCCAGTGACCAAGTATGTGCATGTGGGATCTGGAGACTGCAGTGCAAGTGTGTATTTTATTTAATAAATTGTAGCCATGTAGTCCAGTGGGAGATCTTGGGGCAGATAGTATTTCTCAGCCTAACCTACCTCAAAGGGTAGTTGTAAGGATAATGTAAGGGGAAAAAACCACCCATGTATATTGCCTTCATACCATTGATGGAAGGGGTAGGATTTAAATGAGATAGATGAAATGGTTTGTGCCTACCCATTAAAAGCCTTGTTGTAGGCTTAGGTTTTAACAACAAGTTAACCAATTGGCTGGAAGTTTTAATATCTGAAGTAAGGTTTGAAGTTCCAGCAGGAAAAGCTTGGCATGAGAACCTAGAAAGAATCCAGAGAGGCACATGGAGTTGAGAGTAGCCAGGAAGCCAGAACTCGGGATCCGTAAGTGTAAAACACCTTAAGATTCAAAACTGAGTACATTTTTGTCGAATCAGGCTGTCTTTGATATAGGAGTGGAGAAATAAAAGGGAAAACAGGTTTGGATGTTCCTGTGCTTGGAGGAAGATGGGAAGGATTTGCCTATCAGAGGCAAGTATTTTCATTGGTTATGGAGAAAGGCATTATTGGGCCCTGGGAACATTCCACACAGGGGACAGGTTTGGGAGTGGGGAGGAGTTTCCATGGTAGAAAATGTGCAAATAAGGAATTCTTTGGGACCAGAAAAAGATATATCAGAAGCAGACTAAATTACCTCAGAGGTAGAGCACATGGCCTGCAAATGAAAGGCTTGCAGAAGCTTTGTGTGGTTTTTCTTAACTTGGATTTGTTTAAGTAGGGTAGTGTCTCTTTACATGGTTTCTGTTATGGGTTTTTGCAGGATCTTAAATAAATAAATAAAAACAGAAGTTCCACACTCCAGTCATCAGCATCTCCAGTCAAAGGATGTCAGGTAATATACGTTGGGGAAGATCTTTCTTTGCTTAAAACTGTGCTCATCGGAGTAGACAACACAGAGCTAAGTGGTCTGACTCAGTATAAGCCAGGCAGGTACATCTACTTCATGCATCCATCTCTTGCACAGGCTGCTACTCAGAAGAGTCTTGCTGCTTGTTGCAGCTCTGGAGTGATTAACTCGTTGGGAGATAGGAGAGAATGCCTGAACTAAATTTGTGTGTTCTCTTTCCTCTAACAAGTTATTGTGACTGCTGCTGCATTTGTTGTCACAGCACTGATCTGTTAGGCAGAGAGGGAGCAGAGAGGTGCCTCAACTGACTCAGATGTTTGGCCTTTGCTTAGACTAAATAATGTAGAAACATTTTGGGGGAGGGAATTCTATTCTGCACTGTACTTGTGAGCAACAATGTGCTCGCTGTCATGGACTATTATGGTTTCTTGTTTCTCAGTGGGCAACAGCATAGGCTTCTAATTTTCCTGTATTAAAAAGTATGAATGTTTAATTGTCCAAGAACATTCTGTCCTCCATTTGAAAGGATTATTTTCAGGCTGTGAATGGGAATAACTTTTCTGTGCCTGTTGTTTTTTGTCATATGGCACATAAAATTTGGCAGTGGCTATAGTGATGGCCACAAACATGCATGGCCTTGAGGGGTATACAAATTCATGGCTGTTATCCATGGTGACTAATAAGATCCTCCATATTCAGGCATAGCAAAACTCTGAATAGCAGTGATGGCAGACAACATCAGGGGAAGGCCTTAGCCTTTAGACCCCATTTGTTTGGCCCTCCAAGGTATCTGGCTGGCCACTGCGTGAAACATATGCTGGAGAAGATGAACCACTGGCAATGTTCCCTCTAAGCTGTGGAGTCTTGTGAGCAAAAATTCTACTTTGTGAGCTACTGGCATCAAAGTTGAGAGTGAGCGATTGGGCTACTGCATAAATCAGTTTGCTCTGGAGCCATCCTTCATGAGCGAAGACAAAAATTTGTGAGCCAGAGGCTAAAAAACTGTGAGCTAGCTCACACTAACTCAGCTTAGAGGGAACACTGTGCAGATCTCTTCTTATATTCTTATGCACTTGTAGCATGCAGCCTGAAAGCAGATATGTAGACAGCAGCTTCTCATAGATCTTTGTTGCTTGCTTGTGTACTAAATCAGATATATGGAAGCAAACAGAAGCAGACATGTTACAATAGCAACTATGTTTCTTTATGGGGTTGGGATGTGAATCTTACTGTGCAAATGTACTGTGTGCATTGCTCTCAGAACCACAGCTGTACATTGCTAGAACTGGAGTCCCCAACCTTTTTGAGTCTGTGGGCTCCTTTGGAATTCTGGCACAGAGTGGTGGGCGCAACCACAAAATGGCTGCCACAGGAGGTGGAGGCAACCACACACACAGGAAGTTTGAGTGCAGCGGAAAAGATAATCTAATTAAAATATTCTGGAAAGGGGGAGTGAGAGAGAATAAATTCAACACCCTGGAGATCATTACATAAGCTTATAACATGATTAGTCTAATCTATTATTAATACAATGAGCTTGAATGTTTAAATCTAGCCAATATTCCCCCAAACCCAATATCAATTACTGTTTAAGGCAATCACAAAAGCATCAAACTTAAATGTAGCTTCTTAAAGGTGGAATTCAGAGTTCCTCAGCATCTCATTTCTTGGCATTTCTTTTCCTCAAATCATAGTCTCTTTTGGGGGCCGCAGCCCCCAACTCCGAATCAGAGTCCTCCTCGGTGGTTGAAGAAGAGTTTTCACCGCTTTCTTTATCCTGGTCATCATCTTTGTCGTCTTCTCCAGACCTTCCCAGTTGCTGCTTCAAGAACTCATTAGTTTTCTTAACAGAGTCAATTCTTTCTTTCCCCCCCATTTATTCTGAAGAGTAGGCCTTCGGAATACCACTTGTACTGTATGTTGTTTGTTTGTAAAAACAATGCCAAGTCTTTGAATTTCTTCCTCTTCTTTCTAATTTCAAATGGAATGTTTTTTAGTATCCGTATGGTATTACCGTTGATTTTCAGGGTTGTTTTCAAGATTTGGTCCCTCACATGTCTTTTTGAGAATCTAACCACTATTTCTCCAGGCAGATTATTTTTCTTAATGTATTCCAAATATGATCTATAGAACACATCCATTTTGCTTTGAAGGTATTCCGTTTTCAAATCTGCCACTGGTGCAAGTAGATCACCCAATACTTGTTTTAGATTCTCTCCTTTTGTCTCAGGAACCCCTTGGAATCTCAGGATAAAGCTTGCTTTTTCCATTTGTAGTTGCAAAAGCTGGGATTCGTCAGTAATTCTTTTCTTTTCCAACTCCTGTACACACTTTTTCACCTTTTTAGATTTGGCATTAACTTCCTTCAGTGTTTATGCTGTTTGCTCTGTTAATTTCTTAGTTTCATTCAGTTCCAGTTGTTGTGCAGCAAAGTTCTGGTTCAAAGTAGTCAAGTGCTGATTGATGTTTGTCATCTGGTCCAGCAGAGGGCGCAATGATTCAGCTAACAGCTGTGAAAGCTCGTTGGTAGCTTCCGGTCTTGGGCTTCTATTTCCCGAAGGAGGCTTGAGCTGCTATGGTTTCTCTTTCTCGCCTCTCCGTCCCACCATTTTTGAGGATTGTTTACTTTTAGAAAAGTTTGTCAAAGTCTCTGTTTTCCACCAGAATGCTTTGCTGTGCTCTTGTGTGCTTCTTAAATCAGTTCTAAGGCCTTTATGTCCGGCGCCCAGTTTTTAAAATGATCTCCTTGGATATCGTGTCTGGGAGTTCCCTCCCTTGCTCACTCGAATCAGAGGGGCTTTCTAGCCAAAACTCTGTGTTTTGCTTTCACCACAACTCACAGTTCATCGTTGGTCCTAGGACCTGCCTCAGGTATGTGTAAAATACCCAATCTTCACACGCTTGTCCCGGTCAGTGACTCTAGAGCCATACAGTCGCACAGCGGCAGGACCTTTAGGGTGGAGGGAAGCCTTGATTCCCCGGCATCGAGCCAGCAAAGAGGCAATCCCTCAAAACCCCCATGGCTAGGAGCCCAATCCCAAGGGCTCTGGGGGGGGTAGCGGACAATCGCACCCCCTCTTATCTGCTGGTGTTCGGATTGTGACCTCGGGAGCTCCCCAGGGTCGTGTCCACCATCATGCCGCCAAAAACCGGAAGTCCAACCAACTGAATCTTCAGTGGCCAGTCAAAAGCTCTGCTGGGCAAGAGTCCCACCTGGCCACTCCCAGGAAAGGTGTTGGTGGGCATCATGGTGCACACAGGGACCACGTTGGGAACCCCTGTGCTAGAGATTTGGTAGGCACATGCTGAGGACTGGTACAGGATGCATTTGTGGACATGTGACAACTGTGCAGAATAAACCAGTGTGGCCATGTGATCACGCCTCGCACACAGAGGACTTAACTGTGGGTTATGACAGACATGGAGCAGCCACCACTCCACATGCCTTTGCCTTCTTTGCCTCATAAATCTGGGTAAGTAACATCACATGAGATGTGACATCATTGCATTATATATTAACCTGACCCTGCCTTACCTCATTGTCTGCTGGGGTGGTGGGGGAAATGCAAGGCAATGTGCTGATATTATGGTGTTTTTTGGGGGGGGTCTTTTTTGCTGCTTTTAGGGTTCCAGCCAAAGCTGTGAAAGACCTACTGCCCAGCACTGTCTTCCTTTTTTCTGGAGAGCCTCTCCCTGGGGAAAGTATTGAAATCTGCTCTGCTTGAGATTTGAGATTTTGATTGCTGTTTCACTTCTGTTGCACTATCTGGGTGTAACGTATGTCATAAGTTGCCTTGAGTCCCACTTGACAGGGTGAAAGCATTTTAAAACAAAGTGTTATGCACTGTGTTAAAGGGAAGAGGGGTGAAAGTTGCAGAGTGGTGCCAGAGTTTTTCTTGTAAAGTCTAGTTAAGCCCCCAGGGACCTACTTCCAGCTTGGGTAGTGCTTCTCAATGGAACTCTTCATTTAATGCCTTAGGAAAGGGAAAACTGCTGTTTATGGAACATGGGTGGGACTTATGCTGAGGATTCTGCAGTTGGAGGGAACTAAGAAGGGGGAAAGTGCAGTCTGTCTGCCTTAATTGATTCATTGTTTGGAAGTACAAACTTAAAAACTTTCGAAAGCATCCATAGTGGGGCGCCTGCTCATGATGTGGCTGCTTGACAAGTCTCCTGCCTTAGGCTAGTTTGGCAGTTTGACAATCACAGTGATTGAACTGCACAGATCCTCCAGGAATGC
>NW_015167067.1:434784-439011 GCF_001447785.1 Gekko japonicus
AATGCCACTCAGATGACGGATACAGTCATAAAAATGTTCATTTTGAATCTGTTCTGACTTTTCAATATAAGTGTGCAGGTACATATTTCTAAACACTAGTAGTTTGCAAAGCATTTTGCAATGATTACTTCATCAGCATAACAACCCCATGAGGTAAGACCATGTTCCAGAGAGACAAACTGATTTATATACAGGCAGAGATCTGCCTAGGGTGAAATCCAAACCTTTATATTCTGGGCTATATAGACAGGATTCTCAACCTTGTGTTCTCATACAGGAAGGGCATTTTAACAGGAAAAGCATCCAGTGAGAGGGGTAGAAGAGAAAAAGTGAAAAGGGAGAAAGTATTAAATATCCCACCCATCATTAGTCCCCGGGCCAATTCCCCCCCCCCCCATATGCTAGAAGCCAGATCAGGGTTGGGAATCGCATGTTTGATGACAAGCATGTCATTCCATCTTCAAAAAGGTAAGGGACAGGATAAAACATGACTGACTCTGCAGACACAGATATCTCAGGGCCAAAGTTGACATGATGGCATGCATCCTCATGACCACCATGAGCACACCACTGTCATTTAAAAGTTATTTTAAAATGTTGAGAGGGCCCTGTGCGGTTTTGGCACTTGAAAATGCAACTGGGGAGGGGAGACAAAACCCCTGTACTGCAGGCCCAATCAAGATCCAGTCCTTGTGACATTTTTAATTGTCCCACCAGAGCTATCTGCATACCTTAGTTGTTGTAGATTTTCCGGGCTGTTTGGCCGTGGTCTTTCCATACAGTCTGGAAAATCTACAACAACTAATGAACTCTGGCTGTGAAGGCCTTCAACTATTTGCATACCCATGGCAATGAATCGTCCTAAGTTGGTGATGCTGACCCCTTACCCCTATAGCTTTCTCACTGCTAGCTGTTAACCTGTGGAGAGGTACCTTGAACACATAAAGAGTACAGACATGAATCGTGGGGTGTAGGGTATTTCTCCACACAGGCCAGTATCCTCAAGAAACATATTTGTTGTGAAGCTGGGGGGAAAAGCCCCACTGTGGCAGCTATTATTGCTTTTTCCTTTTCTGTAAACATTTATCTCAGTACAACTTCTCCCTTCCTCTCCAACTTCACACCTAGGGATGCTACAAATACATAATTTACCAATTCTGATACAAATACTGCTATGGTAAAATGAGCTGCTCTCTCTTTTACCTAAATGAGGAAAGTATGAAACTGCTCAAGGTCACAGGTTACCTAACATCAATAAAGGGATTTCCTTTCCCAGCCTAATTCCAACATTTAAGCCCCTGGGAAAAAACAAAAACACAACCTTCCCAACTGCTTGTTCTTTCTGCCACTACTTGAAGTAGAAAATGCCTTCCCTAGAAATAGGGCTACCAATTGCATGGAGGTCATATCTCCTCTCGGTTTAATAGAGGCTTAATGGGATTTTGTTTACCAAGTGATGTTATTTACCTCTATTCCTTGAAAAGCTTCAGTGACCCATTTCCACACATTAAGCTTCTATTAAAGGATTACGACATTTTTCTCCAAGTCTGTTGGCAGTCCTACAGAAACTAAACTTTCCATTTAAGTAATGTTTGCCAACATGCACATGGGTAAGATTGGCAAGTGCCTCTTCACATGAAATCTTGTTGTGGCGTTGTTGAATGGCCTGTCTGAGGCCTGGGTCCAGATTCTCAGTCTGCCATAGAAGCTTGCTGGGTGAGCCTACCTCACCTACCTTACAGGGTTATTGGGAGGATAAAATGGAGGATAACAATGTAAATTGACTTGGGTGTTTATTGGGAAGAAGGGTGGGGGATAAATGAAGTAAATAAATAAAAATGTAAGAATCTTTTTCATGTGGTTTGCTTCCTACCCAAATTCATATCAGTATATGATATAGGGCAAACTCCTGAGACTCAAGCCTGTTTTAGCCATATATATCCTATATATATAATTGCCCTATGTATTGGCCATTTCCAGCTCTCCCATTGGCTGTGCTGTGCACTCTGTCAGCCATTGGCCCATCAACCGCCACTCAAGAGTACTCGTATGCCATTGGCTGGGTGCTAGGTCTGCTCCTCTCCCCTGCCTACTGCCAGCCCAGACACTCTTCCTTGAGAATAAAATGCCAAAACGGCTGTCTCTCCTGACAAAGACACTTCTGCTTGGCTCCTGTGGGACTAACTTTTCCCTCAGTGGCTGTTGCTAGGCAACCAAGCTTGGTTCTGTCAGTAAAAAGGCAAAGGCAGGAGGCCTTTTCCAGGCCTTTGTGGGGAACTCATTAGGGCCAGTCCTGAGTCTAGAGTTGTCAGCTCCAGGTTTGGTAATTCCTGGATATTTTGTGGTGGAGTCTATGGAAGCCAGAGTTTGGGGACGGGAGAGGCCTCAGCTGAATAGAATGCCATAGAGTCCACCCTCCAAAGCAATTATTTTCTCCAGGGGGAGAGAGATCTGTGGTCTGGAGTTCAGTTGTGATACCCAGCGATCTTCAGGCTCCACCTGGAGGCTGGCTACCATAGGCATAACAGCACTTCAGAGCAGGGTCTATCAGACCCAGGTTCTTGCTGTGGAAGTTGAGTGGGTGATTTCACAGACTTTCAGCCTAACCTACCTCACAGGGTTCTTGTGCAGATCAAAATGGGGAGAGGAGAATGATGTAAGCTGCTTTGGTCTTCACTGTGGAGAAAGACTGTACTTTTCCTCCTGAGGAACCGTTACTGCCAATCTCCAGGTGAGGGCTTAGAGATCAGTCAAAATTAAAACTGCTCTCCAGGTGGTAGAGATCAGCTCCCCTGGAAGAAAACGGCTGCTTTGCAGGGTGGACTCTGTGTCATTATGCCCTGCTGAGTTTGCTTCCCTCCTGCTTGGGTCCCCACTGTGGAGAAAGACTGTACTTTTCCTAAGTAGAGGCTGCAGGTGTGTGGGGGAGATGGAAAGCTGAAGTCAGAGGGGCAGATAATGGTAGGTTGATGGTTGGCTGGGAAGGACATGGGGTTGCCAACTCTAGGTTGGGAAATTCCTGGAGATTTGAGGGGTGGAGCCTGGAGAGGGTGGGGTTTGTAGAGGGGTAGGACCTCAGACAGGTACAATGCCATAGACTCCACCCTCCAAACCAGCCATTTGCTCCTGGGGAACCATTGTTGCCAATCTCCAGGTGAGAGCTGGAGAGCATTCAGAATTGCAACTACTCTCCATATGGCAGAGATCAGTTCCTGTGGAGAAAATGGTGGGATTTGTGTCATTATACCATGTTGAGGTAACCCCCCATGATAGCCAGTGTGACGTAGCAGTTAGTGCTTCAGAGCAGGTTCTTCCTGTGGAAGCTGATTTGGTGATTTCAGACCACTCACAAACTTTCAGCCTAACCTACCTCACAGGGTTGTTGTGTAAATCAAAAGGGGGAGAGGAGAATGATGTGAGCTGCTTTGTTCCCCACTGTGGATAAAGATTGTACTTTTCCTAGGTAGAGGCTGCAGGGAGGTAGGAGGAGATGGAAACCTAAAGTCAGAGGGGCAGATAATGGTAGGTTGATTGTTGGTTGGGAAGGAAATAGGGTTGCCACCTCTGGGCTGGGAAATTCCTGTAGATTTGAGGGGTGGAGCCTAAAGAGGGTGGGGTTTGATGAGGGGAGGGACCTCGCACAGGTACAATGCCATAGATGCCACCTTCCAAACCAGCCATTTCCTCCTGGGGAACCATTTTTTCCAATCTCCAAGGGAGGGCTGAAGATCACTCAGAAGTATAACTGCTCTTCAGATGGCAGCAATCACTTCCCCTGGAGAAAATGGGAAGCTCTGTGTCATTATACCCTGCTGAGGTCACCATAGCAAATTGACGCTGAGGGCCCAAGGCCAGGGCACCCACCCAGTGCCTCTTTCTAGACCTTGTTGTATTTATTTCCACAACGGACCTTATTCCTTGTGTGCGTGTGTATAAAATCTCAGTTGTCACTCTTCTTTCATTTTCTTGTTAACATGGAACAAAGGAGATTTTTATGGGGGGTGCAGAAGGACCACAATTACACGGACAATTAAAGAACAACAACTTATTTTCTATTATCGGACAAAAATATTTGTAACGAAAGGGGAAAAAAGTGTTGAACATGGTAGACAGCAATCCTAAGCAGGTCTACTTATATGTGAGCCCTATTTTATTCAATATAATTTTACTCAGTAAAATATTCTTCGGATTGCAGCCTAGAGGTCTCTCTACAAAAACTGCGTAAAT
>NW_015167067.1:439100-497797 GCF_001447785.1 Gekko japonicus
AGTGAGGGGGGACGACGACTGTTTTCCCCTTTTCTCCTTACCTCCAATTAGGCTTGTTACCAGGCCTGAAGAAAATATGTGGAAATGGCCAGCTGAAGCTTTTTGTGGCATGGAAGTAAATAATATCCCATTAAGCCTCAATTAAATAGAAAGGCACTTTTCATCCAGACTATTGCAAACCCTGTCTCCCATGTTCTTCCATCTAGTAGCCTCTAATGGAGTTTCTACTTCTTCCTGAAATGTATGCTTTGTTCTAAACAAAAGGCTCACTCCCCCTTTTAACTACCACCCTCTTCGTGGTAGAATCCTTTAAAAGATTACAGTTGTTTCTACATTGTGAATGTAATGTTCTGCTATCATTCTCTGGAAGTGGTCTCATCCAACCCAGTCATAAATATATCAAACCACTTTCTGCCAAAGCAGCTGTATTTCTCATTGAACTCTAAAACTGGGGGGAAAAATGTTTCACAGTTTGTGCTACCTGGGGAGGTATTTAGTTTATCCTCTGAATATCAATAGAGTGCAAATTAAAAATGTTTCCTCAAAGCAGTGCATTAAAAGAAAGTTGCTTGAGATGAGGTGTCATTTCCTCACACCTTCACATTTGCTTTTGTGTAAGAGTGTCCTTCCTGCCAACCTAGCAGTTCGAAAGCAAGAAATTGCAAGTAGATAAATAGGTACCACTTCGGTGGGAAGGTAACAGCGTTCCGTGCACCTTGGTGTTTAGTCATGCCGGCTACATGACCACGGAAATGTCTTCGGACAGCCCTGGCTCTTCGGCTTTGAAACGGAGATGAGCACCGCAACCCTAGAGTCAGATTCGACTGGCTTTCGAGCAAGGGAACCTTTACCTTTAAGAGTGTCCTGGATATTAGTCAGGTTTGAGAATACTATCATTATTTTTGTTAAGAAAAAGAAATGGTGATTGAATGCACAAGTTCATGCACAAAAGTGGGACATTCTAGAGAAATCTTTGGGTACTTGCTAATCTAGTCATTGCATTTTAAAACAAGATTCTTTCAAAGTATGCAAGTGTTGTTGATTCAGATCATCTGCATGGAGATTCCTAACCCAGCACCTACCGAGTGAGGCTGCCTTTTAAGTAGAGAAGTGGCAGATTGACATACCCGTTTTCACACTGCAGCTCTCCTTCAACAACTCTTCTGCAACCACATTTCCCACCATTACTGCCTATTTTCCCCAGAAGCCTTTGACTATCCAATTACTCCTAGAATATCACTTTCACTCTTCCTATGATTCTTCCTTGGGATACCACAGACAGTGGCAAACAGCACCTCCTTTTGCTCCTTAGCTCCCTTGATCACAGCATGTGGCTAGAAGAATGGACGTGAAGGGCAGTCCCTGGTACATTGATAAAGTGCATGCACACTAAGTGTTTCTTTGAATGCTGTTCTTAGAAAAAAGGTCTGTTCCAAGAGGAAAAATAACAAAAAGCTTTTAGTACTTTTTTTGGGGAAAGAAAAAAGTACTTAGGAAAGTATTATAAAACAGAGAGCGTGCACAAAAATGACATTTTATTTCTCTCTGGTCAGATATGTATTTAAGCCCTGTGAGATTTCAAAGCATTGACCATTGTATTACACAGTGAGAATAAAAAAGGACAGAATCATAAAATAAGCCCCTGTAAGACCTCTGCCAGTGGGTTGACCATTTATGAGAAATGGAGAAGTACAACAAAACACCGAGTTTCTGAGTCCTAGGAAACTGGTTCAGAAGATACAGGTGTTGCTAGAGGCAATGTGCAGGCATCTAGAGATTGTGTGGGTGGATGATATGCTTCATTTCCCAAGTCAGTAATCTGTATCCTTGGGAAGCCTTGTGATTAAAGGTACATTGAAGTTACAGAGAAGGTTCTCAGACAGGCCCACAGCTGCAGGAAAATATATTGGGGGTAATGGCGCCCTCAAAAATATGCCCTGCCCTTACTCTTAATGACCAGCTTTCATTAAAACAACAAGAACGAAAAACCCACTACTCTGTAGCCTTTTTCATTGTGGATATATAACAGAAATTCTGTCAAGATTGTCCCTGGAAGGAAAGAGGAGGGGTAGCAGCAAGATGATTGGAGCTGAATAATATAACCCCTTTGGGACCAAATCTGTCCCAGAATCTTTTCTTCCTGGCATCTTTGCTTCTTTTTGTTAGAAGTGGAGGACTTGGCGCTGTCTCCTGTCTCAGACTTGAGAAGATGGCACCAAAGAGTTTAGACAGATAGAGAGGTCAGGACACACAGAACATCCTTTCCTTCCTGCTATCTGATCCTTTCCTTGGAAGAAGAATGCTACTCTTAGGGGCAATTTCCTCCGCTCCCACACACCCACTCTCTCTCTCGTCTCCTCCATGCACAAAGGTGCTTGATCTCCATCTTGCACCATGGAGGCTGGACATGCGTCCAGCATCCAACACCATCTAGCTAGTTAGAATAGGTAATCTATATCTATCTCTTACCTGCACTCTCAACCATGTATTTCCTTTAATAAATGTTACTTAGTTTTTAGAACTGACTGCTGACTCCGTGTGACTTTGTAAGTCTGCCACACCAAGCCCCAAGCTCTGCTGCGTTTAAGCCTTTGTGTCCTCTGCTATTTTTCCGTGGTTCCCTGGCAGTACCTAGTCCAGAGAATCCAACACTTTTGTGTTTCTTTCCTTTTTTAATATCCACAGTGACAAACAAAAACCCTGAATAGAAACGGAATGAGAGTCATACTCTTTTGAGGCTGGCTCAAGTGGTTAAGACGCTGAACTGCAGGCTGCGGAAGGTCAGTAGTTCAGCAGTTCGAGACCCGAGTTGCCGCATGACGGAGTGAGCTCTCGTCTCTAGTTCCAGCTCCTGCCAACCTAGCAGTTTGAAAGCAAGAAATTGCAAGTAGATAAATAGGTACCATTTCGGTGGGAAGGTAACAGCGTTCTGTGCGCCTTGGTGGTGTTTAGTCATGCCAGCCACATGACCACGGAAACGTCTTTGGACAGCGCTGGCTCTTCGGCTTTGAAACGGAGATGAGCACCGCAACCCTAGAGTCGGACTCGACTGGCTTTCGAGCAAGGGAACCTTTACCTTTACCTTATATGCCACAGAAATTTGCCTTGGCAGTTGGTAAGCTATGAGGGGGGCAGAAGCTATGATTACTAAATGTCCTATCCCTTAAATAGACACTTAATGGGATGTTATGTAGGGGGTGGTGTCATTTACCTCTGTTTCATGAAGAACTTCAGCTGCCCATTTACACACTTTAAATGTCTATTAAAGGGACAGGATATTTCTCTAGGACAGCTGTGTCAAGCCCCGCCTCCCCCACTGGTCCTTCCCCGCTGGTAGCCTGGAGTCTCAGAATGGGCCAGGAGCTGGGTTGACCTCACCCTCTGTTGTGTACCAACTTAGACTGTGCACATGGTCGCTCTGCACTCGCGGTCAGCTAGGTAAATCAGAGCTTCGATCTCAGAGACAATGGGCACCTAGGATCCTAGTAACAGCCTATCGGCTGACCAGGATCCTGAAGGAACCCTATCAGATGTAGGATTATGTAAATAGCCAATCACGGGTGTATGGGTGTGTGTGGGTGGAGTTGTTGTTGTGCATTTAAGGAGCCCGCGGGCTTGCCCTGTAGCTTCTATCTTCTGAAATCACTTCGTAAAGAACAAACTGAAAATCACTCAACGATGCGTCCGCCTCAGTACTTTTCACCCTCTGTCTCCCGGGGCCTGGGTGGTGCTGTTTTTGTGGAGTGCCCTCTCTGTGCTTCCTCCTACACTGGCCTCCAGTCATAACACTCCTCCTTGACAACTGTCTTGGCCTCCCTTATATCCCCTCCTGGCTCCCTCGCCTGCCCTCTGTTTGCTGTCCCCTCTGGCAGCTAGCCTGGACCCACCCCATTGCAAAAGCTTCGACACCCACCCCAGGCATTGGGTGTGGCTCGGCCAGCATCTAACAGGCCTCCCAGTAGAGGTGCTATGTGGGCTGCTGTTTCATGGTGGTGCCCAGCATCGGGCCTTTCCTTCAGTGGCCCAGCAACGGTCCCAGGCCTGGTCAATGTGCCTGTCTCGCGCCATGCTGCTCAGATTCTGGGCCTTGCCCACCTCTCAGGGCTCTCTCCACTTCCTCCTCTTGCCGCCACTGCTAGACTTTGGGGGCGGCCCACCCCAGCTCTCACTTGGCCATCTTTGCCTCCTGTCATGGGTCCTGGCTCAGCCGAGACTGACTATTCCTCAGATGAGGAAGAGGCACAGAGCAACCCAGCCTCCTCCGGAGTCAGCCCAGAAGAGGAACATTTACCAGCACCTGAGGGAGAAGAGGCTCCAGCATCTGCGCAGGACATGCAGCAAGGTGAAGAGCCTGAGGTGCAGTCAGAGGAAGAGCCTGGTCCAGAGCCTGGCCCAGCACCCCCAGTTGGAGACACCTCAAGGCCAGAGTCCCCACCTAGCTCACCTGAATGTCCCAGACACAGGGCACGCCAGCGTCTGGATGTACAGGAGAGAAGGAGGAGTGCCAGACTTCAGCTGTTGCAAAAGCAATGTGAGGGGCTGTGAGTCTTTGCAGGTTGCCTCCCAGGGAAGGGAGGATCCGGTTATAAGCAGGCACGCTCAACTGCCTCGGTGCGGACACAACCGTGCAATCTTGGACCTTGTTCCGGCTGCTAGCCTCCGCTCATCGCTCCTGAGAACTCTGATTGGTCTCCCAGCTTTCCGACCCCCGGCACTGTTTCTTGGCTTGGTTTGGACTTTGCATCTAGTTTAAGTGTATTCTGTTCGTGGTGACTGGCCAGAGTCAGCACACCTCCACTGGTAGGTGGTTGGTTGGAGGGAGCCTCTTCCGTGGGCTCCTGGGGTGTGGCTTGGGGACCCTCCTCAGCGTCAGTCCTGGCTTGGCCGGGACAAGCTGGCGACCTGAGCAAGAACAAAAAATGTACCCACTTTCACTCATTTTAAAAAAATAATTAATCACAAGCCATCTTGCTGTAAATTGCCTGTGTGAAAGAATTCATACCTCTGAGTATATGCAGAATACCATTAGTCACCTATGAATAAACACCATTGACCTCTTGTCCTCTTTCCCCCAAAATATGTAAGTTCTGAAGAAGCATAATGCTCAGGCAGATTTAAATTCCAGAGTCTCGCACTACAGAAAAAGAAGTACTTTATTGAAGAAGTCCAAGGGGCTGAGGAGATATAATACCCAGGCAGTCTTAAGCCCCACTACCTTTTAATATAGAAAAATAAGACATTTAATAGGATACAAATAATTAGGAGTCAATAATAATCCCTTGCCTGAATGCTGAGACTGAAAACTTCACTTGATAATAACTACACATCTATCTACTTGGTAGTAGGGGATAATTTCTAGGTTGGAGGTAATTATTTGCAGGCAGGTATAATGCAAGAGGGGGATGTGGAATGGTATCTCGTCAGATCCTGAAAGCTAAGCTGGGTTGGTACTTGGATGGAAGACCACCAAGGAAGACTTTGCAGAGGAAGGCAATGGCAAACCACCTCTGCTTAATCACTTGCCTTAAAAACCATATGAGGTTGCTGTAAGTTGGCTGTGACTTGACAGCACTTTACGAACACATAATGCAAGGAATCTCCCATTTGAATAATTAAAGCACTGATTAATTGTTCTCCCTCCCACCCCTTAGCTTCCTAGCACAGTTTTGTATCTTACCCCCTTATCCATCTTAAGAGAAGAATATAGACACATCTATTAACTGTGTCTTATTTCACAGTGGATTTTTGTTGGCTGTGATCACACAAGCAGTTTGGCCCGACATAGCCACCCTTCCCCTCCAGATCAAATGGGCGCAGTCACATAGCCACATCTGTCAGGCAGTCCCCCAGCATACCCATCCCATCATAGGTTGACTTGGAGCTGGGTTAAAAAGGCACCACATCACAAGTGGGTTTTTTTGTTCCCCTTGCATTCATTGCGCATGGCCGAATGTCTGAACGTGGGGGAGCGCGCACAGAACAGATTTGGCAGCCTGAACCTGCAGAACCATTCCTGCCACTATGGAGGGTTTTAAATTTTTTTGTCTATGTGCACATGTGCACACGAGTGCATGCATGCACACTTATGCGTGCACAACAGCACACATGTGCATACATGCATTTTGAAAAATTTTCAGGCAGTGCACTCTATGGGTGAGGCACTGCAGTAATGTGGATGCTTGACCATGGGATGTCTGCGTGGCTAACCCACAGCAGGGTGTGCTGCCTGCATGATATGCTCCGTAACACTTTAAATTGGTACAATTAGAGATGGCACCATATTGCACCAAGCTGCCAGTGTGACACAGCCGTTGTCTGCTCAGACCCAAGTGAGAGCTGGTTCTGGACTTCAGTTTAGTGTTTTTGTGTATATTTTGGGTTTTGTTGATAGTTGTCTTACTTGCTGGTGGAGGAGATGTGTCTGGGGGCAGAATGGGGTCGTGGGAAGTGCCATGATTAATAGTATGTGGTATGATTAATATGGTGGTGGCCAGGTAAGAAGAAAGAACAACAGAATGGAGAAAGAACAACAGACATTTATAGGCTGTTGCCATTTCTGGCTCTTCTTCCAGCCAGGGGGATGCTGGTGATCACATCAGCAACCCTCTTGACTACCAAATCTTGCTGTGAAATGCCAGGTTGGTCATATTAAGAGCAGAGACTAAAGGGCTGGCCTGGCATGAATCACTGAGACTTGGTTGCATGAGGGAACTTGGGAGAACATGGGGAGGAGTTAAATTCTCCCAACTGTGTCCCACAGGATTCATCAGCACCAACTATGTGGGCAGGAAGGTGGTGTTGCTGTAGTCTATATGGACTCTGTCCTCCTAACATGGTGTCTTGTCCAGGACACTTTTGCTTGTGAGGTTTTGTTCCCATTGCTGGGATTTCAAGAAAGGATTGGTATTTGGTTGGTATACTGCCCAGTGCCCACCTCACTGCCTAACTGTCAGCTAGCTGCCATGTTTAATTTGTATTTGTCCTTTCCTGACTGTGGCGCTACAGCGCATGCTTGCTCGCTTGTTTTGCTCGCTTGCTGTAAACAGCAATAGGGAGCCGCTCCTGAGACCGTGCAAACTGGCGCTGCCAGACTGGGTTATCTGACTAACCTTGAGGAAGAGGGAGGGCTTGCGTTCCACCGTTGGTGTGAATCTTTCTGCTCTCATGAGGCACGGAGACTCTTCCGTTCATTATGTAACCTCCCGCCGGGAGAATTCCCACCCATGCACTTGGATTTCATTTGCTTTCATTTGCTTAGCCATTTGCAGCATCATGCTATATGAAGGGATGCATCTGCCCATTTGTCATTCCTAACAATATACCTGTAGATCATGGCAACAGACCTGTAGTCTAATAAAGTATAGCGCTTCCCTGGAAACATGTGTGGAGATTTACTTGCTGTTGAACCTGACACTAACACTCTCACTGCCTGAGCTGAGATTGGTGGTCTTGAGGATGGTGTTGAGGACCCCTGGGATAGTTGTCCTGGAGGACTTCAACATTCATCCTGAGACTACTTGCTAGAAGTGGCTCAGAATATTTTGGCCTCCATGACAACCATGGGCCTGGCTCAAGTAATCTGGTCTTACACATTGTGCAAATCAGTCTCTTGAACTGGTATTGTGTTCTGGGAAGGAAGGAAGGAAGTCTCCCTCATGTATCACTGCCTTGAAGTGGTGAGGGGGCTTGCGTGGTTCAATGAGGCTGTGGGCTATTAATTACTTGATTTCTATCTATCCTCGTATATATCCATTAATATTTCTTATTACATATGCTCCTGGTCAACTTAAATTTCATCTATCTGTTTCACCTGGACTATAATTCATCCTATATTCTGCTAGAATTTTCACGTAGCTAACTTATTTCCACCTATTATTTCATCCAGCTTTCGACCCAAAAGTGCCACCTAAAAATTAATTTGCTAACAAAATTAATACCAATAGTTGATACAAACAGTTCATACAATTATATGTTTAATCTGTCGCATTCCCCCTTAAATTTATAACTTAAGCAGGACATCATGCAAATAGCTCGCTAGGTTATAGCCCCCGACTATCTATGACATCTCTCTCTAGTTTCAGGGATCTCATATTAGACAATCTTATACTCTTGTATCACCAAAGAAACAAAATTAGAAACTCAAACCAAAAGTATATTGCTATTTGAACCAGCATTATAACATCTTCCCCTCCTGTTATATTTTGGTTCTTTTCGCACAGATTGAAACCTTCTTTTAACTTTCTTCATATCTTACCTCATTAACCTACAGCCACTCAATAGTTCAAAAATAATCTTCATTACAATGACCTAATTATCTATTTCTTTCTTATACATCCTAGCTCCTTAACCTAATCAGACAGCCCCAACTCCAGATTACTGAAAATACTCTGCCCCCAACCAACAAGTAACTGATGTTGCACAGACTTACAATATTTACCTCCAGAACTGAGAAGCATATCTACTCACAAAGGCCTGTCTTGTCTTATTATTTAAATTGATCCTATATAATTACATCATAAACCCTCCAGTCACTATTAGGTATTGCAATACTGTTATATTTAATTTCCAGTCACTATTGCACTTAGCAGAGTGTGATTTAGAAGTACCCCTAGATTCTATCATTCTTCACCTATTTTTGCATTGCAACAGACAAGACTTCAGGAACCGGCACGTAAAAATCGATACCTACCTACAAGTAAATGAGAAACTATTTTTATATCTTTCTGTAACTCTAAAGGAACTTGACTGTATGTGAATGTGAGACTGATTCTGTGTTTGTGTTTTTGATATTGCTTCAGTAAAAGACAATTTGTTTTGGAAAAACTCCAGTCTAGTATCTCTCACTGGGTTTTCTTCGGGATGGCCGGACTTCCGTAAACTTTGGCAAGGACTCACGTTAAATTTAGTTTGCCACTGTCATACATAAGGCAGTTCGGCTAACAGCCCTGCCTGTCAGTCCTCCAGCCCATTTGCGATTTATTTTTTAAACAGGGGCCTCTGTGTAAGAACATATGAAGTTCCCTGCTTTATTAGCCCAAGATCTGTTTAGTCTAGCTTTTTGTTTACAATAGTAGCTATCTAGATGCTGTGAAAGTTTACAAGCAAGCATGAAGGAGATGGCCATCCCTCACTGTTCCAGTGTAGTGGTACAAGGTACATTGTCTCAAAACGTGGAAACTTCTTTTAGTTGTGATAGCTGAGCCACTGATAAATCTGTCTAATTGGATACTCATGTTTGTGAAATGGGTCCTAATGAATATCTAAAAGCTAAATCAATGTAACAGTTATATTTAAAACTGTACTCTCAACCCATGGTATTGCTAGTGTTATTTCTCATGCTTCAAAAGAATCATGGGCTCATTTTTAACATGGTCAGTGTAACACTTAACATTGCCGTTAAGTGCAGTGGAACTTGTATGCCTTCTTTAGCTTGGACCAAGATATGTGGTGATTTTTTTTGCCATCAAGTCACAAATGATTTATGGTGACCCCCTAGGATTTTCAAGGCAAGAAATGTTCAGAGGTGGTTTGCCCTTGCCTGTCTGTGCGTAATGATACTGGTCTCCCATCCAAATACTAAGCAGGTTCAACCCTGCTTAGTTTCCACAATCTGACAAGATTGGGCTATCAAGGCCAAGGCTAATATTAGGGATTAAGAAATTAGGAAAAAAATAGGAAATCGCATACTCTTCTCTAATTTCTCACCCTATCTTCATTGTCCTTTTGTACTGGTTTGTATTACCATTTGGTTTGGCCTCACTGTGGGAATTGTTGGAACTAATGACCTGGAATGATTTAACTGGGTGCTTTAAACACCATCCTAGTATTTGGAGTTCTAGTGTTTCTTAAATAACAAGCAAATAAATACATGTGTGCTCATGCCCTGGGGTTTCTGCTTTCCCCCAGGAAGCATTGTCTTATTGCTCTTTCCCATACATTATCCGTGATATTCTTTATACTTTGTGTTCCTAATGCTTGGCATCTGGCCAATCAGGCCTGATATGGCCTAGCTTAATTTGGTATTGTATTGCTTCTTCTCCCTCTACCCCATTGTCATACCTTATTTTTTCCCTCATGTGTCTTCTAACTGCAGCTCTCCAATTAATTGTGTCTTTTGTTCCAGGCCAAGTGAAGATGTCATTTTAAAAAATTACTGAGAATGTAAAGACACAGCTGCACATTGGGCAAGGCTTCTCCAAATGATGGCCTCAGGAGTACACGAGGAAAGGAAGTAGAAACAATGATCTGACCAATGTAACACATCTGTTTGTGATTGCACAAAATAACTGGAAGAAACTAAATGGCTGGATGGGAAGACATTCACTCATATGGAACAGAAGCTTGACTCCAGAGGTATCTTTAAGACCAACAAAGGTTTTTTCAAGGTAGGAGCTTTTGTGTGCACACACACTTTCTCAGATACATTAAAACTTCCATTTCAATGTATCTGAAGAAGTGTGCACGCACACGGAATCCCATACCTTGAATAAATCTTTGTCTTAAAGGTGCCAGTGGACTCAAACTGTGTTCTACAGCCTCAGACCAACACGGCTGCCCACCTGACTCACTCATGTAGTTAGACAAGTGCCTGAATGGGCAGGGCTGGCTTTAGGGGTGGGTGAGCTGGGCAGCTACCCAGGGAGCCAAGCTGCAGGGATCACCAAGCTACGCATGGCTGCTCACAGTCACTTCAGAGGATGATTGCAGTTTATCATCTCTAAATGACAAGTAGCTGTTAACTTAAAAAACATTTGATTACTTTTAACAATATTTTCATCTATATTTTATTTCTTAGTTACCCCCCCAAAAAAATAGTACAAAACAAATTTGTAGTGCTACCCAGACATTTGTGAAGGCATCACTCAGTATGGTATTACAGGACATCTCTTGGTAAGCCTTTTCCAGGAGGTAGAATGTGCTGGAGATGGCCGGGCTCCAAACAAAGATCTGCAGTATTGATATCAGGGGTATTGTCATCATTGAGGGCTCTGTGTGGATACATACAGTGTGTGTTAAGTGTCTCCTCCCATGAACTAGCTGAAAATACTTTAACCCCCCAAATGAGTATTCCCCTCACATACTTGTTTTACCACATGTGCCCTGCTTTCCTCTGTCTCCCTTGTTGGTGGTCAAAAAGAGAAGGGGGTGGGGCAGACACTGTCCCTTATATGGCCTTCATCCCCTCCCCCCAACTGTATCACAAAGGTAGCAAGTATCTGACTTTGATTTGATTTTAATTGACAGGGAAGATCTGGTAGATGAGGTGAGAGTGATGAGCACATTAGGGGTAAGCAATCATATGTTGTTAGAATTCTCTCTCTTATGGGATATAAAACATGTATTTTGGAATTTAGTAGGGCTGATTTTAGTAAATTTAGAGAGATGATGGGAAGGATTCCATAGTGATACACAAATCTGCCTGCAAGCTCCCATTGCCGAATTGGAAACACACAGTCGGAGTCCAATGAGTTAGATGAATATCTGTTGAATTCATTTAAAACAGGGAATACAGGGCTGAGTACCTTGGCACTTCAGCAATTCCAAAACTGTATTCTGCCATAACCAGGAAGGGCAGAAGGCCTTATACCCCAGTTTCTGTCAATATACCAAATATCTGTCATCTGTCAATATACCAAAGTAGCCCTTACAAAGGGCCATTAGATGTCCCACCAAAACAACCACCCAAATACAACAACCCAATGCCTAAACTGGGAGTTCTAACTTTTCCCCCACATTACCCTGGATGTAAAGGGTGGGGTGGAACATCCTTTTAACTACTTTGTTAGATCACAGGGAAATATTACCCCCCTGTTCCTATTAACAAAGGTTTGCTACTATACTACTGTTTAGGACATTCTAAATTTCCCAGCAGGATAGGGACGAGGAGGAGTTGAATCCAAGACTAACATATGAAGGTAGAGGGACGCATGGAAAAATTGGGTGGAGGGAGAGAGAAAGGAAGGCAGATCATGAAAGAAAGAGCAAAATGAAGGAGGAGAAACATGTGGAGAAGAGGGAGAGAAATTAAGGGAAAAAGAAAGGTTTTTAAAATCTTGCTGTAATGCACTAAATACTGCTTTGCAAGATCTGGATGGGCAAGCAAACGATGGAGCTGGGTACAAGGAAAGGAAGGCGGAAAGGATGGACTGCTAGAGGGAATGACCTTGTTAGCTGGCTGCAGGCTGGCAATTATTGTAGCAGCCATCAGTCATGCTGGCTTGTCTTGCTCCAGTGCTGACTTGGTTGATGGGTTTAGCATGATCTGTTAGGCAAGTTTGCTTCAGTCTTGCAGAAAGGCAAGTCTAGCAAATAGTAAGACTACCTTTTACTGTGCTCAGGCTTCCATGCACCCCTAGTGGCTACAGCCAGAACTGCATTAAAATAAAATAAATGGAAATGCATTCAGCTGGAAGCAGCATGATGTTAGCTTCAGAAGCCTTCCAGCTGACTTGGACCTTGGGGATTTTATTCCTCCAGCCCCCCTAGTGGTCCTGGTAATGGATGTTTGCTGTGGACACTCTTTGCATTGCAAAAAGTTCTGGGGAGTATTCTGACCAGGGGTCGTGTTAGCCAATGGGCAACAGGGGCAGCTACCTTGGGCCCCATGCTGTGAGGGGCTCTGACCACCCACAGCCCTATCCCCTGAAGAAGTGGGGGGCACAATACGAAGAGCAGGCTCCTGCTGCCGCTCACACCAGTCACACCAAGGCTCGGTCAGCTGGCTTCAGTGACAGCATCAACTCCTGCCTGCATCACATGGGGTCACACCTTGCTTGGTCCCAGCAGAGGGCAGTGGCAGGGGGTTGCACTGATTCTGGGACCCATCCTGGACTTTTGCCCAGGGCCCCAGAATCACTAAAACCACCCATTATTCTGACATGAACATTTAGTTCACATGAGATTCTGGTCAAGCTTTTGGGGTAACATCATCAGTCCACATGAACTCAAAATATGACATAACAAATTTTAGGGAACATAGTTTGAAGCCTTAGATCAACTCCCCCCCTCCCCCCCGAACAATTGTAGTCATTTCTGGTCCTGGGAAGTTTTTTACAACTTCATTGGCCATTCAGATTAAAAAGCAAGTGTGATCATTTGAACATCATGATGTTTGTGGATGTGGAGGCATACATTTTCTGAAATCACAGTATTGCTTTTTTTAAACCCACCCTGCTCATAATCCTTAAATACTAACAGAAAACTGAGCAACAGTGTATGGAAGAAGGCCAGGACTGATTTTGCTTGTCTGTTAGCAATAAGGCTGACTGAGCAGCTGGTTTCATTACCATTGATGGGAAACTCTAACAACCAGAGCTACAAAATTCAGCTGTTAACCTGCTTACAGTATACCTTACTGTCAATGAAGTGTGTATGTTCTACACAACTCTGAAATGGGAATAAAAGAATAATGCCTTTGAGACTGTAGCTGGGGATTCAGATACTTAGACTGGGAAAAGTTTTACTACCTATGCCACCAACTGATTGCCTTGTTAAGGCTGGAAAGGAATGCCTCCCCTCCCCCACTGATAGGTGAGCCTGGGAAAGTTTTGCCTTTCTCTGTAGAGCTGTTGTGCAGGTCTTCTGTTGGAGCCAGCTTGCTGGCTTTATATACATTGATTCCATATTCCTTTGTCTGGAGAACTTTGATTTTGCTTTCTCCACTCATCACATTATAATTAGGGCTAAAACAAATAAAATGAATTTCAATGGGGATAAATGTAAAGTTCTGCATTTAGGTAGGAAAAATCAAATGCATAATTATAGGATGGGGGAGACTTGTCTTGGCAATAGTATGTGCGAAAAAGATCTAGGGGTCGTAGGAGACTATACACTGAACATGAGTCATCAGTGTGATGTGGTTGCTAAAAAGGCAAATGAGATTTTGGGCTGTCTCAACAGAAGTAGAGTGTCAAGATCTCACGAAGTGATAGTATCGCTTTACTCTGCACTGGTTAGACCTCAGCTAGAGTACTGTGTTCAGTTTTGGGCACTATAATTTAAGAAGGATATAGAAAAGCTGGAAAGTGTCCAGAGGAGGGCAACAAAGATGGTGAGGGGTCAGGAGACCAAATTATGAGGAAAGGCTGAAGGAGCTGGGTACGTTTAGCCTGGAGAAGAGACAACTGAGAGGTGATATGATAGCCATCCAAGTACTTCAAATTCAAATTCAAATACCTTTTATTGGCATAGAATATTAAAACATTTCCCAATAATACAGTCCAAGAGAAATTATAAAATAGATAGTCGTGGGTATGTCAGGCCTAACTCAAGTTGTCACAAGGGTTCCTCAGTGGAACAGGCTTCCTCAGGAGGTGGTGGGCTCTCCTTTTGAGGTTTTCAAACAGAGGCTAGATGGCCATCTGACAGCAATGCTGATTCTGTGAACTTAGGCAGATCATGAGAGGGAGGGCAGGAAGGGTTGACTCAGTGCTTAGTTCTTGTGGCCCTTTCTTACACGCCCAGGGAAATGCTGATTGCCACTTTGGGGTCAGGTTTTTTGTCATCTTCTGGGTAGGGAACAGCAG
This sequence comes from Gekko japonicus, assembly GCF_001447785.1. Taxonomy (NCBI): domain Eukaryota; kingdom Metazoa; phylum Chordata; class Lepidosauria; order Squamata; family Gekkonidae; genus Gekko; species Gekko japonicus. The sequence goes on from NW_015167067.1 coordinate 453,626, forward strand.
TCACTGGGGGTGTGGAGGGGGAGGTATTGTCACTCAACAACTTTCCTTTTGAAGTTTCAGTTTATTGAGAGTGAGTACTTAAGACACCATGAACCTCTGTGTCAGGAATGGAGCGATAGCGAAAGGAACCCCAGATATACCCTCTTCATACAAAACCCCCTGATACGAAAAGGCTAATGAGCAAGCACGTGGGAACGCAGGCAAAAAGCAACGGTTACATTCCCAGTGGGAAGCTAGGAGCAGGCAATGCACAGCTTCAAGGACACTACTATGATAACAGCTCAAGACGTAAAGAAGCAGGGGGGGGGAGTGAGAGACAGCAACCCACACATTCCATTACATGGCAGCCTTAGCTGACAGGTATTTGTGAATTTCCGGCATTGGGCAGGGGGTTGGACTAGATGACCCTGGAGGTCCCTTCCAACTCTATAATTCTATGATTCTAGGGGTATGTATAATCCAGCAACAAAAAGTTGTCACCCTGATGAGAATGGTTCTCTACTGTTTGTTGGTATATTACTGTCTCATGATGTTTTGGTTTCTGATATTTATTGTGAATATGGAATTTTGTAAGGCTGCTTCCACATGGTTGTTTTGCTCTGCCTTGGTTCCAATTTGAGAAATATTGGCATAGAACATTCCCTACATTTATAAATGCTCCTTTTTAACTGATATATGGCAAAGCAGTGAGAGCAGTGTGCTATCTCCTGATGTGCAGACAAAATTTAAATTGGCCAATGTCAGTTTATGAGATGTATTGGCCAGTACTATGCATTTTTTCTCACTAGTTCAATGGGACTTACTCCAAGCAAGCATATGTAAGATTGCTGCCTTAGTTCAATAAATTGAAAGCATTGGCTGAAAACTAAATAAACCTTTATCCACCCACAATTTAATGTTTAAAAGTAAAGAGAATTTCCTTTCAAACTCACCCTGATGGGATTATAAATAAATATAATTTTATTTCTCCATAATGTGCAATTGCTGAAACAAGTTTAACACCTTTTCTTAGTGACCGCCACTAACTCCTTAGCTTGGTAAATTACTGCTGGCTGCCAGGAAGTTCTTCACACTTCACATTAAAGATTATTCTTACTGAGAGCTCCAAATGCTTTCTGTGCTGTCCTTATTTTCTGCATTCCTTGTTACCTAGTTGACAAGCACAAAATTAGCTGGGGGTGGATTTATATCCTGTCCTGCTGAGATAATCTTTTGCTCTGCAGTCTGCACAGCTCAAGAGCTTGTCAGAGTAAATGGGAATGTTCATATTGGATGGCACATTGGACTTCACATTTTTCCTTCAAAGCATAGAGACATCTGAGTGTTTATAGCCGCTGTAGTGGCTTTATGTTTCTTGTTACCGTAGCAGCCAATGCTACATTGAGAGAAAGTCCCCTTGTTGTGTTAATAGTGAATTGGGCTGAGGTGCTAATTCCAAATTAAGGGTTTTTTGTTAATGGACAAGGCCATTGTATACCATATACAGTAAAGATGGCCATCTTGAGTCATTATAGAGTTCTTATTCTTCTCATACCTTAATTTGTTTAGCTTTTTCTTTGCTGATTATTTAGGAATGGTTTAAGTACAAGAGACAACCCTATTTCTGTGAAACAAATGGTTTTTTTCCCTCCCCAGTCTTCTGAAAATTTTGCTAATGGGGAATTTAAAATGTTTAATAATATAAACTTAGTAAAACTGTATTTAGTAAAAACTAGAATTGTACTTTCCTGTGGGTACCTTCTTTGGGGGGCTGTAACTTGGACCCCATAAATCCAGTCTTCACCAAACCTGGAGGGCAGGTACAGGATGTTCAGCCAAAAATCCCATGCAAGTTTGTTGTCTAGCATGCTTGGGGAGGGGGTGTTCTATTGCCTCATGAACCTAATTAACTAACTGGTTCGTTTGGCAGCTAAAAGTTTGGGACTGTCTGTGGTTCGTAAATGGGCATGCCAGTTTGGGCCAGTCCCTAATAAGAGGCAACTTAGCTGTCATCTTCTAACCATCTCTAAATTATCTGACAAATACTCACTGTCAGGACCCACAGTAAAACAATCGAGCACATGCTTCAAAGAAGGTTATACTTTATTGCTAGTACTATGGTTGCAGTAACATGGTCACTGTTAGGAATGACCACTACATAAAAAGCAGAGAGAGATATAGGGTATTCAAATGTAGCTCCCTACCTATGGGCCAATTGGCCTGACTCCCGTGGGCAGGAAGGAGAACAAGGGCAATCAGAGCCAAGGCTGGGAAATGAAACTAGTCACACGGTTAATTGATGGGAAGACACTACACAGGTTGGCTACAAGGTCAGTGATAATGATGGGGAGAGCGAACAGAAAGGAATGCAGCAACAACTGGCACACAGGTCATGAAACCGAACCCGGGTCCATAAACAATATGGCAGCATAGCTGACATTCTGCTCGCCCAAAGAACAACTTCCCGGCCTGCCCGGGAGATCTCCCGGTTTCCCCAGGAACTCCTGATGAAACTCTTGCAAGAATCTAGGGGCCCGAATATCCCCTACTTCCACCCATTCACGGTGCTGGGGTCCAAAGTCCAACCATTCCACCAAATAAAACACTTTGCCGTGTTTAACTTTAGAGTCCAGGATCTTGGAGATCTCAAAATGTTCTTTACCCTCCACCATGATAGGAGGGGGTACAGGCTTTGTGGGGCGCCAGGAGCTTGGGCCTGGGTCCCATTTCAGGAGGCTGAAATGAAACACCAAATGTATGTTGCGCATGTTTTTTGGAAGGCCACCTCATTGATCAGGCATTTGACTGTAAACGGGCCAATGAACTTCCAACCCAGTTTGCGGCTGGGTCTCAATACCTTAATGTATTTTGTAGATACATACACAGAGTCCCCAGGCTGCAGAGCCCATCCCTCCACCCTTCTCTTGTCAGCCTGAGTGTTGTAAGCCTCTTTGGCCGCTTCCAATGTCTTACATAATAGAGGCCAAGAGTTTTGAAGTTGTTGACACCACTGTGCAGCGTCCCCCGGGCCCAAGGTAGCTCCCTCGAGAAAGGGCAACAGGGGACTGTCATAGCCATAGAGTGCTTTGAATGGGGACATACCCATAGAGGAGTGACGTGTTATTCAGGGCTTTTTTTGTAGAAAAAAAGCCCAGCAGGAACTCATTAGCATAACAGGCCACAGCCAACAACAGAAACTCATTAGCATAGTAGGCCACACCCCTGACAGCACAGCACATTAGCATATTAGGCCACACCCCATGCCACCAGAAGTGTTGTCATCCAGCCACACCCACCTTTTGCTTCTTATTCTGTTTACCTTGTTTGTTGTCAAAACCCAGGGCGTTTTTTGTAGCTGGAACCCTTTGCATGTTAGACCACACACCCCGAATGTAGCCAATCCTAATGAGTTTCTGCTGTTGGGTGTGCCCTATTATGCTAATGAGTTCCTGTTGGGCGTGGCCAACTCAGGAGCCAGCCGGAACTCCGTTCCTGTGCGTTCCTGCCCAAAAATAGCCCTGGTGTTATTATAGCAAAATTCAGTCAGAGGAAGCAAGTCTACCCAATCGTCCTGCTGGTAATTGGTGAAACAACGCAAATATTGTTCCAAAGTCTGATTCACTTGTTCGGTCTGCCCATCAGTCTCTGAATGATAGGCGCTACTCATGGCCCATTTAACCCTCATTAGTGTTAACAATTCCCCCCGAAACTTGGAAACGAATTGCGCCCCCCTGTTGGAGATAATCTTGCCTGGGAGGATATGGAGGTGCACCACATGTTGCAGAAAGGCCTTGGCCAGAGATTTGGCGGTGGGCAAGGACGGAAATGGGATAAAGTGAGCCTGTTTAGAGAACAGGTCAACCACCACCCAAATGACCGTCATGGTTTTACTAGGGGGTAGATCTGTAATAAAATCCATAGAGTTCCCTCCCAGGGATGACTCGGGGTGGGGAGAGGTTTCAGCAACCCCGGAGTTTTGCCAGGGCAGGGTTTACACATGACATACATTTGGCAAGACTGAATAAACAAATATAAACCTTCCGCATAAGTGGCCACCAAAATTGTCTTTGCAAAAGGTGCAGGGATTTAACGAATCCAGAGTTGCCGGTGAGTTTGGAGCCGTGAACCGCTGCAAGCACCTCCCCTTGCAATGATCTGGGCACAAACAGTTTGGTGCCACGGTACCAGCAACCATCCGCTTTCCTTTCCACACACTCCCGCCATTTTTCACCTCCTCTTTGTCGGCATCCGAAAAGGCGAAGGCAAACCTGACGTTCCAGGCCGCCCTGCCCAGAGAAACAGGAGGGGAGGAGCCGTGTGCGGAGAGCTGGTCTGAAGGGGAGGAGGCCGTGTGGCTGCGAGTTGTCACCACCCCTCCGAGATGTGAGGGCGTGAACATAGAGTCTAGTATCACCTCCCTTTGGCTGTCATGTTGTGGGAGGTGGGATAGTGCGTCCAACAGCGAATTTGCAGAGCCCGGGAAATGGTGCAACATGAATTGAAACTTGGAAAAGAATTCGGCCCACCACAACTGTTTGGCGTTAAGGTTACTTTTTTTTTTAGCATTTCCAGGTTCTTATGATCTGTCTAGACCTCAAACGGCACCTGAGCTCCTTCCAACCACCAATGCCTCCAGGTTGAGAGCACCAACCGGATCGCGCCAGCCTCTTTGTCCCACACCGACCAATTGCGCTCGGTCTCATTAAATATATGGGACACATACACCAGGGGGTGTAACAACCCATCACCCCCCTCTTGTAGGATCACCCCCTCCATCGTCATGTCTGATGCGTTGACTTGGATGATGAATTTTTAATTTTTGTCTGGTTGGGCAAGCACTAGCTCTGAAGTGAATAGTGCCTTAAGACGGTCGAATGCCTCCTGGCATTCCTCCATCCACTGAAGCTTAGCACTCGGTTTGGTCGCATCAGGACCTTTTCCTTTGGTTTTCAACAAGTCAGTGAGTGGTAAGCTGATCTGGGCAAAGTTGGGGAGAAAATTTCGATAAAAATGTGAGAATCTGAGGAAGGATTGGAGCTGGCGGCGTGTGCGGGTGGCCTCCCACCCAAGCACATCCTGGACCTTCCCCGGGTCCATTTCCAACCCCTTGGGTTTTTTTTGTTTTGCTTTTTAGAATTGTATTGAAAAAAAAATTCAAAAACCAACCCCTTGTTTGAGATCCTATACCCCAAAAAGTTGATGACCGACATATGAAATTCACACTTGGATAGTTTAGCAACTATGGTTAATTGATGGGAAGACACTACACAGGCTGGCTACAAGGTCAGTGATAACGATGGGGAGAGCGAAGAGAAAGGAATGCAGCAGCAACTGGCACACAGGTCATGAAAGCGAACCCGGGTCCATAAACAATATGGCAGCATAGCTGACACTCACTTACCACTATGTTGATTCATGGTTTATCACACAATAGTTTTATTCATTTTCAAAATTCTCTCCCCCGGATTGAAACTATCACATGTAGTAAATATTCCCAATCTATGTGGTTGAATGCTTTTTCAGCATTTAGGAAGACCATGGACAACTCATCCTGGGAAATTTTAGCTAAGTTTGGTACATTAAATTGTTATATATTTGACAAAAGCTGGTTGTTCTTCACAAAGTCTGCAGATTCTTCACCAATATATGCAGAAATAATATTATTTGATCTTTTGGCAAAAACAGAAGACCTTGTCATAAAATCCTGGTTTAATATTGAGATTAGCCTGTAGGAACTCAATTGAAAAGGATCTTTGCCTGGTTTCAAAATTACTTTTATTTTTATTTCCTTTAATGAAGATGGTAGGTCTTGAAAAAGGATTGTGTTGTTTATAACAGATGTTAAAGGATCTTTGATCCTTTAGTACTGTAATAGGGAAAATTGCTAGCCTGTAAGAGAGGACTCGGTTGTCACTCCCAGGGTTGTTAGCAAAACAATACAGGAAAAGGATGAAGCAGTTTATTAGACCTTTCACTTGTCCGTTTAAAGGATAAAAAAGTTCCTATCCTGGCACCATATGGTGCCAAGAATAGCAGTAAAGATGTCCTTAATCCCTGTTCTTTGCTACTTTTCTGTGGTACAAGCCAGTGGCCCAGCCACAGGAAAGGGGTGTATGTTCCCTCCCTGCTGAAATGCACCCAGGTAACTTCATTCTCTACTCCCAGGGCAAGCAGAACTGTAGACTACTTGTTCCAAGCTTGACTGGCTTGGGTAGAGATCAGCTGTTTGCTGCCCTGTTCCTTGCTGTATCAGCAGTCTTTATGTAAGGTTCAGGCCACCCTTCTGGATGATAAAGGGGAAGGGCAGAAGGTCATTTCTTGCTGAGGTGTGCCCATGTAACTGGTACCTCTTCACTCTGTACTCTTGTGGAGTGTGGGAATGCAGACCACTTGCTCTTTTCCTAGCAATCTGGACAGCTAAGCTGTCTTTGACCCCCTCCCTCACTTGTTGTCCTTTCAAGGAGCAGGCAGTCAACCTAAAGAGAGAAAGTTTGATGTTATATGAAAAAAAAATAGAATTCCTGTTGGTTTTACTCTGCCCTACAGATCACCAGTTCTTTTCTTTATACTGGTTTTAGAACAGAACACTAACATTTTATGAAAATGTTCAAATATTGAGCAGCTGCTTTTGGTATACACACTATTAAATATACAAATTTAAAGTCCAGTGGCACCTTTAAGACTAACAAAAGTTTATTCAAGGTATCAAATTTCGTGTGCAAGGCACACTTTTTCAAATACCTTACACTTGGAAGCTCATACCTTGAATAAACCTTTGTTGGTCTTAAAGGTGCCACTGGACTCTAAATTTGTTCTACTGTTTCAGACCAGCATGGCTGACCACCTGGAACTATCTCCATTAAATATACAGTTAAATGATGCGGTCGTAATATTTCCCCCATCCACCCAGATGAGCTCATTTCCCTGCATCAACTTATTCTCTTGAAACAGAAGGAGCAGTCAATTTATTCAGCATAGATTTGGTGTGTGCTTGTGTTTATTTCAAGACCTGAGTTTTCTACAGGACGTGATGGCTGAAGTGGTTTTCTCATGTTTTTGTATGCAGTTTACAATATGCTTACAAGCCAGGTTCAGGCTCTGAATTTGGTATTTACTGTAATGGGCAATGGGTTGTTTCTGTTTACTGTAAGAACCCCTCTAATCTGAACACCCTAACACAAGAAATGTCATTAGTTGTTGTAGATTTTCCAGGCTGTATGGCCGTGGTCTTGGCATTGTAGGACCTGACATTTCACCAGCAGCTGTGACTGGTATCCTCAGAGGTATAACACAGAAAGATGGAGTACTCTCTGTATCAAGGTGAGAAGAAAAATGGTAGGCAGGTAATTTATATCTACTCAGGAAGGTGGGGTAGGGCTGAGTCATTATCTTGTAGGAGTTCCCCAGGCTATGAACATGCTAATGGAGGAGCTTTCCTGAGGAGGTTCTTTTGCATATGGATTGGCTGTTGAAGTCTTTAATGAGACACCAGCATTAACAACATTAAAATCTAAAAACACTTTTAGGGATAAATATTAACGAAGCTATATATTTGTATCTAGAAAGATAGATTTGATAAACATAAAAAACCCACATGCCTTCTAATCACTTTTATTATTCTTTAACAGTAGATAACATGTCTTGCTCTATGATAACTCATATCCCATAACTGATTTTAGAAGGTCTTTCCTGGTAATTAATTCTAGATTGCTTTAAGATTGCTCATGTAGCTCAAAACATTAGCAGCTACTGATTTATAATGAGGGAGCAACAACCATTTGCAAGGGAATTCAAAATGGTGTTTGCTATTCCAGCCCTACAAGTGAATGAGTTTGCTTTATCTCATGTGGTAGGGAAAGGACATATAGTTTTGAGTGCCTGCACATGGGCTGTTGAAAGAAAGTATGTCGTAGGGTCCAATAATATATATTAATTTAGCATGGTTCTCTCTATTCAGTGGGCATTTGCCTTTTAATGATCTGTGAGTTTGGTCACATCTTGGTGATGGTTGAAAGTGCCATCAAGGTATAGACGACATGGTGACCCTGTAGGGTTTTAAGGCAAGAGATGTTCAGAGGTGGTTTGCGATTGCCTATCTCTGTGTAGCAACCCTGCACTTCCTTGTTGGTCTTCCATCCAAGTACTAACTAGGGCTGACCCTGCTTAGCTTCCCAGGTCTAAGAAGATCGGACTACCTGGGCCATCCAGGCCAGAGTCATTACACATGCCATATAACTGGGGATGACTTCACAAATTATGCCCATGGTGGGGAGAACTCACTTTTCATACTTCCTGTGTAACATTTAATGTGGGATTTGTGCATCTCCCTTTGGTGAGATGGATTAGCTCCAGTGTTCCCTCTAAACTGAGTCAGTGTGAGCTAGCTCACAGTTTTTTAGCCTCTGGCTCACGTTTTTTTGTCTTAGCTCAGGAAGGATGGCTCCAGAGCAAACTAATTTATGCAGTAGCCCAATTGCTCACTCACAACTTTAATGCCAGTAGCTCACAAAGAAGAATTTTTGCTCACAAGACTCCACAGCTTAGAGGGAGCATTGATTAGCTCCACATGCATCTGGAACTCATGTATCTATCTTTAAGGGCCATGCACAAGTTCGTAACACAGACATTACCCAGGAAGTACGGGAAAAGGATGCCTGAGTAACTTAAGCTTCCTTGCCTTTCACTTGTGTGCTGTGCACTATCATAGAGTAGACTGTTCTCTCCTGCATTCTTTCCATACCTGCTGACATATACCTAGCTACCACAGTTGTATCCTGCTTTTCCTCCAGGGAACTCTCGGTGGTGCACAAGTCTATTCTCAGGAGAAACCGGTGAGGTACATTAAGCTGAGAGACAGTGATGGTTCCATGGTCATCCATTAAGCTTCATGGCTAAGTTTTCCTCCTTTAAGTCATAAGAACGTAAGAACATAAGAGAAGCCAATGTTGGATCAGGCCAATGGCCCATTCAGTCCAACACTTTGTCACACAATGGCCAAAAATACCAGGTGCCATCAGGACCTGGACCATCAGCAGTGAGGCCAGGACAGTAGAAGCCCGCTCACTGTTGCCCCCCCCCAAAGGACCAAGAATACAGTGCATCACTTGCCCCAGACTGAGAGTTCCTATCAGTAACTTGTGGCTAATAGCCACTGATGGACCTCTGCTATATATGTTTATCTAATTCCCTCTTGAAGCCGTCCATGCTTGTAGCCACCACCACCTCCTGTGGCAGTGAATTCCATGTATTAATCACTCTTTGGATGAAGAAGTACTTCCTTTTATTTGTTCTAACCCAACTGCTCAGCAATTTCATTGAGTGCTCACGAGTTCTTGTATTGTGAGAAAGGGAGAAAAGTACTTCTTTCTCAATCTGCTCTATCCCATGCATAATCTTATAAACCTTGATCATGTCACCCCTCAGCTGTCATTTCTCCAAGCTAAAGAGCCCCAAGCACTTTAACCTTTCTTCATAGGGAAAGTGTTCTAACCCTTTTATCATTCTAGTTGACCTTTTCTGCACTTTTTCCAATGCTATAATTTCCTTTTTGAGGTGTGGTGATCAGAACTATACACAGTACTCCAATTGCGGCCGCATCATCAATTTATACAGGGTCATTATGATAGTGGCTGATTTGTTTTCAATTCCCTTCCTAATACTTCCGAGCATAGCATTGGCCTTTTTTATTGCAGTCGCACACTGTCTCGACATTTTCATTGCGTTCTCTACTACGACTCCAAGATTTCTCTCTTGGTCAGTCTCTGCCAGTTCGGACCCCATCAACGTGTATTTATAGTTAGGATTTTTGGCTCCATTGTGCATCACTTTGCACTTGGCCACACTGAACCCCATTTGCCACATTGACGCCCACTCGACCACAGGCCGGTCAGATACTCTCAGCCTAACCTACCTCACAGGGTTGTTGTGAGGATAAAAAATGCCAACCCTTGGTCTTAGAGCAATTCCAAACTGTTTTTTGGTCGGCGAGGACAGCACTGAAAATCTGTGGTTTTTCATATTTTCTTTGGGGTTTTTTCCTTCTAGCTTTGCCCTGGATTTTAAGAGCTTTCTATGTCTATATCTGAATGCTATTTTACTGTGTTTAATTGTCTCTCTTGTTGCTATTTTAGTGTTTTATTGTAGGGCACAAGTGTCTTAAATAAATAAAAATGCATTTAAAAACAAGGCAGAGGTTTTGTTTAAAACGTGCCGGCTGTATTTTTATCCAGTCATTTCCCCCCACCACACTCAGATGCAAAATCCTTTGTGAAATATTCAAACCTTTCAATAAGATCCAGAGTTTCTGGCCTGAACCCAATCCCGTTGCACCAGAGACACACAGTCCCCTTCCCAAAGCGACTAGAGGTGCATAAAAGCCACCTTTCAGCCCCCAAACCTTTGCAATTGGTTCTGGATCCTGTTACCCCAACCCCATGATTGGTCTCCTTCTAGGCTTAACAGGTGCCCATTAATAGTGGGCCTCACCTGGAGTCCTGTGTCCAGTTTTGGGCACCACATTTTAGGAAGGATGTTGACAAGCTCGAGCGTGTCCAGAAGAGGGCAACCAGGATGGTGAGAGGGTTGGAATCCAAGTCTTATGAGGAAAGGCTGAAAGAGTTGGGTATGTTTAGCCTGGGAAAGAGAGGGCTTAGAGGGGACATGATTGCAGTCTTCAAGTATTTGAAGGGCTGTCATGTAGAAGATGGAGCAGATCTATTCTCTCTTGCTCCGGATTGCAAGACTAGATCTACTGGGTGGAAATTACAAGGGAGTCGTTACCGGCTAAATATCAGAAACTTCCTAACTGTTAGAGTGGTTGAGCAGTGGAACAGTCTGCCTCGGGAGGTGGTGGATGCTCCTTTACTGGACATTTTCAAGCGGAGGCTGGATGACCATCCTTCGAGTATGTTGTAGGGCTATCTTTCAGCTATGCTCCTGCAGAGTGCAGGGGGTTGGACTAGATGACCTGCAAGGTCCCTTCCATCTCTAACATTGTATGATTCTATGATTCTAAGAAAGTTTTATTGTTGGTCTTTATGTTTTTTGCTATATGCTCCCCATATTCCCTTTTTGCCTGCCTGATCACAGACTTGCATTTTATTTGCCACAGCCTGTGTTCCCTTTTATCATCCTCACTGAGACTAGCTTTCCACCATTTAAAGGAATCCTTCTTACCTTTTACAGCTTCCATTACTTTGTTTCTTAACCATGCAGGCTTTCTGCAGTTACAATGGTGAAAGTCAAGGACAGGCAAAGGATCAATTCAGGATGGATGCTCTTGTGCATATAAACATCAGTTAAATGGGGTTCCTGAGATCTCTTTCAAAGCATGTATCAGAATATCCCTTTTAATTTAGCCTAAATTAAAAGGGCTAAACAACTTTATAAATTAAGGTATTATACCCCAAAGCCAGAATTACTGTAATAAATACATCTTGAAGGGAAAGCAGCTAAACAAACTTTAAATACAAAATTTAAGAAATAAGAGTGATTAAACTATTATATTTAAATCTATGGCTTCAGGAACGAGTGGCAGCAGAAAAACATCCATGACCTCTCCAGGTCAAATAGTGGGGGGCAAGTCAGTTCAAGCCACCGGTCTCAATCTCACAAATGAATATAAAAGATTTAAATAATATGATCAGGGAAAGTGTAACACAAGCAATGAAGTCAATGGTGGATAGCACTTTTCCAGCAATGATTCAAAAAGAAATGGAGCCATTAAAAGCTAAGATGGAAGAAATTACTACCCAAATCACTACAGAAACTGAGGAAATTAAAAAACAAATAATTGAAAATAAGCAAGAAATACTAAAAATTGCCACTAATAGCAATAGAACAAAAAGCTTGCAAAAGTGCAAAAGCTTGAAGAGGAGTTACAGGAATTGAAACTGAACAAAAATAAACTAGAGGACTCAATAATTTCTTTGGAAATGGAAAGTGGCATTAATTTTATGGTGCCAAAATCTACCAGAAACTTTGGATAGAAATTTGAAAGAATTCGCACAAATTGTAGAGGACCAATTAGAGGTAGCGACTAAAGAAGAAATAATAACAGAAATTGCAGAAATTTATAGGAGGAACTCAGCTTATACCAAGAAACATAGGGTACCAAGGGAAGTACATGTTAAATTTCATAAAAAAGAGCTAAAAGAAAAAATTCTTAAAGCCACTTATCAAAAAAAGGTATCTGTTCAAGGTGCAGAAATCAGATTTATGAAAGAGATTCAATGGAGGGTGCAAGAAAAGAGGCAAAATTATTATATCTTAACAGATCTACTTTAAAATAACGGAATTAGCTACAGATGGCTAATTCCGGAAGGGATACTCTTTGAATATAGGGGGGAAAGACAAAAAATTGATTCGATCTTTAAAATAGAAAACTTCCTGGAAAAAAATGGAGAGGACCTAGGCTGGCATAGGGAAGAAGAAGAAGAAAGTGAGGAAGGAGAAGAAGATTTTGAGATGGAAGAGAATAAAGAGGAGCAGGAAATGGAAAAAGAGAAAGTTCCAACTAATACAAAAGAGAAAAAGAAAAGATCAGGTGCAACAGCATTCCAGATGCTGACCAGATACCAATATAGAAGTAAAGTAAAGGAAGACAAAAAAAAGAAATGGAGCACATTAAAAAATTACTAATCCTCTCTATTAATGAATTTAAGACCACTTTCAATACCCCTTTGGGAAAGTTCGAATACCTGGTGATGCCATTTGGTCTCCAGGCACTCCTGGAGTGTTTATGAATTTAATAAATGAGGTGTTGCACGAGCACCTGTTTAAGGGGGTGCTGGTCTACTTGGACGACATTTTGGTGTACTCCCCCGACAAGACCTCTCATGTGCAGCTGGTGAGAGAGGTGCTCAAAACGTTGCACAAGCACAAACTGTTTGCCAAACTGTCAAAATGCGAGTTCCATAAAATGGAAATTGACTTTCTGGGTTATCACATCTCCCCCCGTGGCATTGAAATGGACCGGGCAAAGGTAAAGGACATTTTGGGGTGGGAGGCCCCCAGAACTCGCCGGCAACTCCAAAGTTTCTTTGGGTTTGCAAATTTCCATAGAAATTTTCTGCTGAACTTTGCTCAGGTGAGCTTGCCCCTTACTGACTTACTGAAAACAAAGGGGAGAGGACCGGAGGCTACTAAGCCGGGGGCTAAGCTGCTGTGGACTCCTGAATGCCAAGAGGCATTCAATAAACCGAAAGCCCTTTTTACTACCGAACCCATTCTGGCGCACCCAGACGAAACTAAAAAGTTTGTGGTGCAAACGGACGCCTCAGACGTTGCTATGGGCGGTGCGATCTTGCAAGAAGGAGCTGATGGCAAACTCCATCCCCTGGCCTACGTGTCCCGCAAATTCACTGACACCGAATGGAATTGGTTGGTCTGGGACAGGGAGGCAGGGGTAATCTGGCTAGCTCTCCACAGGGAGACATTGGCTGGAGGGGACGAGGGGGCCATTTGAGGTGTGGACAGATCCAGGGCTCTAGTCGGGGGGGAGCTCTCAGGTACGGAGCTCCGGAAGAGAACCTCTAGGGGGCGGGGCGGGCACGTGGTGAAGCCCCACCCCCTTCTTTACCCCGCCCTCTGCTTTGATCCTCATTCCGTTTGGGAATGAGGATGAAGCAGGAGGGTAAGTAGCCGGGCCTTCTGACACACTTCCGGTGATGTCAGGGGGTGTGGCCTTCTGTCACTTCTGGTGATGTCAGGGGGCGTGGCATATGCAAATAAGTTATGCTAATGAGTTATGCTAATGAGCTCCGGCAGCTCTTTTTCTACAACAAGACCCCTGGACAGATCACAAGAATCTCGAAGTGCTTCACAACCCCCGGAACCTAAATGCCAAACAGCTTCGGTGGGTTGATTTTTTAATCTAAGTTTCAATTCACCCTGCACCATTTCCCAGGCAAAGCAAATTCGCTGGCAGATGCCTTGTCCCGCCTCCCACAGCATGAAAGCTGATGCGCGGAGGTCCTAGAGTCCATGTTCAAGCCTTTTCAATTGGGTGGCGCGGTGACGACACGGAGGTAGGCTAAACGTACCTCCCCAGTGGCCCCCCCTCCTGGGGGATGGGAAGCCAAATTCGCTGCCACCTGTTCGGAACTGGACAAACAGGAATTGGAGGTGGCGGGGGATTTAGTGCTTGGGGAAAACAGGTGCTGGTATAAGGACACAAAACATTTTGTTCCAAAACTGTTGCGGGGGGAGGTAATGGGACTGGTTTATGGATCCAAGTCGGCTGGCCACGCAGGTTTTGTGAAATCGCTACACCTTCTACAATGCAAATTCTGGTGGCCACACATGCGCAAGGATTTATCTCTGTTTGTACACTCCTGCCAAACTTGCATCATGTGTAAACCATGTAAGGGGAACCCCCCTGGATTACTGAAACCATTGCCAACTCCAAATGGGAGGTGATTTCCATGGATTTCATCACAGACTTACCCCCTAGCAAATCCATGACGGTGATCTGGGTAGTCGTGGATTTATTCTCCAAACAGGCTCATTTCATTCCATTCCCCAGTGTACCAACTGCATGGACATTGGCCGAAGCATTCCTCAAACACGTTTTCAGGCTCCACACGCTACCTACCAAAATAATAATGGACAGGGCCCCCCAATTTGTCTCGGAGTTTTGGGGGGAGCTCATGGAGCTTATGGGCATAGAATGGGGGCTGAGCAGTTCTTATCATCCAGAGACTGATGGCCAATCAGAACGGGTTAATCAGACACTTGAACAATATTTACGGTGCTTTACGAACTACCAACAAGACAATTGGGTTGACTTACTGACTCTGTTATAACAATGCTCACCACACATCCACAGGGATGTCACCGTTCAAAGCTGCTCTTGGTTATGATAGTCCCCCAATCCCCTTTCTGACTTCAACACCGGGGTCAGGGGGGGGGAGGCATCCAAATGGCGTACCGCGTTGAGGGAGGCGTGGCTGAAAATCTGCGAGACCTTGGACATGGCCAAAGCCGCCTACAAACATCAGGCTGACAGGAAAAGGGTGGAGGGTTGGGTTCTGCAGCCTGGGGATTCTGTATATGTGTCTACAAAAAATCTGCGACTTTCCCAGTCTTGTCGGAAGTTGGCATGGAAATACATTGGGCCGTTTAAAGTTGTAAGGTTGATTAATGATGTGTTGGTAGAATTGGACTTGCCTAAGAACTTAAAGAATGTCCTTCCAATTTTCCATTAAGTTTATTGAAGCCCTGTCCTGCAACTAATCCATGGCGCCCGGAACCAACAGTGCCCCCTCCTATCCTGGTGGAGGGTGAGGAACATTATGAAATATCCGACATTCTGGACTCTAAAGTGAAACGTGGACAATTGTATTATCTGGTGGAATGGGTGCATTGGGGTCCCCTGCATCGGGAGTGGGTGGCGGGTAAAGATGTGCAGGCCCCTAATCTCCTGTGGAAGTTCCATGCCCAGTTCCCGAAGAAACTAGGAGGTCTCTCGTCTGCTCCGGGAGGTGGTTTCATGTGTTTTTAAGGGGGCAGGATGTCAGCTAGCTGCCATGTTTTGCTTGTTCCCTTCTCTGCTCCTGGCGCTATGGCGCATGCCTCCTCACTTGCTCGCTGCTCTGCCGCTTGCCATAAACAGCGATAGGGAGACCGTGAGAACCAGTGCTGCCAGACTGTGTTAATCTGTCTGACCTTGTGACAGGGGGAGGGCTTGTGTTCCACCGCAGGCATGAATTGTTCGGCTCTCATGGGGTACTGAGACTCTCCCGCTTATTATGTAACCTCCCGCCGGGAGAATTCCCCCCCGCGCGCTCGGATTTCATTTGCTTAGCCATTTGCCTCATCCTGCTATATGTAGGGATGTTTCCACCCCATGGTCATTCCTAACAATAATCTTGTGGACATGGTAACAGACTTGTAGTCTAATAAAGCATAATGCTTCCCTGGAAACGTGTGTGGAGATTTACTTGCTGTTGAACCTGACAGGAGGTCCCTACTGTTATTTGTCCTGGAAAGGAAACAAGACAGGCACCTTATCTTTGCCTGCCTTTTCCCTTTCCACAGCATGTGTATATGTTGGTAAGAGGGTGGTGGTGGGTGGTAGTTTCAATTAGGGAAACTGTAAGAGATTGTAAGGATTAATCTCCTCCTCTTCCTTGCAGCATGTCCCTGGTCTGAACTGTGGCATCATATAGCAGTTTAGTAACCTTTTGAAAAGTTTCAGAATCTGATCATGGATGTCCAAGTATCTTTCTGGGGTTTTTTTTGGTCCTGAGAAATTAGTTCACCCCCTGTATACACAGCAAAATGATTTGAGGCTTAGTGTGAAAGGGCCATGACCGCAGTGTCTGCCAGCATCCCAACCTGCCAGTTGTGAACAGCATACCTACATGGTTGCTGAGGGCTCGGCCATTCATCAAGAAAGTTTTTGAAAATATTACCCCTGGCCAATGGCCACAGGATGCTGACTAGACATGCTGGTGTTGTGCTGGAACTGGGTCTTAGAAAAGGGCTTAGTAACTTTTAAAAAACGGTTTGTTATATAAACAAGCAACAAATGGGTCTCTCAAGGCATTAGTTAACATGTCCAAATTGGCAGTCACAAAATCTGCAATTGACTGTCTACATTCCTGATGTTGCTGATCAGCAACATTCTGCGGTCATCGATGGGACAGGAGACAAATGAGATGTCAACTGAAGTAGTATTGCCAGCCAGTACCCAGCCCCATGTGACTTACATCTTATCACAACAAGCAAGGTTGAAAACTAAAGACAGATAAAACTGTTCTACATATAGTACCCTTGCTGAACGTCCCTGAAATGTTGTGAGTATTCATTTGGTGTTCAGTGTCATTATTTTGTTTGTTGGTTTTCCCTACTCATCTGCATAGTGCTTTCAAGTGCGGATGATACGAAGTTGTTCAGGGTGGTGAAAACCAGTGAGGATTGTGAGGCACTCCAAAGGGATCTGTCAAGGACGAGCAAGTGGGCGTCAACATGGCAAATGGGGTTCAATGTGGCCAAGTGCAAGGTGATGCACATTGGAGCCAAAAATCTTAAATATAAATACATGTTGATGGGGTCTGAACTGGCAGAGACTGATCAAGAGAGAGATCTTGGCGTTGTAGTAGATAACTCACTAAAAATGTCGAGACAGTGTGTGACTGCAATAAAGAAGGCCAATGCTATGCTGGGGATTATTAGGAAGGGTATTGAAAACAGATCAGCCAATATCATAATGCCCCTATATAAATCAATGGTGCGACCTCATTTGGAATACTGTGTGCAATTCTGGTCACCACACCTTAAAAAAAAATATTATAGCTTTGGGAAAAGTGCAGAAAAGGGCAACTCGAATGATAAAAGGGTTGGAACACTTTCCCTATGAGGAAAGGTTAAGGCGCTTAGGGCTCTTTAGCTTGGAGAAACGACGACTGAGGGGTGACATGATTGAGGTTTATAAGATTATGCATGGGAAAGAGCAGGTAGAGAAAGAGGTACTTTTCTCCCTTTTTCACAATACAAGAACTCGTGGGCACTCCATGAAATTGCTGAGTGGTCGGGTTAGAACGGATAAAAGGAAGTACTTCTTCACCCAAAGAGTGATTAACACATGGAATTCACTGCCACAGGAGGTGGTGGTGGCAACAAGCATGGACGGCTTCAAAGGGAATTAGATAAGCATATGGAGCAGAGGTCCATCAGTGGCTATTAGCCACAAGGTATAGATAGGGGCTCTGGGGCAAGTGATGCTCTGTCTTCTTGGTGCTTGGGGGTGTCAAGCTACAAGCATGGACGGCTTCAAAAGGGAATTAGATAAGCATATGGAGCAGAGGTCCATCAGTGGCTATTAGCCACAAGGTATAGATAGGGGCTCTGGGGCAAGTGATGCTCTGTCTTCTTGGTGCTTGGGGGTGTCAACAGTGAGCGGGCTTCTAATGTCCTGGCCCCACTGGTGGACCTCCTAATGGCACTGGTATTTCTGGCCACTGTGTGATACAGAGTGTTGGACTGGATTGGCCTTTGGCCTGATCCAACATTGGTGTCTCTTATGTTCTTATGTTCTTATGTAAGTACAGGGTGTTATTTTCCTACGGGTCCACAAAGCAAAAATGGCTGCTCTGAATTAATTTCGGTTTTGCAACCAGAAACTGAACCCTAGTGCTTGTCTTTCATACAGCCCAATGCACAAAATGTGTGTGGGTCAGAGGATCCTTGTTGTTCAGTCGCACAGTTGAGTCCGACTCTTCGCGACCCCATGGACAAGATCTCGCCAATTTCATGTTCGTTGCATCTATGACACTGTCTAACCATCTCATCATTTGCTGTCCCCGTCTTCTTTGACCTTCAATCTTTCCCAGCATCAGGGTCTTCTCCAGTGAGTGCTCCCTTCTCATTTGGTGGCCAAAGTATTTGAGCTTCAGCTTCATTATCTGGCCTTCCAGGGAACAGTCAGGGTTGATTTCTTTTGGGATTGACTGATTTGATCTTCTTGCAGTCCAAGGGACCCTCAAGAGTCTTCTCCAGCACCATAGTTCAAAAGAATCTATTCTTCGGCGCTCGGCCTTCCTTATAGTCCAACTCTCACAGCCACACATGACTACTGGGAATACCATTGCTTTGACCATGCGGACTTTTGTTGGCAGGGTGATGTCTCTACTTTTTATCATGCTGTTTAGGTTCGCCATCACTTTCCTCCCAAGGAGCAGGCATCTTTTAATTTCATGGCTGCTGTCACAGTCTGTGGTGATCTGGGATCCCAGGAACGTGAAGTCTGTCACTACTTCCACGACTTCCCCTTCTATTTGCCAAGGAGTGATGGGGCCGGATGCCATAATCTTACTTTTTTTGATGTTGAGCTTCAAGCCCACTTTTGCACTCTCCTCTTTTACCCTGAGCAAGAGGCTCTTAAGGTCCTCTTCACTTTCTGCCATTAAAGTGGTATCGTCTGCATCCTAGTGCATGTCTATCAGGGCATCCAAGGCCATTTTCTTCTCACACCCACATCTGAACTGGATTGAAATGAGTCTAGATAATCTGTCTCCTCCAAGACACTTGAAGTTGTCATCACCATCCACTCAAGCAATGTTGCCCAGAAAATGAATACTGGCCACTGGCCATGGGGGTCCAAGTATGTCTTGTTCAGGAGAAGTCTCATGGCTGTTTCTTTCGAAGCAGTTGGACCTTTACCCTACCACAGCAAGGCATTTATTACATCTCAGACTCTCTGAACGAACCCAGTTCAGCTTGCCACCAGCAGCTATGAAGGGCAAGGGTTGATCCTAGACATGATGTTTTTAGGGTTTTTTTGTGTTATATTCTGTGATGTTTTAAATTTACTGAATGAGTGGAAGGGTGAGGTGGTAAGAAACAGATCAATTAAAAATGCAGTATAATTTTTATTAGTATTAATGATATTTTATCAATAATATTACCATCATATAACAATTGTTTAATACTAGTTTAAGGCAGCATAGAATAGTTGAATTTTAAAGTAAATTTGGTTGTAACCTATCTGGACTAAGTGTGATATCTTGTAAAAAAGTTAAAAGAGATAATAATACGAAAATTACAATTAAAAAGTGTATTCTGCATTTTGTAATTTCTTTTAATACTTTGTAAAGTTAAATATGTTATGCGTCACATGCATCTCACATGAACTGTCTAAAGAGATCAGCGAACACTGCGAAATACACGCACACACACAAACTCGAGCTTGAAAGTTTATGGCTTATTCCAATTGCAAAAAAGGTCAAGTAATCCAAGCAGGAAATATATTTGCAGAAAATAGTGAAGCTGTGAAATCTCCAGTTCCTGTATTTCTGTCATTTAAAAAAAGCTGAAAGAAAAATGAGAGGAGAGGGTGTTCTGAAGATTCTGATTTTAAAACATCCTGGGGGAAGGGAAAACCTAAGGAAATCTATGTCAGTTAATGGTGTAAAAGAGTAGAAACTGAACAAGAGACAGAAATTCTTCCCAACCATATGCCTGACAACACAAGACATTCCTTCCTCTTTCAGAAAAAGGTCAACAACACAGCAGACAAAAAGTGTTATGGTCTGGAAGTTGCAAGCAAGGAAGGCATTCTGACTCAAAACAAGTGATTGTTAACTGCAGGGGTTATTAAGAGCGGGAACCGGTACTGTAAGGCAGAGTGTCTGGCTATTATTAAAGCCAATAAATTGTCCGTCATTTAATTTTTATTTTACTTTGTCTTTTGAGTCAAAGGGAACAATCTTAAACAGGTATAAAGGTAAAGGTAAAGGTTCCCTTGCTCGAAAGCCAGTCGAGTCCGACTCTAGGGTTGCGGTGCTCATCTCCGTTTCCAAGCCGAAGAGTCAGTGCTGTCCGAAGACGTTTCCGTGGTCATGTGGCCGGCATGACTAAACACCAAGGTGCACGGAACGCTGTTACCTTCCCACCGAAGTGGTACCTATTTATCTACTTGCAATTTCTTGCTTTTGAGCTAGGTTGGCTCAAACTGCTAGGTTGGCTCAAACTGCTAGGTTGGCTACTCAGGTCTACTCAGAAATAAATCCCATATTATTCAAGAGATCTTACTCCCAGGAAAGGGTCCTTAGGATGGCAGCCTTGGTCACCTACATACTTTGGCTTGGCCCTGCCATAACTTAAACAGATCTGTGTTCATGGAAATGTAACTCCAATTTGAATCTTACACAGATCTCAGTTGCTTTGTGGCCAGTTTATCATAGGACAACTACAGGTGGAAGAAAGGAAGGAAAAGAATAATATGCATCCTGCTCTTTATCTTTTATCAGGAAGCACCGAGACTAGTATAAGCATGTATCACTCTCCCAGTTTAATCTACCTTAAAGAGTTGCTGTAAGGATAGAGTGGAGGTGAGAACACTGTGTGCCACCCTAAGCAACTTGGAATAAAGTGAGATAGATAAGAATTGCCTTGGCAGATCAGACTGGGGTCCCTCTAGTCCCCTGCTCTGTTTCTGACCATACTGACCTTTGGGCATAATGGCAAAGGCATAACAGCAATGACATTCTCCTGTCATTTGTTCCCAGCATGGGTTCTCATGGCATGAGGCCTCCCATTTTTATATATATATATATATGGTGAGCGATTCCAAGAAAAATAACAATACTGCAATAATTTATTGCAGAGAGAATAGCAATGCAGCTGTTCTGTGCTGCTGTGTGCTATGTGTATCTTGGCTTTTCTACCGTACAAAATTTGGGTGAACCACTGCAATTCCATCTCCCTTATGCAAGCCTAAAATGTCTCCTCATTATCTGTTTATGAGCTGTGTTGCTTGTTTTGTCCAAGGCAATGTGTATAGTTTATGGCCTTGCTGCTCTTTGAACAGCAGAGTTAAATCGGGAGAAGACCACACAGAAAGCAGCAGATGGGCACTCCAGACAATAGTGTTTACTGATAATAAAGAGGAGGAAATAGGTGAGAAGAAATTTGCTTGTTTCTGAGCATGAGTACCCTGAAGTTCATTAGAGGCTTCCCAGATGGCTCAGAGAGGTGATATCCACTGTACTGGGGCTTTGTAAATGGTACTTATCCAAAGAATCTGTCAGTCGCTGTGAGGTCATAACTAGTAAAACGGCTCATTTTGTACATTGCTTGATTAAGTCTTTGCTTGGAGGGGCAATTGCATGAGATCTTTGCTTTAGTACTGTGGTGTTTGGAGATTCACTTAAAGAAAGATAGTAACTGTCTCAAAAATGTGGCAGTGTAGATTATTTCCTACATCTTTTCAGATCTCACTCTTTTTTCGATGCGCTCAGAACAGCATAAATGCCATTCCTATTTTATCTTCATAACAGCCATATCTGGTAGGTTAGAGTGTGAAAGTGATGGTCACCCAGGGAGCAAGGACTCCCCTAGTTTAGAACTATCTATACTGGCTCTCAGGATTTGATGGGATTCGACAGAAACAGTCAGTCAGTAAAGAAAGAAAGCTTAGGCCATGTCCTCTTGAGGTATGCCTGGGAAGGCTGTTGCATGCCACATTTGTCTATTCCAGGCCGCATAGTGAAGAGAGAGCCATTCATTTCAATACAGCTTTCACCAATAACGTCTTGATGTTTTTTGCCCAAGAACACTTGTATAACTAGTGTGCAGTTTCAGGTCTGTGTCTTTGAGTACTGTGACAATGGGGTGGAAATCAAAACCTCTGTAATGGTTGAAGGACAAACTACTAGGGCATGACTTTCAAACTCATCATTAACCTTACCTTTTCAAACTACTAGGACAAACTACTAGGGACATGACTACTACAAACAAACTTGGGAGAAACTACTAGAACATAACTAGGACATCATCAACCTTGCCTTTCCAGTGTCAAGGCTAAGGAAGAACAGAGGATAATGACAATTACAGACATTTCTAACCTCTTGAGAACTGGATGCTTTTCAAAACAAAGTCATAAGAATGTTCTCCATGCTGGCTGATTGCCACTTAGATAGTTGTTCATCCCAGAGGCTTGCCTTTCTTCTAATTGCATAAGAGTTAAGTGATGAATGAAATCAGTTTTGGCTGTTTGCCTACCAGTGAAATCTCTCAATAAGAATAGCTCATTTAATTGCTTTTGTAGGGACAGGAAGCAACTGCTGTTGTCACCAGCAATCTGGGTTCAGCACTGAAAAGTATCTAAGATATACAATACTGAGAAGATGAGTTTACTTAATGATTTCATTTGTGACATTTAAAAAGTACACTTTCACCTTTATTGGTCTATCCATCCAATCAAAGTAAATGCCTGTCATTTGGCAACTGCTGACACTCACAAGCAAACACTGATAACTTCATGAATGTTGTTATTGTTTAAAAGTGTATATCATCAGAAAAGTAGTATAGATATAGATGATATATTGAATGTTATAGTAAATGCCTGAAAGGTACATCACAATGAAATACAGAACCATGCAATTACTTATCTATTACAGGTAGATTATTCTTTCCTTAAGGAATAGCAACAAAAAGTTACACCCTTATTTGAGCAACTCTGTTTCCAGTTCTTTCTTTCTCTGAATGGTGTTTATAATGTAGATACATTGTGCTGCTTCTCCTGCTAAGCAGAGTTGTATTGCTACAGCAAAAATGGTGATCATGACAGATCTCTACAGCTGTGCTCTACTTAACATGTAAAAACTGAGCATCTCTATTGTGGTTTATGTATTGTAAACATGTATGTATGTAATGGAACAGTCTGCTCCTCCCCTGATCTCTGTATGATTTAGTTTGGTCCTGTTGGGTGGAGCACTTGTTCAATTTCCAGTTTTGTATGTTAGCTGAAGTTGTTCGGCAAATTCTGTCAGATAGCGGTGACGACACAGCTGCAGGCATTTCTGGATGGCGCTTCTGTCCTCGATCCCCACCAGTCTGGGTTTTGTCCGGGTCATGGGGTGGAGACTGTACTGGTTGCACTGACTGATGACCTCTGTAGGCATCTGGATCGAGGCAGTGTGGCGGCACTGTTGTTGTTAGATCTGTCGGCCGCTTTTGATACGGTTGACCATCAGTTGCTGGCCCACCGCCTCGCAGACGTGGGGATCCAGGGGCTTGCCCTTCAATGGCTGGTCTCTTTTCTCCAGGGTCGGGGACAAAGGGTGGCGATAGGGGATCAGCGGCTCCTATCTGGTGGAACGAGCTCCCAGAGGAGATCAGGGCTCTGCGGGACCTAGCACAGTTCTGCAGAGCCTGCAAGACGGAGCTCTTCTGCCAGGCTTTTGAATAGGAGCCGCCACCACCAGTGTACCACCAACGCACCAGCGTACCACCAACGCCCCATAATTTCTGTATATGGACATCAGGACGCGAGCATGTACCACCAACGCCCCATAATTTCTGCATCATGGGTGAGAACGGGACGTTTAGGGGATGGTCATCTTGCTTTTAGTAAGTGTAACTTTGGAATTGGTTCAGAGGAGTGCCAAAATTGTTTATTAACTGTGATGTATTTTTAATATTTTGTATTGTTTTATTGTTTTATTCGGCAATATGCTTTGTTAGCCACCCTGAGCCTTCGGGGAGGGCGGGATAGAAATGTAAATAATAAATAAATCGGAGCTGTCTCCCTGCAAATAAATGGCTGATGTTTTTAGCAAGCTTATCTCTGCTGAATGGAACTAAGAATGGGTGCCTGAGTGAGTACCCTAATCTGGGAACACACAGCAAATGGGGGACATTACATCTACACTCCCCTTTCCTCTGTGATCTTGCCAATGCAACAGTACTGGATCATCCAGGAGGCTCTAATGATCCTTTTGTTGTTTAAGGAGCTGATGGTGGCCCAAGTGGTACAGTAGTACTATGGTTTCTTCTACACCACTGCAAGATATGCAAGGTCCAAACACTATATCTCTTGCAAGGGACTGAGTTCCCTTGCTCACATGCTCACTCCTGATTTCTGATTATTCCTGTTCTTCATCTCTGAAATAAAGGTTCAGGCAGTCTAGAAGAATTTACAGGAAGGGGCTGCTTTGCATCTCATCTATAAAGCCAACTTTGATGTTGTGTCTTTGACTTGGAACAGCATGAAGATCATTCTAATGATCTCCTTTACAGACATGTTGATAATTTGGGATTTTGTTCAGTTTCTTTCTGTATTTCTAGATCCTAAAAATATCATGCAAACATCCTGAACTTATACTTTACTGTTGGAATTAGATATATTATAAAACAAATGTTTATTTATTGAACCTGCAGAAGTTAGCTTTTAACATCAAAGGGAAAAAGATGAATTGCATTCCACAACTACACAAGTGTTCTGTGACAGTATTGTTAAAAGAAAATATTTTATTTATCCACCACCCCTGTCTGGAAAGATAAAAAAGATTAAAAAAAAATAAACTAAAACCCGAGGGCTCAAAATAGTTTGATGCTTGGTTAGTAACAATAGCAGATTCTTGGGTCAGAGGAATCTGGATGTTTGTTTCCACTATGGGAGTATAATGAACTTAAGGCCAACTCTTTCCAGTGCTAGCAAAGGAACACCTGTTATCCCACACCCCACCCATCATTGCAGATATTGAGTTCTATAGTAAGGCTGGGTGAGTCCTGGAGCATGACTTCATTAGGTTTTAAAAGACAGGCCCAGAATTCATAGATCCTTTCCAGACAATTGTGCACAATAAATGCACAGTTATATATTGTACTGTTACAGGTGTTCCAGATGTCTTCCCTTGAGGTTGCTCTTCTGGTTGAGAAACGTAATCACTTCAACAAGCAATAAATGTAACTCATCCCCAACCTAGTACGGTGCTAATATGACTGTCATGTGAAACGTACTTATTTATTTAGAATTATTTCATACCACCTCTCCAGAGACCTGCTCGAGACATCTCATAAATAAAATAATACAATAAAATCACAAAAATAGCATAAAAATTAATAACCAACCACAAAACCCAGCCACAAAACCCAGCCACGGTGTAAAACAGCATACGGTCAACTGGAGCATAAAGTCAGTCTAAAAGCTAAACAGCAGCCTAAATGATTTTCATTCAATAGCCCTCAATCCATAAAACAATTTTAAAAGTAGTGCCAGGTGAACTTCAAGTGGGAGGGCATTCCAAAGGTGAGGTGCCACTACAGGAAAAGCTCTGTCTGATCACCAGGTATCTCACCTCTTCAGGTGGTTACATGACTGTAGTGCTGGTGAAGATCTTAAGTGTTTGGCTTGACAGTATGGGAGGGGTTAGTTCTTCAACTACCCTGGCCTAAAGATTCTGTGGGCCTTTAAAGGGGAAGAAACAAGCACTTTGAATTGTGCCAGGAAATAGATGGGAAGTCAGTGTAGGTCTTTCAGCACAACAGTGACATGATTCCTGTAGGCAGCTCCTGACAATACCACATTCATGGTATTGTGGTGTCAGAAGTGCCTATTAGATAACGCCTGTGATCTAAATGATGATGAAGGGAACAGCATCAGCAATTTGTTAATCACTGCTGTTCTGTAGATAGTAGGAATAATGACCTCTAGCCCTTTTGGAATGGTTTTTGAACAGCATGGGAGTTTTGTGTTGGCTAATTTACAGCCCAAGCTATGCATGTTTCACACTAACTGGAACTGAATAGGTATCCCAGGAGTTGCCTGGAAAAGCTTTACCTTTCCCAGTGCTTGGCATTCAGATCATTAATCAAGGAACTCCAATAATTAATCAGAATGCCTTTTTATCCTGTGGCAGAACCCATCACTATTAGCAGGGGTCTTGTTGTAGAAAAAGAGCTGCCGGAGCTCATTAGCATAACTCATTAGCATAACTTATTTGCATATGCCACGCCCCCTGACATCACCGGAAGTGACAAAGGCAACACCCCCTGACATCACCGGAAGTGTGTCAGAAGGCCCGGCTACTTACCCTCCTGCTTCATCCTCATTCCCAAACGGAATGAGGATCGAAGCAGAGGGCGGGGTAAAGAAGGGGGCGGGGCTTCACCACGTGACCGTCCCGCCCCCTAGAGGTTCTCTTCCGGAGCTCCGTACCTGAGAGCTCCCCCCCGACTAGAGCCCTGACTATTAGTGTTGCTAGTACCTAAATGCAAGATACATGAGCATTTGGAGGCCAGCATCTGTTTCAGTACCTGCCTGTGGACTAGTTGATCAAAGGTTCCATTTGAAACCCCCACAGTTTGAGCAGCTGCAGAGCTCCTTTAGTCACATGACATATTTTCTCTTTTATACTTTCTTGTGGCCTGGACACTTAGACCTCCTAAACAGTGACGTAATTGGTATTTGTTTGCTTTGGCCAGTATTAAAACCTAAGCCCTTTATGCTCTGAGTCTGGTATACATGAAGGACTGCCTCTCCTGATATAATTCCAGACAGACCTTAAGATCTTCAGTCCAATGTTTGCTTTCTCTCCCCAGGACAAGGTTGTGTTCTGTGGGGTCCCATCTTTGTGAAATGGGCTGTTAGTGGAAGTAAGGGCTGCCTGTTCTCTTATTAAATTCAGAGTACGCCTGTATTGCTTAGCTGGGCCTTTTCTGGATTTGGTTTTAATTGTTTGTCTGGAGATAATTTGACTGTTTTAAGATGTCAGAAGCTGGAAATACACACAATGTGCCTGTGTGACCCAGAAGTGATGTATTCATTCATTCATTCATTCATTCATTCATTCATTCATTTGATTTTTATCCTGCCCGCCATGCCAAGGCAGGCTCAGAATGGCTTAAATAAAATAGCAGTAACTAAACAACAATATAAATATCGGCATAAAATACACACATGGTTATTAAAAACAATTTACATAATGATGGTGGTACGGTAATAGTAAAGTGCATAATATATCATACAGTGGTAGTTCCACTATTGGCAGGCTCAGGCTGGAAATAATATTGGCACAGGGTATGGGTGGTAAAATGCAGCTCATTACCTAAATGCCTGGCAGAAGAGCTGTTTTCGTGGCCCTGTGGAATTGTGATAGGTTTCGCAGGGCCCTGATCTCCTCTGGAAGCTCATTCCACCAAGTTTGAGCTGCCACAGAGAAAGCCCTGGTCCTGGTCGATACCAGCCTGGCATCCTTAGGGCCAGTGAGAGCCAAATGATTTTGCGACCCTGACCGTAGTGCTCTCTGGGGAACTTGGGGAAAGGCGGCCCCTCAGGCATGTTGGTGCTAATGGTGAAGCTATGGTGAAGCTAATTCTACCATAGAGTTTTGCCCCAAAACCAGAGTGTTACCCCTGAAGTCCTCAATGTGCCTATGTCACTTCCGGGTCACATAGGCATGTCACATTTATTTTCAGCATTCCTCCCTGCCCCTGGTAAGTTCATCCCCCATCCCCTTCTGGGAGGTCCAAGGGACCTGACAACTCTACCCCTAGGCAAGAAGTGAGGGGGTGGGAGGAAGGTTTCTTCCTTATACTGGGCTCTTTTGGTGTGGGCTCAGGCTCCAGCTGGAAACAGGTGCCTAGGATACCTGGGTACTATGATCACATATAGTAACATGATCCTGTTTACATAGCCTATTGAAATGTGTAAATTAGAGGGGTGGCAACATCAGGGGCAATGCCACCCTCCTACATCCACTCACCCTGGATATTCTTACCTGACATCTCTTCAAGCTCTTTGAATTGGCTTTGCCTGGCTTGACTGCATGTGCAGGCATGGGGAAAGAGGAGGCAGACAGAAGGGTAAGAATAATGGGAAGATCAGGAAATATGAAATGAGGTTTCTTATTTGTGCACATGGCTTCAAAAGCCACAACAAAAAGTATCTTTGAGTGTAAGTGGCAACAAATAAAAAACAGAACAGAATTACAAATGGAGTTATAAAATTCCTAGATTATAAATACTTCATAATCTTTATAAATACCAGCTGCATTTGAAATGGAAAATCTAACACATTATATGTAGTGTGGCTCTTTATTGTAATGAATGTGTGTGATGATCATGTCCTTTTAATCTTCCAGAAGTGCAATCCTGCACAGTGCTATACCCTTCGAAATCCATTGACGTCACTGGGTTTTGAAGGGTATAATGCTGTAAATACTGTATGTACATCTTCTTGCTCCATCCCAATATAAGAAATATGTGATGGGATTAATATTGTGGAAAGGATTTACACATTTAGTTTGTGGGCAGCTATCAATCCCAGGTCATTTTCAGCAGTAATTATTGAAATATTTTTTTTTTAAACCTACATAAGGGAATGAAGTTGATTAATTAGATTAGATTTATTTAACAGCATCTCTGATCTAATTGACATCTTTAGACACTGCCATGCAGATTAAAATTGAGCAAAGTGCTTTGAAAGTAATCTAATAAACAGCTCTCTCAAACTGAAAGTATTCAAACCAGAGAATACTGTAGGGAATGAGGTCCATTTCAAATTGATTTGTCACCATTTGCCTTGAAATAGAAAGGAATATGCTTTATTGTTACAGAATTTTAAGACATGATGGAATGTTGATGAGTGCTGCCACAGGAAAGGGAATTATGGGGAGGGGGGGAAGCCACACAGTAAAGTACCTCTTAAAATAGGTCAAACATTTTTAATTTCCCGGAAACATCTGGAAAAAGAGTGCCCCCCCCCTTTATGAACCAGATCCTGGATGATACAGAACTGTTCAGGTTTTTCATATGTTCAGTAGATGAGTTTGAATTTTGAAGCACTAGGGTCAGCTTGCATATTCATTATCTTGTGCAGCATATCCCTGCTTGCTTTCCCTCAGATATTGTCTGGGATCCAATCCAAAATTTCTGTGCACAAAACCAAACTGCATCCATGACTTCTCCATCCTGCCTTCCTGCTGCAACCTATAATGCCTCCCTATGCTGTTCTTGGAGATAGGGGTTCCCCATGAACAGCTTGGTGGGAGCCCAAAGTCTGCTATACTAAGGGGGAAATGGTGAAAATTGCCCTGCTTTTGTTAATGGAAATTTTAGGCAGAAAATCATCACTGTCCAAGGCAGGGAATAAGTGTAAAGGAAGTTCAGGAGATGGGAAACTGACACTGAAACGTTCTAGTGAACAATGTCACAGGGATGCTGCAAAAGAAGAATCAAAGAATCACAGAATCACTGAGTTGGAAGACGCCATACAGGCCATCTAGTCCAACCCCCTACTCAATGCAGGATCAGCCTAGAGCATCCCTGACAAGTGTTTGTCCAGTTGCTGCTTAAAGACTGCCAGTGAGGGGGCGCTCACCACCTCCTTAGACAGCTGATTCCCCTGTCACACAACTCTTACTGTAAAAAGGGTTTTCCCCAGTATCTAGTCAGTTGAACAATCTTCAGGTTGGTTCTTTCCAACTATTTCCAGCTATCAGTGTTGGCTCAATGGTTAAATCAATGATCCTAAACTCTGAATCCTCAACTGCCTACCAAGTGAACAGAATTATCATCAAATATCCTTCAGCCCACAAATAAAAGTCTCAGGGGTGGAGAAAAATAATGTTTATGTTTTTTTACTCAAGCAGGGAGGGGGTCTTCCTTTTCAATACCTACATGCTAAGTGGAGGGAGAAAACTAGGATCTAGGATTCTATCTTCTGGGTGGGGTGAACATTTTTTTTTTAAAAAACCTTCTCCACTCTGGGCTGTCAGAAGACATAGTGAATAAGGAGAAGGGATTGTCTGAAATTCCAAATGTTCCTCATTTACACCGCAAGTTGCTGTATTTCCCCCAAGATTTTTAGATGCTGGAAGTGTTAGCCAAATTGCCTTAAATTCTCAATTAATATTGGAGAAGTTATGATAATTAATTGGCAATAGGCAAATTAGGGTTCACACCAGTTTATACAGAAGTCCCACCTTTATTGTAAGTACCAGAACAGACACAGAGACTATGATTGGTAAAATATAAGGTCTTTTACTGATGGAGATGTCTCAGTCAAACAATACACAAGCACACACACACATATACTGATTCTCAGAAATAAAGATAGATCATAAACACATTTGCATTAACAGGACATTCGTTGGTTGGGTGATATTTACCTGTCCTCATTGATTGAACCGTTCCAATGGAAAAATGGAGGGGTTAGAAATAGAAGATGGGGAATGTAAAGAAAAAGTCTTTTCTAAAATCCTTCCTGCCTGGGCCAGATGGCCTTAGCTGGTAACACTACTGTGTGATTTCTGTCACCTGTGCAGATGGCCTGCCAGATGGCCAGGCTGCATATCCATACACAAGACACACTAACACTTTTGCCAGGACAGAGCGACTTGCCAGCGCCTTCCCAAGCATGGGAAGAGCTATGCCCAGTACATTAGCACATCAAAAGCATTCCCTGACATACATGGTCACTGGAAGAGGCTGGAGTGGGATGCCCAACTCCTAGCCAATCAAAATATACCTTGCCTAGGCTTCCTGTTCCAGTTCTGCGAAGGACGGTGCTGCTGTGAGCAGCCCTCTTCAAACAACAAGCTTTATTGCCTCCTGGACGTTATTTATCGTCACAAAAGGCTCTCTCTCTCGAGAGAGAGAGCCTGGCAAGGGGTGCCTCGGACTGAGCTTGGAGGGGGTTGGCAAGCCCTGAAAGGTATCAGCCTCAACCCTGAAGCGGGCGGCAATACGAGGCTTGTCGTGGAACGCCGAGCGCAAGTGGGACTGAGGGAGTGGCTGGAGTCACAGAGGGGACGCAGCAGAGGAAAAGAAAAGCGTAAAAGCTAAGTATAAAATGCAAATATATCCTTTATAGCAACTTATTGGGAACAAACGGACAGAGCTAAGGAGAAAAGTGGAAAGCCAGAGGGAAAGCAGAGAAAGAACGCCCTGTTTTACGCGGCCATTTAAAGGAAGTCCGTGAAAACGTGGGGGGGGGGCTAAGAGAAACTCGAAGCGGGTGAATAAATAATGGGCAGTAGTGGGGATTAGTGACATAAAAAAGAACGCACTTGAGTCGTTGGCTTTGTCCTTATCATTTTGTCTAGGTAGAGAGGCTCCGGGCGAGAGAGAGAACAAAGCTTCTGCCCCTTTAACGGCGCCATTGCTGACGGAGTAAAGAAGAACGAGAGGAGGAAGGCGGAGTCAACGAGGAGCTGGAGAAGCGTCGTGCAAACGTGGTGACGAGGAGAAGCGCAGAGAGGCGGGGATTTTGACGGAAGGAGCACTTGGAGCCGACGGCACATAACGAGGCGAAGAAGAGAGCCGGGGCGGAGATAGAGATAGAGACAGTGACATTGGACAGTGAATTACTAAGAGAAGACGAAACGGCATGGGAGGAAAGAAGAGACACGGCAGCATAAGCGGAGCTAGATAGATAGAAGTGGAAGTAAAAACCTAAAAATAAAATTAAAAAAACCAACAACAATAGGGGGGAAAGTGATTAGGAAATAATCGGATAGAAATAGAAACGGAAAAGCAGTAGAGAAAGTAAGCTGAAATAGAAATTAAATTAACTAAAAGGTTAAAAGGATAGCATAGGGAGGTGAACAGCAGAAAATTTGACTGAAAGGCTGGAGTTGGTTTGGGAGTGTCAGAAATAGGAGTGGTACTGGGGTACTGGGGTACTTGGAACTAAATCTGAGTGAGAAACTTGCTAATGTAAGGTTTGAAAGGAAGGTGAAAGTAGATTGATTAGTTAAGGTAGGAACTGCCTGTTACAAGTAAAAGATCATGGCTTCAGGTAACAGAAAAGTATCTCTAACATCACCCGGTAGTATAGGTACTCATTTGTTGAAGCCAAGTGCAGTAAACATAACACAACTGACAACAAAAGACTTAATAGCGCTGATGCAGGAAACAATGAGGAGAGAAATAGATCCAATACATGAGAAAATAGACCTATTAACAGAACATGTTAAAGCTGAGACTCAAGAACTCAAAAGACAGATAAACGAAAATAGGCAAGAAATTCAAAAAATTACAACTCAAAGCTATAAAACAGAGAAATATGTTAATGACCTGGAATATGAAATGCAGGAAGTGAAGCTTAAAACTGATAAGATGGAGGAAACTGTGATCTCACTTGAAATGGAAAAAGCAATGTTAATTCTGAGGTGCCAGAATATACCAGAAAAAATTGAGATGAACCTAAAAGAAACGATAGCAGAAAGCCTGGCAGAGCAGTTGGAAGTTGGAACAAAAGAAGAAATAATAAATGAGATATAGGCAGTATATAGAAGAAACTCTGCATACGCACGAAGAAACAAGACCCCAAGGGAGACACACATAAAATTCTATAAAAGAGGGCTGAGGGAAAAGATACTAAGGGCCACTAATGAAAAGAAAGTGAGTATACAAGGGAATGAAGTTAAATTCCTAAAGGAAACCCCTTGGGGGTTAGAGAAAAAAGACAAGTCTATAGAACACTCATGAACTTATTAAACAAACATGCAATAACCTTCAGATGGTTGATACCCGAAGGGGTACTTTTCAATTATGCAGGTAGGAGACAGAAGATTGACTCGGTGTTTAAGATGGAAAATTTTTTGGAATCCTACGGAGAGGAGCTGGGATGGCAAAGGGAAGAGCGTAGAGAAGAAGAGGAAGATGGAGATGAAGAAGAGGAAGAAGAAGAAAGTGAAGAAGATGTCAGAGAGGAGGAGGAAGATAGAAAGACTGAAAAGGAGAGAGATAGACAAGAACTGAGGGGAAAAATGCCGAAAAGAGGAAAAAGAAATACAACCACAAGACCAGCGGTTTCTCATATATTAACGTGATTTAGATACAAGACCAGGACACAACAACCAAAAAAATAGATAAAAAGCTTAATAAACAAATTTAAGAAGGCAAATGGCAGTACGAAACATTTTAAAAATTTTATCTTTAAATGTAAATGGCCTTAATGGGCCGCAAAAAAGACGAAATTTTTTTCATCAAGCCCATAAAATACAGGCAGATGTGATATGTATGCAAGAGAGTCATATAAAAAGAAATGAGGAGAAATATCTAAAGTGTAAAAAATTAGGTAAGGAGTTTGTGGCAACAGACATTAAGAAAAAGAATGGCGTCGTAACATATGTGAAAGAGCAATTCATGCCGGAGTTAGTACATGCCTCAGAGGATGGTAGATGGGTAGCGGTAAGGTAAGGAGGCAGAAGAAAGAGGCATTGATTGTAAACGTATACGCGCCCAACCAGAACCAGGAGCCGTTCTACAAAGTACTCTATGAGTTTATTAAAAAACAAAAAGTTGAAGATATATGTATATTGGGTGATTTTAATGCAGTCCTTGATGAAGAATGGGACAGGAGAACTCCTAGAAATAAAAAAAGGAAGAGTCAGATGTTACCCAAAATTTTCTTAGACCTAGTAGAAGAATATAATTTAATAGATCTATGGAGAACCAGGAATTTGGAGAAAAGAGATTTTACATATTTTTCAGCCAGACATAATTGTTGGTCCAGAATCGATATGATTTGGGTGCCCACTAACTGGATTCTGGAAATTGCAGAGATAGAAATATTGCCACAACCCTTTGTGGACCATATTGGACCATATGTTGCTGGTATTAAAAGATAGGTTTAGGAAAACTAGATGGAAATTAAATACAGGCCTATTAAGAGATCGAGAATTTGTGAAGCAGACAAAAGAGGAAATTAAGGAATTTTTAAAAATAAAACAATCAGGAGGAAGTAGAGATAAGTATAATATGGGAAACATTTAAGGCCTATATAAGGGGTTGGTTCATTAATCAGGACGCTTGGAGGCGGAAAAAATGGAAAGAGACATATGATAAATTATGTAGATCCATTAAAAAGGAAGAAGATAAACTTAAAATAAGAGAAACAATAGATGGAAGAAATAGGCTAAGACTATTACACCATGAAATGAATCTAATATTAACACAAGAAATTGCGAAAAATATTGAATATATGAAGCACTATTACTTTGATAATGCAAACAAACCCTCAAGATGGCTGGCGTACAGATTAAGAAAAGAACGAGAAAAACATAATATTTTAGCACTAAAAGATGAAAAGGGAGAGATACAATATGGTATGCAAGAAATGAAGTTAATTATATAAATTTTTTATAAGAAACTGTATAATCAGGGGACGCAGAATATTAACCAGATGAAGAAATATATGATGGAAAAAGAGAGATATAAATTTGAAGAAAAATTTAAAAGTATACTAAACGAGTCAATCACGATGTGTGAAATAGTTGAAGCCATTAAAAAACAAAAAAAGAAAAAAACACCGGGAAATGACGGAATACCGGTAGAGGTATACCAGACCTTTGAGGATCAAATTAGTTTACCATATAAAGAGTAATTGCAAAGCATTAGGTTAGGAGGAAAAGTACCAGACTCCTGGTGTCAAGCGGTCATTACATTAATTCACAAAGCAGATTCCGATAGTACGGATATCAGAAACGATAGACCGATTTCACTCCTGAACGCGAATTATAAGATCTATGCAAATATATTGGCAACAA
This sequence comes from Gekko japonicus, assembly GCF_001447785.1. NCBI lineage: Eukaryota > Metazoa > Chordata > Lepidosauria > Squamata > Gekkonidae > Gekko > Gekko japonicus. Next base: position 488,389 of record NW_015167067.1, read on the forward strand.
GGTTAAAAACAGTATTATCACAAATCATTCACCAGGACCAGGCGGGATTTTTACCCAAAAGGCAGATCAGAAATAATGTGTGTTCAGTTATAAACGTAATAGAACACTATGATATTCACCCAGAGAAAAACATGGCGTTAATGTTTATGGATGCTGAAAAGGCATTTGACAACATATCCTGGGAATTCATACTCCAGAAACTAAAGTTTTGGGAGTGTGGGGGGTATTTTGAGACAATGATAAAGGCCATATATACTAAACAGTACTAGGGTGATTATAAATGGGGAGTTGACCTCGGATATTGAAATCCAGAAAGGAACGAGACAAGGGTGTCCTTTGTCTCCATTATTATTTATTTTCGCACTGGAAACTTTAAACAATGTAGTAAGGGAAGATCCATTAATACAAGGCCTTAAAGTGCAGGGAGAAGTATTCAAATTATTAGCGTATGCTGATGATATTGTTTTTATAATGGAAGACCTGTTAAACTCGGTAGTGCATTTACTGGAAAGAGTTAAAGAATTTGAAGAAGTAGCTGGGTTGAAGATCAACAGGGGAAAAACAACAATAATAACGAAAAACTGTACAGTGAATGTAATAAAAGAAATTCAACAGTTAATGGACATGGAAATAGTTAAAAAATTTAAATATTTAGGAATAATAATTTCAAATAAAAATACTACACTCATTAATGACAACTATTATAAGTTACTGGAAGAAATCAGAAAGGATCTGCAAAGTTGGAAAGATCTACAGATATCTCTGATGGGTAGAATAGCGTCAATTAAAATGAACATACTACCTAAATTCCTATATGTAGTGCAAAATATTCCGGTCTTAAGAAATTTACAGTTCTTCTCGGACTTAGATAAATTAATTAAAAAATTTATATGGTACCCTAAAAGAGCGAGAATTAAGCTGAAAACCCTACAGGATAGTAAGGAAACAGGAGGATTCGGGTTGCCGGACTGGAAACTATATTACCAGGCAACGGCCCTGAGCTGGATCAAGGATTGGATTGGTTTTAATAATATCAGAAACTTGAAGTTAGAAGGCCACGATCTTAAAATGGGTTGGCATGACTACCTATGGTATGGCAAAGATAAAGTGCATTATAACTTCAGACACCATATTTTAAGAGGAGCACTGATATGGGTCTGGAATAGTATCAGAGAAAGACACTACGTAAGGACACCAAGATGGGTATCTCCACTGGAAGCCTTTATTAAACCTTCCCTTATAAAGACCTGTGATAGAGAAAGCTATGATACGCTGTTAGATAAGAGTAACAAATTAAAATCAAAAGAGACGTTGCTATCTCAACATGAGATAGATTTATCCTGGTGGGAAATAACCCAACTCCAGTCTAGGTACTCCAAAGATGTAAAGCTAGGATTTGAAGACGGCAAATCGCAGTTAGATAAAATTTGGGCTTCAAGTAGCGATAAGACAATACAGAGATTATATAAAATATTATTGGAGGAATGGTCACAAGAAGGTACCCCTAATAAGACAATGGAATCATGGGCAAAAGATATAGGACATAGTATAACCGTAGAAAATTGGGCAAAAACATGGAGGTCAATCAAATATATGAGAAGTATTAATTACAAGGAAAACATATATAAAATTTATCATAGATGGTATTGGTCACCTGATAGAATAGCAAAGTGTAATGTAGCCCTCTCTAAGAATTGCTGGAAATGTAATAACAACGTGGGTACATTCTTTCACATGTGGTGGAGGTGTACGGAAATACAGAGATATTGGAAGATGATACAGAAAATGATCTTAGGTTAACCAATGTTAAAATAGATTTGACCCCAGATACTGTATTATTGAATATGTTGCCAGAAAGTTATAAGCTTAAGGACAAATATATGATAACATATATACTCACTACTGCAAGAATGGTGTTTGCCAGATTTTGGAAGCTAGAATATGTTCCAAAACAAGAAGAGGTTGTTTGGAAACTACTTGAGCTAGCAGAGATGGATAAGCTAAGTCTTATCATTCAAGGAAAGGATGAAAAAGTATTCGAGGAAAGATGGATGCATTTATATGAATGGATTAACTCGCAGAGCTGATAATAGACTCCGAGATAGTTAGGAAGGCGTATGTATTGATGATTTTTGTATTTGGTGGAAAATGAAAATAAAGTATATTAACACTTGGAATTCACTGCCACAGGAAGTGGTGGGTGCTACAAGCATGGACGGCTTCAAAAGGGAATTAGATAAGCATATGGAGCAGAGGTCCATCAGTGGCTATTAGCCACAAGGTATAGCTAGGGGCTCTGGGGCAAGTGATGCTCTGTCTTCTTGGTGCTTGGGGGGGGTCAACAGTGGGAGGGCTTCTAATGTCCTGGCCCCACTGCTGGACCTCCTGATGGCACTGGTATTTCTGGCCACTGTGTGATACAGAGTGTTGGACTGGATGGTCCTTCGGCCTGATCCAACATTGGCGTCTCTTATGTTCTTATGTAAGTACCAGAAGAGACACAGAGACTATGATTGGTAAAATATAGTGTCTTTTACTGATGGAGATGTCTCAGTCAAACAATATACAAGCACACACACACACACACACACACACATATACTGATTCTCAGAAATAAAGATTGATCATAAACACATTTGCATTAGCAGGACATTCATTGATTGGGTGATATTTACCTGTGCTCATTGTTTGAGCCATTCCAATGGAAAAATGGAGGGGTTAGAAATGGGAGATGGGGAACACGTGCTCTGAACCGGCAGAACCATGTGGACTCTAGCTGCAGATCTAGAGTTTAAAGATGGAGGTAGGGTATAGGGATAGCAAGCTGGACATAAGAGGGTTAAAGCTTCGATAGGGGTCGTGGAGAGGGAGAGAGACCATGTGGTCGGTAAGCACCTTTTATAAGGTGGTGTGGGGGGGCAGGCTAGGCTGGCCACATCCCCCTGTGACACCTACTGTTAGTCCATCTCATAAAACATACTATTGGCTGCCTAGAAGAGGGGAGGGGGAACTAAGGAGTGGTCAATATTGAGATCTAGAAACTTAGACTGGAAACTGGCACCTGGTTGCTGGTAAGATGAGTCATCAGGTTAAGGTTATTGTCTCTTGATGGCCCTAGCTGGCTTGCTGATGGGTGAGTGATTAGTTGCTAAGCAACTGTTACTAGAGTCTCAGAGCTATGTGCAGCTTTGCAGGTCTGGAGGAGGGGGGTTGCCTACATGTGCTGGAGGAAACTCCTAATGGAGTTTGGAGTTCTCTATCCTCATGTCTTTCCATGGCATGGCGTACAGGCTTATGGAACTGCTTCCTCTCACAGCAGGAAAGATGGCTGGTAACTCTGGACCATCCCTGGAGCAGCAACGCTAAAGGAAGGTGTCCCTCTTTCAGGTGTGCAGTCTCAACAGGTATTCCCAGGTCACCATGTTGTACAGTCCCTTTGCACAGTCCATACAGTTAATAAAAACACATTAATAGGCTTGCATGGCAACAGAAGGCTTTATGGCCATGGTTAAGAACTGGGTTAGATTATGCCTCTCTGTTTCTCTAGCTCTATGTGTTAATAATTGCAGTGTTCACATATTATTGAGTTTCACTGTGTGTTATCCTTTACTGATTGTGTTGAACCACCTCCTCTGCCTCACTGACTGACAACAATACCATAGCTCATAGGCCATTGTGGCAATTTTTGTTATTTGTTTAAATTTAGAAAACAATACATGCTGCCTTTCCAGTGACCTGCTCAAGGTGCTGACAACAAAATAAGTAAAAAAACAATTCACCACCAAAAAATTAAAGTCAACTAAAATAATATCTAACACAATACGGGATGATACTGGACAAAAGCCTTAAGACCTCTGAGACAGGGAGAACATGTGCAGGTGTAAATTCTCCTGTCACAGTGCTATAGCAAAGGAAAAACTAGTTTTGCTCCCAAACATCTCCTTTCCAACAGAAACTTCTGAAATACGCATGATACAGGATGTAAGAACAACAGCGTCAACCAAATACAAATGCCTTCAGATCTCATACCAAAATTCCACTTATCTTCTTTCTCCAGAGTACACATCTCTTGTTTTTCCACAGCTGTGACCACTCACACCTTTCCACCCAAGGGAGGTCTCCAAGTAATCACTGCACCTGTTCTGTGTTTCTGAAGATATGATAAACCTTGCCATTGTCCTTGTCTGGTTGAGGTCTAATCAAAAGGTATTTATATTTCACATGCTTCAGAGTGGGCCAGAAATTGTCAGGGTTTCTTTGATGGATTTTTTTTTGTTTTTTACAATTAGTTATATTAGATAAACAGATAAGCAGAGGATAACTGCACCAGAATGTAATAAGTGTTCCTGATTGTATATGCGTGGAGGGCAAAGCTCCCGTGTATTTACCACTTATTTAGAAGAAAGGATTCTGTCAAGTGCAGCCTGGAATGCAGCAGGAAAATGCTGCTGAATTTCCTTCTTTTGCATCTCTAAAAATGAAAACAACAACAACCCATCCCTAAATATTACAAATATTAATATTCCTTAAGTTTTCATAGCTTTCAGAGGTCACAACATTGGATTTGTGCATTTTGCTTGGGTAGACTATGTCCCTCTTTTCCTTAGCACATTGCCCAGTCCTGATATGAAGTTGCTCTAGTATATTTGAATTCTTTGGTACCTGGTTAACACTTTTTTTCCTCAGCAGGCACCTGGGTTAGCTAACAGCTTGTGAAAGAGGATGAGCGTAGCTGACAGGCTGGTCTAAATATTTTCCTCAGTCTGATGTGTGCTTGCAGAAGGTTTAAGAAGATGTTCCGCCCCTGATTTGCAGAGCTGTTGTCTTAACAGTGATTGGGTATCTTTGGACTGATGTGAAATGTATTGCATAACTAAGACTTTATAATGATGTGAGCTGTTTTTGAGTTTTGTACTGAACTAGAGGATATAAACATTCAAATAAATAAATATGGTAAGGAGGGTACTGGTGAAGTTAGCTTTCGTTCAAGCAGGGATGACCCTTTCTGGACTCCCAAGCCTTTAGCAGCGGCATGGCCAGCATAAATTCAAAAGGTACACCATGTCTCCAGAATATTGAATCAGTGATGAAGAAAGGCTTGCACATTAAATTCATGCTTATTACACAGGTACTAAAGGGACACTAGCCCTGTAAGGGGAAATAAAAAGATGGCATACCTAGGCTCAAGAGAGGGGGTGACCAGGCTTGAATCCTGCAGGCCAAAATTTTAGAAAGTGTGTGATATTCTAGAATACACATACTATTATTTTATTTATTTAGTTTAGTTATAGCACTCATTTCTTGCTGAGACTCAAAGTGGATTACAAAATATGAAAAACAGTTCAACCAGACACTATGAGACCTCTATAAGGCTCCTCCTTGTTAGCGTCAGACCAAAGCCAGCTGGGCTCTGAGAAGGGGCAGGTGAGGGAGCTGCTGCTGGAGTGGTGAGTGTTTCATTGTTCGCCTTTCCTTAACTGCTGAGGAGAAGTAGCTGAAGTTACTGTGTGGGAGGACAGTGTTTGAGGGTGTGTATAGGCTGTTGGAGAGTGATGCTTTTTTGAAGAAGTGTGGTTTCTGTTTGTCTCTTTTGCCTGGGTGTAACTGATGGCAGCTTTTAGCAGTTTTGCCTGGGACTGATTGCTGGCCCCACCATCTGCTGGGTGAGTCTTTAATTATATAAGGCTCCTCCTTGCCAGAGGCGCAAGCCAAAGGATGAGAGCTAAAGGCTCTTAGTCTGGGGATTGAGCCTGGGGACCCCATAAGTAGTTTTTTAAAAATGTTCACCGCGTTGTGCTTGTTTCCCCTTTTGGCTCAGATAGCCATTTGGTCAGTTCTCAAAGTTTCAGGATACATCAGCACACCAAAGTATTTCTAGGTGAATGAATCCACTTGGGGAAGAGATGATGAATGCTCACAGACCATTTCCAGTCACCTGCGGGAAGTGTGCTATGTTTGTCTCCCTCCTTGAAGACAAGATGGACTATATTTGTCAGAAATGTAAGTTGATAGGACTCTTGGAGGAGAAGATGTGAAGCCTGGAGGAAAGGATTACTACTCTACATGAGATCAAGGAAGGGGAGGAGTTCATTAATAGAAGCCTTGATGTCCTGCATACAGGAGAAACCAGTCAAAGTGACAACACTGTGGCTGACTGCCCTAACAAGACTCCTCAGATTGCTACAGCAAAACCCCAAAGGCATCAAGCAAGAAGGCACTCCATGCCATTAGAAATAAGGGATCTATTCCAGGACCTTGCGGTGGAGGCAGAGATGGAAACACTGCCAGTGGAAATATCACAAACACAAGGGAGACAGAGGGAGAAGGACAGGGAGATACAAAGAAATGGCACTGGAAGGAAAAGGAAGGTGTTGGTCATAGGTGACTCTCTGCTGAGTGGTATGGAATGTCATGTGTCCAGGCCTGATCCCCTGGCCGAGAAGTGTGTTGCTTGCCAGGGGTGAAAATTAAAGATATTACAGAGAGGATTCCTAAACTCATCAAGCCTACAGAGCATTACCCATTTGTGATGGTTCATGTGGGAACTAATGACACAGTGGCGAAAAACATCAAAACTATTAAGGTTGACTATGAAGCTCTTGGAAGGAAGCTGAAGGGAATGGGAGCATAGGTGGTGTTCTCTTCAATCCTTCCTGTCATAGGAAGGGGAATACGATGGGAACAGATTATTATGTAGGTGAACCACTGGTTGTGTTGGTGGTGCTGGCAGGAGCAATTTGGATCCTGGGACCACAGACTAAGTTTTCTGGATGACAACCTACTAGCATGCGATGGACTCCACCTGTCAAGGTTGGGGAAGAATGTGTTTGGCAGAAAGGGGGCAAGAGGGCTTTAAACTGACACCAGAAGGGGAAGGAGATGACCAACACAGGGATTAAATGAAGGGGAACAAACAACAGAGGCCCACCGGGAAGGGTTGGGTTTCATGGAGCCAAAGGTGCGGGACTTCAAGTGTCTATGTACCAATGCTCAAAGCTTGGGTAATAAAAAGGAAGAGCTTGAGCTTCTAATGCAGACAGAGGAATATGATTTAGTAGACATTACAGAGATTTGGTGGGATGATTCACATGACTGGAATGTAATAGTGGATGGATATGAATTATTCAAGAAAAACAGAAAGGGTTGAAGAGGAGGTGGAGTGGCACTGTATGTGAAGAGAGGGTTTGTTTGTCAGGAAATACTACAGGAGGATGGCGACAGCCCAGTGGAAAGTATCTGGGTAAGGATAAGGGAAGGAAAGGCAAACAGTATTGTACTTGGAGCTTTATGCACACAGATAGCTGAGCATAAATCCAGAATTTGTCATTGCAATTTAGAAGCGCCTCTTAGTTTGCATTTTCAAAAAGCAAAACATGTATATGATTACTTTAAATATGTTGTTCTGGATAGAATCATTCCTAGATCTGGGTGTAGAGAAGGTCTATGTTCTTCAAGGATGCCTGCTGTGAGATGAAGCAGTTCCATAAGCCTGCACAAAGCCTCAGATGCCATGCCATGGAAAACATGAGGACAGAGAACTCCAGACGCCATTAGGAGTTTCTTCCAGCACATGCAGGCAACCTCTCTTCCCCCTCTCCCAGCTACCTACAAATCTAATCAAGAGACTCTATTCATGGTTGAATAGCAACTAATTGTTCACCCATCAGCAAGCCGGCTAGGGCCATCAAGAGACAATAGCCCTAGCCTGAAGATTCAATCATCCTTCATCCAGGTGCCAGTCCCCAGACCAAGTTTCTAGCTCTCAATATTGGCCACTCCTTAGTCCTCCTCCCCTCTTCCAGCCAGCCAATAGTATGTTTTATGGGACGGACTAACAGAAGGTGTCACAGGGGGATGTGGCCAGCTCAGCCAGCCCCCCCACACCACAATATAAAAGATGCAGCCCGACCACATGGTCTCTCTCTTACTTACCCTCTCCATGACCCCTATCGAAGCTTTAACCCTCTTACCCCCAGCTTACTATCCACATACCCTACCTCCATCTTTAAACTCTAGATCTGCAGCTAGAGTCCACATGGTTCTGCTGGTTCAGAGCATGTGTTCACCATTTTCTATTTCTAAACCCCTCCATTCTTCCATTGGAACGGCTCAACTAATGAAGACAGGTAAATATAGCCCAATCAACGAATATCCTGCTAAAGCAACTGTGTTAAGGATCTATCTTTATTTCTTAGCATATGTATAAATGTGTGTGTGGTTGTGTATTGTTTGAATGATATATATTCCCCAGTAAAAAATCATTATATTTTACTGAATCCAGTCGCTGTGTCTGTTCAGATACTTACAGCAAAGGTGGGACTTCTGTATACATTGGTGAGAACCCTAATTTGCCTATTGCCAATTGATAATCATAACTTCCCCTAGACTAATGAATAATTAAATGCAATTTGGCTAACAGAGGGGCCAGCTGTGGTTTCTGCAGGCTCCGTCAGCTCATCCTCATCCATGCCCATGACAGATAGGACTCGAAATAATGGCTTTAAATTAAGGGCGGGAAGGTGCAGGCTGGATATTAGGAAAAACTTTTACATTAAGAGTGGTTCAATGGTGGGATCAGCTACCTAGGGAGGTGGTGAGCTCCCCCTCACTGACAGTCTTTAAGCAGTGGCTGGACAAAAACTTGTCAGGGGTGCTCTAGGCTGATCCTGCATTGAGCTGGGGGTTGGACTAGATGGCCTGTATTGCCCCTTTCAACTCAGTGATTCTATGATTCTGATAAACAATGTAGTAGGGCCATGATTCCAGAATTAGTAAACTGTGGGGAACTCACGGCATCCATGAGAAACTCACAGGAAAATCCTCCACTGGTCACTTCTTAGTCCTCTGACTTTTGACACCCTCAGTCACCTTTCTGTACACTTTCCTCTCACTTCCACCTTGCTGCTCTTCCTATCTGCCCCACACCCTTGGCACTCCATTCACCTCCCATCCCTGCTGCTGACCATCCGAGCCCGAGTCTCACCCTTGAGACTCCACTCACCCAACACCCTCACTGGTCTCTCCATCTACCTCCCCCACCCCTGGTACTTCACTAACCCCCACGCTTGGCACTTCACTTTCCCCACCTACCCCTCCACCCTCAGCCTCTCCTCAGTGCCCTACCAACCACCTTTGGCACTTCACTCACCCCCCAGCCTTGCTGCTCTTACTTCCTACCTCCCACCCTTGTTTCTCCACCTACCCTCACCTTGCTGATCTCCCCTCCTACGCCTCCACCCTTGGCACTCACCCACACCTTTGCTGCTCTCCCCACCTACACCTACACCCTTAGCATTCCATGCACCCTCCCCTCACTGTTCTCTCCACCTCACCCACCCTTGGAAATCCACTCACCCCAGACCCTTACTCCTCTCCCCATCTACCCCTCCACCCTCACTACTTTCCCTAC
>NW_015167067.1:497813-526405 GCF_001447785.1 Gekko japonicus
CCAACTCCCCTCAACTATGACACTACACTCACCTCTCACCCTTGCTTCTTTTCTTACCTACCCCCCACCCTTGGCACTCAACTCTCCACAACCCTCACTGTTTTTTTAAAACAATATTGTTTATTGAAAGAAATTTGTTAATTAAATATTACAATTCCCATAAACAAAAAGTTTTAACAAGGTTCCAAAGAAAAACAGTACATTATGAAATTATTATTATTAACTTAACAATGAAACATCAAATGGACGAATATCCAGCTTTTTAAACCTACAACTTTATCTTAACTCAAAAAAAAAGAAAGAAAAAAAGAAAAATTCAACCACTGAGTTAAACATGCACAGTAATTATCCATAGAGTATTATCTGATACTTGGCTGTAGAAATGGTCTCCCAGTCAAATTTGCCTATAGATATTTTATCTATGATGGGATTCCATTTGTCTAGGGGGTTATAAAATTCGCATTCATTTTGGTGCGTGGAATTGTAAATCGAAAACTTTTCTAATAAAAAAAAATCCCATAGTTTGTGGGTCCATTGAGTAATGGTGGGTGCTTGTTTATCTTTTAATTTTTTAGCGATTGTCACCTTAGCAGCTGTGATCATAACATTTATCAGTTGCTGTGATCTCTGTGAATATCCATCTGAGGGCCAAAGATTGAGTAATAATAATGAAGGGTCGAGTGGTATTTCGTGGCCAGTGAGAATTTTAATTTGGTTAATAATTTGTTTCCAGAATTGTTGTATTTTAATACATTCCCACCAATTGTGTATAAAATCTGCTTTCCCCCCGCATAATTTCCAGCACGTTGAAGAAATTTGGGGATGCATATGTGCTAATCTAGCTGGAGTCAAATACCATCTATTCATGACTTCAATTGATGTTTCCTGTGCAAGAAGGGAATTAGAGATTTTTTCCTGTGTTTTCCAGATGTTTGACCAATTGTCTTCAGTCAGTTCATGATGTAGGTCTTTGTGCCATGCAACTTGGTAAGTGGTAAGAGGATTTGAATGTATATCAAGTAGTTTCTGATAGATTTTAGCAATTAAACCTTTTTTCTTTTGAGGCTTTAATAGCAATAGTTCAAAATTTGTAATAGGTTGCAATATGGAATTTCTAAAATTATTTGTGTTAATTAAGTTTTGAAATAGTAAATATTCATACCATTTAATCTGTGTCTTATGTTTTCTTTCTAGGTCAACTTTGGAAGGTAATGAGCCCTTCTGAAGTACATCGACAATTCTTGTGAGATTCGCCTCTTTCCATGTTTGGTAAGTATTTTTCTCTTTAGTGGGTAAAAACCAGTTTTGACCAATAAAGGTACTCAATTGGGAGTATTTCGATGAAAGTTTATTTTTAAGATGGTACCATAGCTTGATTGTGGTTCTTAGGTATGGATTAGCAATTAACTTTAGTGCTTCCTTACTACTATTTTTCCATAATAATTCTGGGATAGATGTTATGCTTGGTTCAGAATATTCCATACATTTCCATATTGGTGCAGACTCATCATGATATAAACGTATCATAGTTGCTAAATTTGTGGCTTCATAATATAGAAGCAAGTCAGGAGTAGCCATTCCACCTTTCTTCCAGGACCTACATAGCGTACTATGTTTAATATGTGATGATTTAAAATTCCAAAGAAATATCTTTTTGCCATTTCTGAAATTGTTGTCTATTAATGTAAATCGGTAAAGTGCGAAATAAATATAAATATTTAGATAAAATAAAAGAACGTAAAATACTAATTCTATCACTCCAAGTAAAAAAGGTCTTGCTCCAAGATGAAATTTGGGTTTTGATTTTGTTGTGGAAATCTGAATAATTAACTTTGAGGAGATTGTTAAGGTTTAATGGTATCTGAATTCCTAAATACGGAAGTGTCTTAGTTATCCATTGAAAATTATAGCTTTCTTGAATACTTTGTTTAGTAGTCTCTGTTATCTCGATTGGATAAATTAGTGATTTGGTTCTATTAATTTTGAGACCTGCTATGTGTCCGAAACTTGTCAATTCTTGATCTAATTCCCGTAATGTTGTTAGGGGGTTAGAAGTATAAATAATAATGTCGTCAGCAAAAAGGCTGGTTTTATATTCTTTATCGTTAACAGTGATGCCAGAAATTAAAGGATTAGCTCTTATTGTGCTCGCAAGTGGTTCAATTGCTAAAATAAAAAGCAGAGGAGAAAGCGGGCATCCTTGACGGGTGCCACGATATAAAGAAAAAGTATTGGATGTCATACCATTAATTAATAAAGTAGCTTTTGGCAATTTATAAATGGCTTGAATGAACTTACGGAATAACGGTCTGAAGTTCATGTGCTGTAATAATGCATCCAAATAACTTATTTCCAAGGAATCAAACGCTTTTTCCATATCGATGGAAAGCAAAAGGGATTGTTGTTGGGTATTAAGTTTAGCTGAGTGTATGATATTAAGCGTCTTCCGAATATTGTCTGCAATATCTCTCGAGGGTATGAAACCTGATTGATATACATACTGAGCTATTATGTTTTTTAGTCTAGTTGCCATTATTGAAGTGAAAATTTTATAATCGGTATTTAAAAGGGAAATAGGGCGAAAGACTTTAGGATCAGTGGTATCCTTCCCTTTTTTGGAATTAAAATAACGTTGGCTAAACTCCAGGTGTCTGGCATTTTTCCAAATTGTAATATAGCGTTACAAGTGTCCTGAAGTGGTTTGATAAGGATAGATGAAAAAGCTTTATAATATTCTGCTATGAAGCCGTCCGGGCCTGGGGACTTGTTATTTTTAAGATGTTTAATGGCAGTTTCTATTTCCTGTATAGATATTTCAGCTTCTAGGAGTTCAACATGTTCTTGGTTAAGTTTAGGTAGATTTAGGTTATTCACTAGGTAGCTCTGTATACTATCCACAGATGGGTTGGAAGAAGTATATAAATCCATATAAAAATTTTCCATAATTTGAATAACATCTGCAGCTGAGTTTTTGATGTTGCCCTTTGCATCCTTGAGACTTGTTATAAATCTATCTGCTTGCCTTTGTTTGATTTTCCAAGAGATATATCGAAGGTGGTTAGAGCAATTCTTTAAATTTGTTTTGCGCTTATTAAAATCTATTTGTTGTATTCTTGAATAATCTAACAGTTCTAATTGTTTTCGTGTATTAAGTAATCTACGATATATTTTATTGCTGCATGTCTTTTTGTGTAAAGTTTCTAACCTATTAATTGTATTTATTATTTCTTGACGTTGTTTGTTCCTTTCTTTTTTACAGTAAGACATTAAAGGAATACATTTACCTCTGATTACAGCTTTGGAAGTTTCCCACTTCAGATGAGCTGAGATGTTGTTTTCTTTTTCCTGGGCAAAGAATGATTCAAGTTCATATATCAGTTGTTCTCTTATTTTCGTTTCATATAATAAAATTTTATTAAATTTCCAGTGAAACTGTTTCTGAGTCATATTTTTAGTTCTAATTATACAGTCCACTGGGGCATGGTTGGACCATGTCTGTACTCCTATGTTAGTGGATAGTGTTTGATCTAAAATATCATCTGAAACAAATATGTAATCTAGTCTGGAGTGAGTATTAAATTGTTTTGAAAAGTAAGTATAATCACGAGTTGAACTGTGCTGAACTCTCCAAACATCATGCAAATGATGTTGTTTCATCAGCCTGCTAAATTGGTTAGAAGTTTCTGTTCTTACATTGTGCTTATGAGTTTTATTCCTAGTTTTTGGTGTAGATTTGTCTAATATATCATGCATCAAACAGTTAAAATCTCCTCCTAAGATGACTGAACCCTGTTGAAATGAACAGAGGATATCTAGGGTTTCAGATAGAAATTTATATTGCTGTGAATTAGGTGCATAAAAGTTTGCTAGCATCATTGGTTGTTCCTCAAAAATGCCTTTAATGAAAACATAGCGTCCCAGAGGGTCTGTTTTAGTATCTATAATTTGGAATTTAGTATTTTTTGCAATTAAAATTGCGACCCCTCTTGACTTAGAAGTTCCATAGGACAGTATTTGGGTCGAAAACCATAAAGAGGGTAGAGCAATAGAGCCTTTCTTAATAAATGTTTCCTGTAAGAAAACGATATTAGATTTATTTCTCTTAAGGTCTCTGGCAATGCATTTTGCTTTAATTATGTTATTTATTCCTTGACAGTTTAGCGAGGTAAATTTCAATTCAGTCATTAAAATAGTAAAAAAACTAAGTTTGTAATTGCTTTATATTTAATAGAAATTTGGGCTACAAAAACCCAAGAGATATACATAAATAAATATTTTCCTCGAAATCTTACAACAATTGAAAAACAACTCCAATACACTTGAAGCTTTAGCATGTAACTATGGATTAAATTTCCCCATTTCAAAATACAGAAATAAGATAATATTGGTAATAATTTCTTACCATAAAACATGTTATATCGCAAATTAAAAGTATTTTCCTTACAACAACTATTCCAATAGATAACGAATTTTTGAATGTAGAAAATAAATAATATTTCTTCATAAGTCTCATTCCACCCCTTTGTTCTTTCACATTTTCTTGTAACTAATTTACAAGTTGAGCTATATACTAACATAAACCCTCCATGTATGGAACCTTTTAAACATACCTTAAGAAAACTTCGACCCACTCCCTCCCCCCTCCCTCCAACCCTCCCTCCCCCATATACACTAAGACTAAAGTGCTTGACTATGAACTTCCGTTCACTTATGGGGTCACAGCTCTTGAGGGTGTGATAAACTCTCACACCAAGCAAATAGTGCTCTACTTCTAGAGCCGTTGCAACAAATAATAGTAAAAAATACAAAAAGAGATCAACCATATTGGAGGTCCTTCGTACCACTCTCAGACCCTCCTCCCCTCCCCTGCTAGCTTCAGTGGATAGAGCAATAAGATTTCCACCTTAGTATAAAAGAATATTGTAACTTGCACTAAATGTTATAAAGTCAAAGTTATACTCAGAGGTTGATACGTCCTCGCACTGGGATCCAATTCCATTTGTGTGGAGTTCCTTGCTCGTCTCGTTTCCTCTTCTTTTGGTGTAGTGGGTCAGTGTCCATATCCTGAGGAGTTTGCAGACCGATTCCTTGCAGGAGAGCAATTCCCGAATCGTAGTCATCTGCCTGGTAGTTGGAGCCTTTATAGCGTACTTGCAGATAGCCCGTGGGGGACCATCTATACTTAATTTGTGCCTCCTGTAGCTTAGTTGTAATGTCCTTTAGATTCCGTCTAATCTGTAATGCCTCCGGTGGAACATCAGGGTAAGCATGGATCTCCAAAGGGGGGTAAAATAGGTACATAAAATAGACATAAATATGTCAAGGTACATAATAACAGTCACATAAAACCCAGGCTGAGCCCAGAGATTAAAAATTACCTAACTACACTTTTAAGAACCTGTCTCTTGAGCGATGCTCTAAGAGCAGTATTCTCTCTCTTGCCCACGTCTCGTTTGCTTGTAGCCTCTGGATGTCATCCTGATTAGTGATGGCAGTTTCAAGAGCCGTATCGGCTGTTTGTGTGGCATTTTGCATCGCGGTAGTGAGAGATTCGAGTTGGTCTGCCAAAGGTTTTAAAATCTCGTGCATGTTTTCTAGAATGTCTTTTTTAAGTGTTCCCAGAGATTCTTTTAAGTCCGATTTGGTAATTTGCTCGTTTTCGGTGCCCATAGCACCTCCGGCCGCCATTTTATCTTCGCTCAAATGTGTTGTTCTGGAGCCATCTTTTGCCATTGGAGGCTGAAAAAAGGTTTTGAACTGTGCCATTTTCGAATCTCTGTGTTTTTGCCGCTTCTCGTGTCCTTTTCTCATAGTTTGAAAAAGTTACGTCAGTGGAAATCGTTGTATATATAGGAGGTTTGGGGAGTTCGTCAGGAGAGTGATCAAATTGCGTCCGCCATTCTCGGCCGACGCTCGGCCCCCCCTCCACGATCCTCACTGTTCTCACTACCTCCTCCCTAACTTTGGCAGTTTACCACCCCTCCACCCTTGCTTCTCTTCCTACTTACCATGGCCCTTCACTCACCCCATCACCCAAAGCCAGGTGGCCCTCCAGGTCTTCTGGTCTCCTCACTGGAAGCCCCCCTCCAGATTGCTGAGCTACTGCCACTGCTGAAATCAGGCAGCACTGTGCAGCTGCTGGCCTCCTCACTGGCCCTTTGCAGCTGCTGGCCTCCTCACTAGCCCTCCATGATTACTGGCCTCCTTGCTGGTGAGCCCACCTCCCTCTTCCAAGATTGCCAGAACTACAGCCACAGCTGAAGCCCAGTGGCCCTCTGTGGCTGCCGACCTCCTTGCTGGTGAGACTGCCTTCGCCCCAATCGCTGGAACTACCACCACCTCTAAACCACGTGGCCCTCCATGCTTGCTGGTTTCCTTGCTGGTGATATACAATAACACAAAGGGTACAGCAATAAGGAGTAACAAGTAATGGAAAATTGCTACAAACGTGCATACAAATAAATGACAATATAAGCACTTAAACTTGTGATGTTGTTTTAATTCTTGTTTCCAGCATTGAAGCGCCAAACCAACACAATAGTGGCGTGGAGACGAGCGGATTACGAACCTCTCGAGTAACACCGTTCGTTTCGATACAATTCTTTGTCAAAATCTCAATCTTCCATGGTCTTCATATATTACTCTTCACAAAATGGAAATCCTAAATCCCAAATGCTTCCTCAGTGGCTCACAGAATACAGTATCAAAGGTAAACTTACATCGGACAAACAGTCTTTTACAGTAAGAGTGGTTTAAGTGCTTATATCATTGTAATTTATTTGTATGCACGTTTGCAGCAATTTTCCATTCCTTGCTGGTGAGCCTGCCTCCTCTTAATCACTGGAGCGACTGCCCTTGCTAAAGCAAGGTGGCCCTCTATGCCTGCTGGTCTGCTCACTGGCGAGCTTGCCTCTTCCCCAGATCACCAGAGCTACCATCGCTGCTGAAGCCAGGCAGCCCTCTGTGGCTTACAGAGGCTGCTGGACTCCTTGTCATCAGCCCCCCCCTCCAATATAGCTGCTAGGTTCCCTGCTCCCTGGCCCCTCAACTTCCTTCACCAACAAAGTGCACAGGTGATACTCTTGTTTTGGGGGGATTTAAACCTCCCCATGTAATTTCTTTTTTAGTTTTCCGTTTTTTTGCAAACCCTGGAGGTCCCCCATATTTGCAGCAAAATCTGTTTTCTCTCAGTGTGGGCCTGATTTAGATATCTGCAGATCTGCTCATTCTTGAGAAACAGATAAATAGAAGCAAACAAAACAAAAGTCTAAGGCAAGACATATCATAATACAGAAAATGGATTGCAAAGGCAGAAGACACAGCTAATTTAAAGGGAAAGGTTTGTGAATAAATGAAACTGGACACATTAATATTTTCTCCTTGTAAACCATTAATGGTTGTATGCCTTTAATGCCAGTGCCAATTCTGTTCTATATAAAAATATGAGCCATAAGCTGTCATACTGAACCAAGTTCCTCTCACTAGAGCTGGTTTCCCCCCCCCCTGTGCACAGCATCTGTGCAGCATATAGGTTACATAAATCATAACAGAATCTTGTTCTGTTTGATACAAAATAGAGATATTTCTACACAGCTGTTACCAATCAGGAGTATTTTGAAATTCAGAAAATCTTAAGAAAAGAATCTTTTCCTTGAACTAAAATGTGCTTTACTGATGGCTACTGAAGCATAAAAAGGAGCCCTCTGGTGCTCATTTCATTTATTGCTCTTCAGGAAAATGTCAGTTTGCAATGCATGGTATTAAAAGAACTGTGTCCATTGTGTTTCTTGAAAAGCTCATATCCTATAGTAGGCATGTCCAACTTCGAACAGGTAGTGATCTATTTTTTCTGGCCAAAAGTGCCGGTGAAATAAAATAAAATAAAACCATGAAAATAAAGTTTCAAATTAGATTTTAACCCACTAAAGTTGGGTTCCACTGCCCTCCCCCATTTGGTCCAAAACTGTCACTGTCCCAAAGTATTAAAGATCAACAGGAACCTCTGGATGATGCCAAAACCACACATGCAGTTCTAAAAGTAAAAATAAGAATTCATCATACTGGCACCAATAATCAAATACCACCAAACAATCATCAAAAAACCCCAAACACCTGTCCAGGAAACCAGGAGACCAAGTGGGGCTGGTGATCTACCTCTGACCCCTCCGCGATCTACTGGGAGATCACAATCTTCCTGTTGGACATACCTGTCCTATAGTATGGAATTTACTTCGGAACGCTACTACACCTTTCCATATGTTTACCTGAGGATACAGAAGGACACTTCTGCTCAGGTTTGCCAACTGTTTTATAGGGATCTCCTGAAATACATGAATTAAGCATGTGAAGCTCTTCCCATTGGTTTATCACCATTTATTTTACCCAGAACATTTTTATCCTCTCTTTCTCTGAAACTGAACTGAAAGCAATGATTACAAAATGATTACAAAATGATTACAATGATTACAAAAGCCAATGTAAATTAAAAATTCATTTAAAATCCAAAGTAGAAGACAGTGCAGTGAAAAGAAGGTAACACTGCAATATTTATTTATTTTATTCGACTTATATCCCGCTCTCCCCACATTGTAGGCTGAGACTATGACCCTATCCCTTATATAGCGACATTCTGCAATTTATAACCTCCTCCTCTATTATCCCACAGTTCCAATTCCTTTATTAAAATGCCGTCCTGAACCTTTCTGTTTAGCACATTCTCTCCTCAGCTGTTCACCTACCTACCTTTTATATGCCTCCCACCTTCAGCTATATTTATTATTTATTTACTTTATTTATATCCCACCTTTGGGGACCAAAGCAGCTTATATTATTATCCAGTCCTCCCTTTTATCCTCACAACAACCCTGTGAGGTAGATTAGGCTAAATGTATGTGACTGGTCTGAAATCAGTGAACTTCCACAGCAATATTCAAACCTGGGACTCCAATACCTTGCTCTGAAACTCTGCTGTACCACACTGACCTTTATGGGGTGGCTGCTGTTGAAGAGTAGCAGGCAGTTAGGTCTAGTTGAGTCATGCAAGTTGCTCGAAGCCTGGAGCAGCTCCTGGTGGTGGCCAGGTCCAAAGCAGCTCCTGGTGTCTGCTGCAGCCAGCCCGGAGTCTCTCCTGGCATTCCCTGCTGTTGCAGCTCCACCAGGCATCTCTGCTGGAGTTCCACACCACCACAGCTGGGCCTGGAGCCTTTCCTGGCATTCCCTGCTGCTGCAGCCAACCACAGAGTCATTCCTGGCATTCCCTGCCGGCATGATCGGGCCCAGAGCAGCTCCCAGCATTCATTGCCCCCAGAGCTGGGCCCAGATTGGCTCCACAGAAGCAGCAGCAGCAGCCAGGCCCTCAATGGTAAGGCCCTTTTTATTGGTATGTGTGTGTGATTTAAACTCCCAATGCATTTTTTTCTAAGTTTTCAGAATTTTTTGTTAACCTAGGGTGTCACCCAAGTTTGCAGAAAAACTCATTTGGGGTAAATATGCCCCCTGTCTGGGGATTTAGATATCCACACATAGGGGACTGTTGAGAATTAGATATACAGATGATCATAGAAAGGCAGGAGCCTTCCTGAGCAACTGGAGTTTCCAAGTTGTCTTTAAAAGCAAACCCATGTACACTGCATTGCAATAGCCTTGAAGTAACTTTTGCATGGGTCCATATGGCTGGATCTGCCAAGTCAATGTATGGGGGCCATCTTCTGGCCTAAAGGAATCTGGAAGAGGCCCTTTTTTGCAGCGGCATTAACTACCTTCTCTAGAAATAATGCTGGGTCTGGTATAATCCCCAGGCATGAAGTGCATCAGCAAGTGTCAGCCTGACAACCTCAAAAGCAGGAAACACAATAACTTTCAAGACTAACAAACTGACCAACATATGTAACTCAAAATTAGGCAGCGGTGTTAAAAGACATCCTGAACAATTCTGCCTTGCTCAAAATGTAGAATCTCAGCAAGGTTGAAACATTCCTAACAACTTCATTGTGCCACACAAAGGTTTGTCTGTTGAATTCCGCATGTCATACTGCTCTTCCAGGCATAAGAGAAGGTGGAAGTCCTATGGAATCAATAACATTTATGATAGAGAATTTGAAATCTAAGATTGATTTTCACTTATTTCCACAATGGCACTTGATTATTAAATAGAGGCATTGGCTTCTTTTTAAAGTTTTTACCATTTGCACATTAGTAGCAATTGCAAATTCACTGGGTTATATCAATATGAGCTCTTAAATAATACGTAGTTCTAATATTTTTTTAAAAAAACTCTTAATTCGAGATGATCCAAAACCTGCAAGTTGCCAAGGCTGTAAACTGCTAAGGCTTCTGTGCCATGTTACCAGTACAGAATATGTTCTTTGTTCTGATTTGGCTTGTTTTGTTCATTAAGAATTTAGTTCAGATTTTTTAATTTTGTTAAAAAGTAGGTAGCTATGTTGGTTGCAGAATCTCAAAACAAAGGTGGTATAATACCTTTTGTTAAGACCAACAAAAATACTACAAAATAGTGTGCAAATGTTTGATCTCTCCAGAACCCTTAATCTGTCTGGATATTAAACAAAGAGGGAGAAGCCTTCTGGCTTTAATATTTTTCTCTTCATTGGGATGACATTTTTACAGATTGTAGTCCCCACCCGAGAGATTCTTCTTGCCAACTACAGGCAGACGGGGAAACCCTCTCATTTTACAAGCCACTAAACATAAGAACATAAGAACATAAGAGTCTCCAGAACCCTTAATCTGTCTGGATATTAAACAAAGAGGGAGAAGCCTTCTGGCTTTAAAAGTTTTCTCTTCATTGGGATGACATTTTTACAGATTGTAGTCCCCACCCGAGAGATTCTTCTTGCCAACTACAGGCAGACGGGGAAACCCTCTCATTTTACAAGCCACTAAAATCTTCCCTGGCAGGGTGGGAACATGGAAACTTGGAGGCCTATTTTTAAACAGAAACATAGAAGAGCATTAGAACACTCGCAAAAGCCTGCATTAATGTTATTCATTTTAATAATTTTATTCCAGCTTCTACCTAACAATTTACTTTTAGCTATTCATCACGGAGTCAACAGCTTGCATGGGAGGAGGAAAAAAAGAGAGTTTCACATAGTAAGATAAGACACTGGAGAATGTGGACGTTAATTCTCTTTGTCAAATTGTTTTACCTCATTTTTATAAAATATACAACCTACCCATCCCTGTTTCATTTGTGAATGGATTTCCTCTTTAGATGGCACACACTCCCACCCCAGGCTGAGTTCATAAGCTGGAGGCCTGAAATTTTGCCCCAATCCCAATAGCACCACTGTTAGTCTCACCCTGCTCCTCTGTGTGTGTGTGTGTTTCTTTCTTTCACTGTTAGAAAAAGAAGTCCAAAAGAAATTGTTGCTGAATTGACAGTCATTTTTAAGTGAGTATGATGAAGTACTGTTAATAAAAATTCCACAGCAGCACTTGGTTATATGGAAAGCATTTCAAAGCAATAAGTGGGATCTTGTCCTTGGTCTCAGTGAAAGCATGAGTGATAGAATACAGAGGAAGAAGAGATACAAAACAAAATGAAATTCAATGAGACATTATTTTGTCACCATTGCCCTTTATTTGTGCTTCCAAGGTGAGGTATCTTCCAAGGACATGCAAGTTGCAATTATATCGGCTGGTATTCAGAAACTAATTATCAAATATTCTGAGGGAGAGAATCTCTTACTACACCAATACAATACTCAACAGCATAATCCTAAGTATCACTGAGTTACATGGCAATTACTCCTAAGTATGTGTGCACAGGATTGCAATGCCAGTGGCAACAGAAATGTTTTGTAAGATTTCTGCTTCAGTTGCCTCTCCAGTAAAGAGGATATTAGGAAGCAGAGTGGGAAAAGACTTCTGCCTGAGACCTTGGAGACGTGCTGCTGCAGGGAATGGATAATATAAGACTAGATCTTCTGAGACAACATAGGGTAGGCTCATAGGTGTTCATGAGTAAGTACAGCTGGATTTCAATTGGAATTCTAATAAAGTATTACAACCCAAATCTATACATCTAATTCTGAACCTGGACCCAGAGTGTGGACCAAAAAAACCACACAATGGAGCCAGGTACAGAAAAGGGGGAATGTTTCTGCAAATGGGGAAATTCTTCAGGTTTGCAGAAAATTTAATAAGTAAAAGAAATAGAAGAGGGATTTATGAGCTTAAAAAAATTGGTGACTGAGATTTTGTTCAGTCATATCAGCATAACTGGCTACTTAAAAACAAAAACTGAGGAGCAGCCAGGAGGGCTGAGGGGAGGGAGTGAGGCAGCAGCAGCAGAGGAAGCAGGGAGCAAAATGAGGTAGCAGTGATGGAAGGGGGAAGAGAAGGTGAAGATGATGGGAAGAAGGAGGTGGCAGTGAGGGAGCAGTGATAATGATGATGGGTTGGGGAAGGAGAAGGAGGAGACAGTTTTGAGATGAAATGGGGAAAAGTAAAGGAAGTTTGGAGCAGAAAGCATCAAGATGTACCTTCCACTCCAAGACTCCTTCCCTCTGCTACCACTGGCTAGGTGATGGAGGGAGCTGAGCCTGGAGCAGAATGCACATCCAACATGTTTTCACCATCAAGACCCCACATAAGCAGCTGGCCAACAGTATGTGTGTGTGTGTGTGGGGGGGGCTTCAAGACAGTATGTCTTGTTTTGCCTATTTTAAGCTCCCTTGCCACTGCTAGCCAGCTGTTGGGTAGAGCAGAAAGCAGATCCTGTGCTCAAAATCTCCTCCATCTGGCAATGCTGGCTAGCTGAGGGGGAAAGTCTGGCTTGCAGCAGAAAGCAGGCTGGTTGTGCTTTACCCTCCAACCAGCCCATCGGCAGGTGGGATGCTCTTCCTTCTCCAAGCCTCCCTCCTTCAGCCACCTCCAGTTAGGGGGCTGGGAAGGTTGGGCTTGGAGCAGAAGATATGTCCTGAGACATTTTCTTTTCTAAGCCTCCTCCCATAATGATGATAGTAGAGGGAGGCTTGGAGTAGAACGCCTGCCCACTCTCCACCAGCCAGCTGGTCAGAAGGGGTTTAGAACTTAAAATGTCTCCTGTACTTTCATCTCCAAGCCCTTTTAAAGCTGGCTGGTAGGTGACATGGCTGGTCCTGTTAGCTCTCCTCCAAGGAGGTGAGGAGAACAATTGGGCAGGAAACAAGGGTTTAGGATGCAAGCCCTCTTCTTTCTATCGCATATTTCTACAGATTTAGTACTACAATTGGTAATCAAGCAGAAGAATCTTTCTGGAGAAAGGAAAGCTTATCTGTTTAAAAAGAAGCAGCCATCTCTCCCTTGCATCAGCCCTAGCTACTTAAACAAATTCTACCATTATAATATGATTTTCAGTATCCCATCAAGGGAAAGTGATTGTAAGCCTCTTTGAGACTCCTTAGGGTAGAGAAAAGTGGGGTATAAAAATCAACTCTTCTTCTGGTTCAATGACTATATACATAATGAATATCAATGAAGAAACATACGCTGTTGGGAGCCTCATGGCAAATCTTCTGAGCTGATGGCCAGATTGCAAGAGCTGTCCTGATCATTGCTACCTCAGAAATCCAAAGCCCTTCTCCTGGAAAGGAGGATGAAAAGAAAATGATGGTACCCACCAGAACAGAAGCCTTTGCCAGAGTAGAGGTGGCTGGAGCTAGAGGCAGTAGATGGGAGAATGTATTGTGGGATAAGGACTGACCCACTGTGACACCTAGGGCTGATAGAAAAAAGGGAGGGAAAAAACTTAACCCAACAAAATTGAATCAAGTACCTGAAAGGTAAGTTAGAAAGCAAAAGCAGGTTCAAAATCGAAAACAAAATATGAATTAGTTGTACATAAAAATACATGTATTTATTAAAGGTAAAGGTAAAGGTTCCCTTGCTCGAAAGCCAGTCAAATCCGACTCTAGGGTTGCGGTGCTCATCTCCGTTTCAAAGCTGAAGAGCCAGCGCTGTCCGAAGACGTTTCCGTGGTCATGTGGCCGGCATGACTAAACGCCAAAGTGCACGGAACGCTGTTACCTTCCCACCGAAGTGGTACCTATTTATCTACTTGCAATTTCTTGCTTTCGAACTGCTAGGTTGGCAGGAGCTGGAACTAGAGACGGGAGCTCACTCCATCTTGCGGCAACCCGGGTCTCGAACTGCTGAACTACTGACCTTCCACAGCCTGCAGTTCAGCGTCTTAACCACTTGAGCCACTGCAGCTCCTATGTATTTATTACAAAGACATTTAAAAGCATATCAGGGCCCAGCACAAGTTTCATAATATAGTAAAAAGTAATGTGTCCAGGAGAAAATATTAGTGACCTAATGCTTTTTGACCCAATTGGGCCCTTTTCAGAGGTCAAACAAGAGAAGGTACAAATAGGCTCTTATCACAATCAAAAGACAATATGCAAGTGGATATAGTGTTAGCTAAATTGCCTTATTTTATTAATAAACTTGGGGAATTATGAATCTTATATGGCAATAGGCATAAAATATGGGACTAGAACTGGTGTTTACGGGAGTTAGAGTTCCCAGGACACAGGAGTAGATGCTGAGGCTAGATTGCTAAAGTAATAATTTCTTTACTAAAGGTTTCTCAAGCATACAAACAAAAATCAAGCATTCACACACAAAGGAGAGGAGGAAGAGAACCAATCATGTTGCAGGTCCAGTGCTTTGGCTTAACAACTGGATGCTTGACTGCTGCGTTATCTTGATGGGTGGCAGGAAGACTGGATCGCTGCTTATTGTCTTATGCAGAGCACATCTCTTTGTCCGAGGCTGGAGAGGAATGTGTGTTTTTCCAGGTGAAGTTAACACATGAAGGTGGTGGAGTTGGGGGTGGAAATGCCTGTGTGATGGAGAGGAGATTCCCTTATGGCTTCTGCTCAGGAACATCTGTCTTTTAGCAGATCATGGCTTCCTTCTCTGGACTGCTGCCTGCTGCTGCATGTGTGCATGGAGGTCAGGGCTGCTGGTCTGCATCCTGGCTCTTGTATGGCTGCAGAGGCGCAGGGGCAGGAGGTTTCTGTAGTCCCAGGGTCCTCATCTGGCTTGGTATGCTGCTTAGGCACAAGGCTCCCCTTGGCCACAGTGCATATTCCATAGTCCAGTATAAGGGCACTTCTCTTGGGAACACAGCTCTGTTCATTGCTCTGACACACATTTTGCACAGTCCAGCAAAGCAGTCATATTTAAGAATCTTTAATGATGCCATCTGAAGTGGCTTCATGGCAACAATAGGACCAAAACAGGAGTGTTCAAAAAAGAAATCAAAAGACACAAGAAAAATATTTCATTTGAGACCTCCTAGGATCTAGGCTTGTGTCAAATGAAGATGCACATGAGTTGAATGATATAGCTATTGTGTGCCTTCCAGTTTTGGTCCAAAAAGGCACCTTGGCTCTGATAAAGTGTATCACTCCTATACTCCTATCGGTGATACAAGACAGTACAAAAGAGCTGCAGTCTTTTGATTTTACTTTGTCAGAGATAGAGTGCAGAAGTCAAATTTGCAGATGATACCAAAATATTTAGCATGCTGAAAAGTCATAAGAGACCCCAAATAGCAAATGAGGTTCAATGTAAGTGGAAAGGGATGCACCCTGGGGGGAAAATTCCCAATCTTTCATAAAGTAAAAAACAGGCAGTGACTCAACAGGAAAGAAATCTTGGATTTGTGGAGGTAGTATAATGAAATGTCAACTCAGTGTGTAGTCATGCAAAAAAGGAAAAAGCAAATTCATTGTTGAGGTAATTAGAGAAGGTATCAAAGATAAAATGTATATTATAATTCCATTTTATAAATCTTTGATATGGCTGCATTTGCAATACTAAATACAGTATTTCTAAACAGCTTGGGACTTATTTTTTTCTCTCGTAATTGTGGATATTGTTAGTTGCTGAACCTGCTCTATAAATTACTGATGTACTGTTTTTTATTAATTGTTAGTATACTAATGTAAGCTAACATGAGGCTTCTCAGAGCAGGACAATGAAAGATAAATTATCTAAACCAATCCAGAGTTAGCACCCATAGCTCAAAAAAGGCACTCTAGTGTACCTTACCCTGGAAGAAAAGGTAATGCATTTATGACTTTTTAATTAAGAGAAAAATATTGGAAAGGGAAGGATGATTCAGTAAATTTATAAAATTATGCATACTGTGAAGAAAATGTATAGAGACACACGTCTTCTCTCATAACACCAAAATTTGGGGGTTCACCCAATGGAATTCACTGGCAGAGATTTCAGGACATACAAAATAATGCACTTGGAGCAATTAGAACGGTAATTGATGTATGGAACTGGCTGCCAAGAGGTGTGGTTATGATAATTGGTTTAGATTGATAAAATAGATTAAAGGGGGACTATGCTAATTTACAGAGGACATGCCTATCAACATTACATATCATGTGCCAGAGTGGCATATGGCGATATGTTGTCAACATCTCCAGACTGATGTTTTTTTCCAGAATCAAACTCCTCTAATTTTTCCCCTTGGCTTTGGACCCCAAAGGACCATGCAACCCTTGAGCGTGGGTTCACATAAGGCACTGGAGTTGTCAGATTAACAGAGAAATGAGTTGGGAGATAAATGGATCTTGGCTTTCAGAAGCAGGTACTTTGCTACTCTATCCCACCAGCACTTGGAGATGAGTGGGCCAATTTACTTAGTCAGAGCCTAGACTTGAAAGGGGGGGGGGATCACCTTTTTAATTAAAATTGTTCTGCTTGTCCAACTCAGTTATCTCAGATGGAGAAACAAAAAGCACACATAGGCCCCGTTCACATGGCGAATTTGCCGCAGGAGAGCCATGATTGAATGGCGGAGTATCGTAACCAACCCATGGTGTACCGCTGAAAATGCGGAGTTAAAAAATACCTGGTCGAAGGTACTAGCAACCGGTTTGCCACGGGCTGCCTCCGGCGTGCTGTTTTTCCCTACGGCCCCTGGTTGACGTGGAGGGAAGGAACCATGGCATGCCGCCGATGCGTGGGATCGTGTTCTGGCGTGTTAAATTGCGGTGCCACCTTCCCCCCACGTTATCCAGCCTGTGTGACTGGGGGTGAAAACAGGGAAGTTTCTTTGGGGCCATGGGCAGTGAGATTTGAACCTACCCATATCATCCCCCTCCATTTTGTCCTTCATTCATCTATTATTAGTTCCTCCCTTTTTTGTTGCCATTGCTGTAGGCAGGAAAGAAGGTTGTGGGTAGAAGACCAGTTGCCTGGAACTCGGTTCAGTGCTGCAGGCCGCTTTTTCCTCTTGACCTAACCATGCTCTGTCTGGCGATGGAATGAATCTGGCAAGAACTGAAGGGAGTGCAGCCTGCTCCCATGGCTTAAATGCCCTTGGACACTGCTGCTCCAGCACAGCATTTCCTGCTGAGCATGGCATATTGCTACATGTCCCTCTCAAGGGCTGTGGAGAAACCTCACCCCTAGTCATGAAGAAGGGAGGAAAATTGGTAAAATTCCTTTGTTTTTCTTTTGCATATTTGTAATTGTGTTTGATTTGTAACCAAATTCTTTATTGAAGTGTATGGAAGGGAAGCAAAGCAGAAAACTGTTAATCCATGGGTATGTTCTAGAAGATCATGTCAAAGTAAAATTGGGTCCCATGGAATGGTAATGATGAATGTTAGCATTGGGATTGATGCTGCTGCAGTTTCACCTCCAATACTTTTTAGAATCCAAATGTGTGGGACAGATAAAAATGTAGCAATAGAAAACATGTAAACCAATGTAGTGGTTAGTATCAGAAAGCTGTCACTATCAGAAGGGGTGTGGGAGTGAAACCAACAGTTTCTAGTGCTACAGCATATGCTTCATTTTGTCTCTTTCCCTTACTCATCTCACAGTACACATTGAGTGAGGAGGAGTTGAAGCCCGAATGTATGGATAATCTCCCTCTTTATTGTCCTATGACAGTATCTCCAGTTATAATTTCGCAGCCATCTCAGTTCTTTTCAGTCAGTTCCACTCTATTACCCTTTGGACCAAAACATGGCTGTCCACCTGTAAAAGGCAAATTTCAAGTGAATGACCTGAAATTTGGTTGAAAGCCACCTGATGGTGGTGGTGGTGGTAAGAGAACATTCAACCTTTCAACCCTCATTTTGGCCCTTTCTGCACTGATCGTTTCCCTCACTTTCTCTGCACATCTCCATTGCCTTTTAAATATTGTTCTGCATTTCCTCTCGCTTTCAGCTTGCATGTTTGTTGGGTTTTCATTGTCATTCTGCATTGTTTTTTTCCCATTCGACTCTCTGTTCAGTCTCCTTCCGCTGTATCCCCGGCTTTTCTGAAAGTGGTCTTGCAGCGGACTTTTCACTTTTCTCACTTCCAAGCTGAAGGTAATTCAGAAGCATACACATTTCCTCAGATCTTTCAACCCCACCTTTTCCCACCCCTGTTCCTGCCCCTCTTTTTTGTCACCCTCACCACCAAGATTGAGGTTTGTTGTTCCTCCCACTCTGCACCTTCCACCTTCCTCCCTACTTCTGCTCCAGTATCGTGAGGGTTTCCCATCTTTTCAATTAAATTTTTAACAAGCCCTTTGAGTCCAGTGATATGACAAGTTGATTGCTAATCTTTGAGCAGTGGAGAAAGAAAGCATTAGTAGGGAATGTTTTAACAGTTTGGCTGCAGTTAAAGGGGAGGTGACAATTTTTTGCATCTCCTCCCTGCAGCAGATGGGCTTCTTAGAGAGCTTGGTAAAAAGTGATGCTTTCCTCCTGCTTGTGCATTCTCTTGCGCTCCCCCACACAGTAAAACCAGCACAAGGGGAAAAGGTGCTCTCTGGTGGAGGTCTGTCCATGGTCTTCTGGTGATACACAAAAATAACTGTTTACAGTAAATGAAATAAAACTGCTGAATGGCTTTGAAATAAGACTGCTGCATCATTACATTCTGCTTGTTTTCTACATGAGGGAAGATGCGAGATCTAGTTCCAAGAATGGATGGTTAGCTCAGTTGGTCAGTGTCATGCTTATTATGCCAAGGTCATGGGTTCAATCTCTGTGCGGGCTGTTTTCCCCCCCTGTCGTTAAATGTCAAACAATGAGGCACCAGTTCAATCTTAGGCTTGCTTCCAGTGTCTGAAAAGTGGGGTTTTGGAATTGTAGCTGCTTCCAGAGACTGCTGAAGTGCCCCCCCCCAGGCTAAAGCTTTGAAAATGTTTTTCCCTTTCATGCTATAGTGAACAAAGTTTGGTGGTGGTGGGGAACATTTTGGCAGTCTCTGGAAGCCTAACTTGAAAATGGTGCCTCATTTTTTATGTTATTTTTTTTACAAGGTTATGGTAATGGTGGTGGTAGGTATATCCATGTCTCCCAAGCAGCAGCTGTAGTTATCTCTCTCTGTGTGTGCTAAACCTAGTCGCCCTTCCCTTAGGGAGATGCCAGGAGAGTGGCTGCTGCCCATGGAGCGCAGGAGAGGGCACTTTACCATCCAGACCCCCGTTATGGAACCAGAGTGCCGGTGGTGGCTGCACCTTACCTGTGGTTGCTCCTGTTTTCCAGACATTTTGGAACTGCTCCCCCTCACCTGCCCCCTGCCCCAAAGCCCTCTCCATGCTTACACTTAAAGAAAGTGACTGGGGTGTGTGCCTAACCTTCCATTGTTATCTTGTCCTCCACAACCACTCAAATAGAACCCCCCCCAGCAGAAACTAAGGGGAGGGGGGGATACAAAAACAGAAGCTTAAATTAAAAAAAAAACACCTTGGCACAACCAAACCAGCCAGCTCATTGCAGGCTGTGCTGCCCTCTCCCACCTCGAGGATTTAAATGGAAGGTGCTTGGCGGACGCTACTCCACAGTTGCGAAAGGGTGATTTCGTAAATTAAAAAAATTGATGCCCCCCACACAAGTGATGTTCCACCCCGATTTAGAAGAGTGTGGGTTTTAAATTGTAGCTGTAGAATAAATACACCGGATGGTGTAAGACTGCTGCGGACAGCAGACACAGAAGTCCAAAGCCAAGTTTAAGGACTTGACTGCTCAAATACTCTGCAGTAACTTGTGAGTGCAGAAAGGACCTTGGTTTCAAAACTGCCCTCCCTGTGCTGTTTCCGCTTTAAAGAAAAAAACAGAATCATTTTTTAAAAAGCCTCTCTTAAGGTGCTAATATATGTGGAGTGTGCTTGTGTGCATATGTGCATGTCTGGATCGGTTTTGATCAGCAAAACTCTGCATGTTTCTCTCTCTGCTTTCCTTGTCACCCTGGTGCAAACTGCTATTCCATGTATTTTCAGTTTGGGTGATTTCCCACAAGCGCTGCTCCGTGCTCACTCCTCCCTTTTGCCCCGATGGTATGTGTCAATTTCACACAAGCTGCTGCGCAGCCGCATTTTGCCCCGCAGCTTTGTGCGATTTCCCCCGCGTCTACTCAATCCTCAAAAAACAGGATTGAGTAGACGCGGGGAAAATCACACGAAGCTGGGGGACAAAATGTGGTTGCGTAGCAGCTTGTGTGAAATTGACACGTACCATCGAGCCAAAGAGAAGAGTGAGCGCAGAGCAGCGCTTGTGGGAAATCTTTTACAAGTAATCAGAGATTATATCTGTTTTGGCCCTTGGAGAGAATGACAGCTGTAACACACACGGAAGATCCCAAATGCATGAAACGCCTTGGCTTGATTTCGTGGTTTTGGTATAACAAAATGTGTCCATCTGACCTCCTTTAATTTCAACTGGTAAGCATCACAGTCTAAAACCTCAAGAATTTGAGAAGGCAACCCACAATTACATGCCTGGGTCATTAGAATGTTATAAACAATCAAGATGTGACACAAATGAGAATAGTTTTGCTTTCAAAAATCCTGGAACCAAAAGCCAAGATAAAATGGAGACCAGGATAAAAATTAGGTTTGGTTCCAGCATGATACGCTGCTTTGGAGACTGATCCAATGCTGCTTGATTTACCAAAAATTACTCAGTTCATCCAGAGAGCTTGGAGCTGGTACCCTGGCTGAAAAGAAGCTGACTCCCTTTTAATTTGTGAATGAAGGTATACTTGTGCACACTGAAAATGCAATAAAATATTGCTCTGGATGGCAACAGCTCTCAGTAATGACTACCTGATGTAACAAAATGTGGATGAATGTTTTCTCTCTGGGCTTAGAGCCAACCAACTAATGCTGGGAGAGCTCATTCACACACCCACATGTACATATACATGCACAGCTCTTTCTTTCTTTCCCACACTGCAATCTGAAAAAAATTTTGAAAAACGCGGACATGTTTGTTGCAGCAATTAGGAAATCCTTCATTTCCTATACCCAAACAATGTTAATCAAAATGCATGAAGGGATGATTTCCCTTGAGATCTAATACAGATAGTTTAAAGGGTAATTAGAGTTGAACATTACTCATATTAGAAAAGGAAAAGACTGATTTTTGGTAAACTCCAACTTTATTGGTTTCTCTGTTTATGAGAAGAATCTTTGGGAATTGTGCAAGCTGCTTTCTTTGTGAAACAGCAGTGAACTGAAGAATGCCTTGTCCTGCCTGACTCGAGCATTCACAAAGATATGTTATGCAATCCTCTGTGTAACAGCACCACTTCACAAAAGACTTGTATGAGGAAGTCAGAATGTTGTTTTTTTTTTTTAAATAAGGGTGCATGTACGTATGAGATACAGGGACCAGCATCTATTGTGCTTTAACATTCATCACAATAAACACAGAAAGGTTGCCAAATATAGGACAACATGTCCCTTCTCCACCCTGTCTTGAAGCAAAGACCTTAGTACTCTTGTCAAACCTAGCGTATGGATCCATTAAGTTGCTTATTACAGTATGTGTAGTTAGCAGGCCAGAGAGAAAATGAATAATCATGTGGCATCTGAATCCATTTCCTAAGAACATAAGAGAAGCCATTTTGGACTCTTTCAGCAAGTGGCTAGAGGTCATCCCCGTTCCGTCCACCTCCTCTAGATCCACCATCAAGGCCATGTGGCAGATCTTCAGTGCCCAGGGTATCCCGGACACCCTGGTAACGGACAATGGCACTGCATTCACATCCAGGGAATTCCAGGACTTTACATCCTACTATGGAACATGTGCGGTTGGCTTCGTTCCACCCCGCCACAAATGGCCAAGCAGAGTGGAGGGTCCGAACCACCAAAGATGCACTCCAACAGCTCGACTCAACCGACTGGGACTAAAAGTTGGCCTCCTTCCTCTTCGGCCAATGAACCACACTACACTCAACAACGGGGCGCAGTCCAGCCAAATTACTCCTGGGTTGCCACCTCACGACACGTCTAGATCGACTGCATCCGGACCGGGCCCCTGAACGCAAACTGGACATGGAGGACTAGGAAGCCGCCCGAGGGTTCTTCCCTGAAGACCCAGTGTACGTGCAGAACTACACCAAGGGCCCACCATGGAGCCCGGCATGAGTGGTGCGAGTCAAGGGCCCCCGTTTCTTTGAGGTCTCCTGTGAGGATGATATGGTGCTCCAGAGGCACATCGACCAAATGCGCCGGCGAGTGCTGCCTCTGGAACCAGAAGACACCGAGGAGGCTGACCCAGGCGAGATTATTGAACTACCACCAGCGCCAGTGATAGCCAGCCAACCGCAGACCACGACCCCGGTGCTCCCTAACCAGCCCGCAGCTGCACTGGCTGCCTCGGATGAACCTCTGAGACACTTCCCCAGCGCCGGCCAGCTCTCTGCCGAGAGCCTCGGCAGTGGTGTCCTCCACAGCCCCAAAAACACACCGCTCCATGAGGGAGCGGAAAGCTCCAGCATACCTAAAGGACTATATATGTCGGTGTCTTTCGGACCAAGGGGGGAGGGGTGTTGTGTCCTGACCTAGCCATGTGCTCAATCCAGTTTCGGCCGGTTCCACATGCGGTCAGGTGAGGTACCTGAGCTTCACTCCCAAACACAATAGATGTTCGGATCCTAGTTCCCAGCCAATCGGGAACCTAGGCTCCCCAGGAATAATCTAATCATTGTAAATAGACCATTCACGGGTGTGGGGTGTGTGTGGGTGTGTTTTCCTTGGGGCATATAAGCCGGCCTGCGAGCCGGCTACTTTGTCTTGTTCTTCTCCGAATAAAGTATGAGAGCCGAATTCACTAAGTAAATCTCAGTACTTTTCAAGAGATCAGTGCTTACTCACCCTGCTGCTGAACTCCCACATCTGCTGAACTTGCCTGTTTATTTCCTCATTCCAGACATTTTGTCACTGGAGCAGACCTGCTACCTCTGTCCCACCTAAATAATATCCTTGTCCATTCCTTTTTTAAAATCTGTGTTAATTTATTATAGTGCATAGATGGACGGATTTATTAAATCACAAACTGTACTCAGAAACCTAGCATGTTTTCAGTTATACAGCCTTTCATAACACAAATATTACTTTTACACTGTAACTATGAAAGTAATATTTACCTTGACACCAATGGCTTAGATCAAAATCAGTTCATTCAGACTTTCACATGGGAGTCAATTTTGACATGACAGAGTGACCTCAAGGAAGTGACCTCTATGTACCATGGGCTTTACGAGTGTTTAAATTGGGTCTTACTTCTGAAATGCTAGAAAGCGTTCTAAAGCGCAATATAATTACAGAAGAAAATCTCAGCTAAAAATGTATGAGAAGAAGAGATCAGATTGCTGCCAACTCAGATTAGTACTTTGTGTCCAGGTTATGACTACAGTTTTTGGGTTTAGAAAATCGGCGTAGAAATCTGATGTGGAAAGGATAGAACCTGGGAAGAATTTTGCCTCACTTATTGCCTATTACCTCATAGTGCTCCACTTCACCAGAGGCTTCCAGCAAGGACTAATTTGAAAATGATGGAAATATGACTCTGATCTGTGGAACCCAGAGTACACACCAGGCTGCTGTGTCACCACGGCTCGTTGCAGAGGCTCACTCTCATTCTGTCAAGGCAGAGGCAAGAGAGCACCAGGAGATTCCTGCTTTCTTCCTCCCTTAATAACAAGGGATGGACCCAGTCAGAATTGACAACATTGATCATGTTGTAGGAATACTGAGTGCTGAGTGGTACAGCATCATTTTTGCACTGACTGCAAGGCAGATCCAGAGCAGACTGTTTCCACTCCCAAGTCATGATCATTGGATTTGAGTGAATGTGCTTTGAACTAAGTGCAGGGCTAGTTTATTTTGTTTCAAAGTGGGTTACTTATCCTTAAAGTAAACTAGGGATGTAACCACTCTAATTATAATTAAATTAATTAAGTACAACTGCTATAATCTTAAACTTCATTGTCATTGTTGAAGTTGTTCCTTCTGGACTTTGCCATCCAGTTTCCCTCTGTTGCATGACAAAAGAGCTGTAATCCTCTTTCAGACCCCCTCCACAATCTATATTGAAAGCCAAGATGCAGGAGACAGGCATTCTGCTTTCTGAGCCCTACTATGCAGTCTCTTCACTGCTGAAAGGGAAAAGAGCTCCATTTCATTCAGGAGAAAAAAGAGAACTGTATCTTTTCTAGTAGCAAGAGATTTTCTGATCATACATCATTATTATTAATTCATCCAGATTCCATGATTCCATATTTATAATGCTCCACATAGTTCCAAAGGTGTAGATGTATCAGTCTGATGTAAGGAGACCTCCTGGTTTCCCTGTCTGTTGCCTGCTGGCCTAGTGAGAGCTGGTGGGGGAAATTTTTAAAAGTGATTTTATGTTGACGGTGCAACATCACTTCTGGCAAATACCATAGAGTTTCGTCCAAATCCTAGAGTGTGGTGCTGACATCATGCCAGTGATGTGACATCACATCCAGATATGCAGCAGAAGTGACATTATGCCATCGGCATGATGCCATTCTCCCCATTGCACTACTTCCTCTCCCTGCTTGTTGGCAGCTGAGGGCTGACAACCCTAGTTTGCTGCAACAATAACAACAACAAAAAAGATTCTGAAGGCAATTATTACAAATATATTGTGGTATATGCTTTTGTGGCCACATGTTTTAAAGATGCATGAAATGTTATACTGAGTTGGCAGATAGGTTTGTACTCAGACTCAGAAAGAGTTATTACCAAAAGAGGTCAGAAGGCCCAATTTCACAATATGAAATGTGTAACAGTACATTGCTCAGCCCAGATGAAAAAAAGGTCTTGTCTAGACAGTAAACAATCCACTCACTCAGAGTTGCTATATTTATTTATTTATTTGGACCATTCCAAGTTGATGATGAAGTAACACAGTGGGATGAATCTGAACAGTGTACAGAAATTTGTGACAGATTCATGGAGAGTTGATTCATTAATATCTTGGAGAGTAAAGGGAACCTATACATGCAGAATACTGGTCCTTGAAGGCAAAATCTAGGGTCTTGCCCTCTGGTGCCTATCTGGGGCAATTGGTTGGCCACTGTGTGAAATAGGATGTTACACAAGATGGACCAGTGGCCTGATCCAGCAGGGCACTTCTTATGTTCTTAGTGTTTTTTATGCAGTGAGCTAATAATACTCATGGACAACCACTGAAAGAATTACTTTTTAACCAGTCTAGTTATTAGTATGTTTTGTGTAGTGAGCTAATAATACTCATGGTCAACTACTGAAATAATGACTTTTTAACCAGTCTAGTTATTAGTATGTAACATAGCTGAAGTATTTGAAATCACAGTAAATATGCATTAAGTTATTTTGAATGTCTATGCCATGAGGAATCTACAAGCATAGCTCAATCCTGTCTTCCTAATTCAAGGCTGTCCTTTGCCTGCTAGTTTGTTACCTAGGTATAATGCCAGGAAGCTCCAATAGACCTAAGGATGTATGAAACACTGGAGAAATTCAGTTTTTTTCTCCCCCCCCCCTGAAAACCTCCAGAACATATTTATTCAGAGAATCCATCAGCCAAATCAAATTTCATCCATTCCTACTGTAAAGCAGTTTATTAAATATCAAAACATTAAGTCACCCACATGCCTTTAAAAAGCACATTTCATTTTTCAGTCCTATACACACTTACTAAGTGGACCTTCTAAGAAAACATGCATAGGATAGGACTTTCAGTCATGAGGTCTCATGAGTTTTGTATTATTAGGACTGAATAAAGACAAATTCTCTTGCGTGGATGTTTCAGTCACAGTCACACTACATAAAGAACTAAAGATAAGCATGACAATAATATATATCAGGATATAGAACTAAAACTGTGGTTTCCAAAAGGGGGAGAGTTTAGGTACACAACTAAAGAGACTATCTCCAGGAAATCTGAAGAGTCATAGGAAATTATATGAAGAAACATTGTAACTGTATCTAAAATACTCAGTCAAATGCTTCTCTATGAAAATAAGCTTCAACACTATTTTGATTGTTAAAAGAAGTATAATCTGTATTAACAACAATTTTTACTTCAGCATTTCCAACCCCTGACTACACTTATTCAATCCCTGCCTATTAAATATAATTGCTATTCCTGTTTGAATGTTATACCTGCTCAAGTGCCAAAAGGGCTTTTGCTTATTCCATCAAGTTCCTGGGCTGGGCTAAAAGACAAATTAGGGCTGCGATCACATGCACCTTTAGATTCGACATAGGTGTGAATGCTTGATGGATCTAAAGGTAGCGATCAGACAGCAACATCTGGGAAGCATCCTGCAGTCATCGGCAACCCATGCTGTTCCGCCACAGAAGTGGAGTTAAAAGACACTGGGGAAAATCTGGTAGTAAGTGGGTTCCAATGGGCCACAGATGGACTTTCCCCTGTCTGATCACTCAAACACGCTCTCAAGCTGCTGGGATGGTCTGATTAGGCCATCCCGGCTCGGTGCCACCCATTTCCCCCCCCTTGCAGTATGCGCATCATCACATACTCCACAGGGGGCCCTCAGTGTTGAGGTGCGATTCCTCGTTTATGCACATGGGAAACAAATGGCCAAAAAAGAGAGACTCACCGCTGCTGCATCTGATCACACAGTGATGGGCTGTACCTGCAGTTACAAAGGGAGGTGTGATATTGCAACTGCGTGTCAAATTCCTCCAGAGGGAATAGCCTCGCTTCCCTTCTGCTTCAACTGGCATGTGTGACTGCAGCCTAGGTCTCTGTGATGGGGTGGGACACACAGACTTTTAAAACCATAACTAAATCCACGCTACTTGGGGCTGCTCAGTCACAGATGAGAGCAAGTTTTTGGGTGGGAAAACCTGCCTGATTAGTGGGAAAGTGCCAGGGGTCCATCATACCTGCTTTTCTCACTGAGACTCGAGGCAGATTACACAGCATGAGACAATTTAATTCAACAGGAACAGCATTCAATAAACAATGCAATAGAGGTCTGGACTGCAGAAATCTGAAAACAGAGCTGAAACCGAACTGAAGTAAAGCACTAAAATGACATGTTAAATAGTGCAGAAATTACATAGCAGGATCATACTTATAGTACAGTCCCTTTCCCTTTTCCAAAGTATCACTGAAACATTTCATTTCAGGAGTTACAAATATATAACATTCATACAGTTAAAAAGAGCCGGCCTAGGCCGGGAGGGTGGGATAACAAATTAAATAAATCAAATCAAATCAAAGATAAGGAGTTAAACCAGTACTAAATGAAAAAATAGCACTGGATGAAGAAAGGAAAAGGCCAACAAACAAAAAACAACACAGTCCTACTCCATATTAATACTGTATTGGACAATTAATTTGCCTTCAGCATGGTGGTAAACACACTTCCACTAATGCCATGGAGCATTCTGTTTAACATAGGCAACAGAGGAACCAGTTGTCAACCAACAGAACACCTGATTGTACAGCAACTGACCAGTGGAAACACAACTCACTTGGGACAGCTAAGAATGAGGTGGCATAGCACGCACGCACACGGACACACACACAAAGAAAAATGCAGATGTCACAAGACTAAATAATACTCACTTATGGAAATTTGTCTTCTAATGGTGTCATCAAATTATGTAGAACAGCTAGCAGAATGTTGAAGGATCTGAAACAGTGGAACAACAATATTTGACATTCTTGAATTTTGGATTTATCGGCATCTTGAGATTGCTTATCAGCTTGTGTTCCTGCAGATTCTATTTCTTAAGAGGATTACACTCATCTTGATCCTGTCTATTACCAGTAATATGTGAACTATTATAGTATATCTGAGAGAAAAACTAGGTAATAACTGGTCCTACCTATAGTGAAGCCAAAGTCTCTAGCGTCTTATCTCACGATGCCTTTTTCCTTATATCTCTACTAGCAGGAAAGCCCGTTGTGAAAGCAATACAACGAGATCTAGAAAGAGGCTCTGGGGCAGTGCTCTGGCTTTGGGCAAACAGTGTCCACTGTTTTCAGCAGAGGAACTGATCTCTGCTACCTGAAGAGCAGTTGTAATTGTGAGTGATCTGTAGCCCTCACCTGGAGATTGGCAGCAATTGTTACCCAGGACAAAATGGCTGGTTTGGAGGGTGTAGTCTATGGCATTCTACCTGTCTGAGGTCCCACCCCTCTGCAAACCCCACCCTCTCCAGGCTCCAGGAGGCAGAAGCTCCCTTCCCCTTCCCCTCCCCCAACCACCGACTCCTGGGCTGGCAACTGGAGGCCGGGTCCCTTCCCCCCACTCACTCCAGGGCCGGCAACGGGATG
>NW_015167067.1:526794-556639 GCF_001447785.1 Gekko japonicus
CTTCCCCTCCCCCCCAACGCCAGGGCCGGCGAGGCAGAGGCCTCCAGCCGCAGGGCCTGTTTTCACTCCCACCCACACCCACTCCAGGGCCGACATCCGGCCGCCGGGTCCGTTTCCCCGCCCCCAACCCCACTCACTCCAGGGCCGGCGACTGGAGGTGCAAGCCTCCGGCTGCCGGGTCCGTTTCCACCCCCCCCACTCCAGGACCGGAGACAGGAGGCAGAAGCCTCCGGTCGCCCACTCCCTTCCCCTCCCCCACCACCCACTCCCAACAGGCACTGAGGGGAATGTAGGGTTGCCAGCTCTAAGGAGGGAAATACCTGGAGGTTTGGGGGGTGGATTCTGTAGAGGGCAGCATTGGGCGGGGGGGGGGCGGAAGGACTCAGCAGGTGTAATGTCATAGGGTCTACCCTCCAAAGCATCCATTTTCTCCAGGGGAACTGATCTCTGTCATCTGGAGATCAATTGTAACAGTGGGAGATCTCCAGGTCCCACCTGGAGATTGGCAACCCTAGGGGGAAGTCAGCTGCACAGCAGGGGGTTGAAGAGAATGGTTTGATGGCTGCTGGGCCAAGATTGGCAACAATAGTTCCCCAGGAGCCCCATCGTAAATGCACCAAACAATTCCTCAAGATTTTCCAAAACACTACTCTGTTTTGGGCTCCTGGGGAACTTTGAAGTAGCACCAAAGCTTTAAGATCTCTCCAGCTGTCACCTGGAGACTGGCAACAGCTTGTCTGGAGTGTGGGCAGTATGGCATTGTATCTGTCTGAGGTCCCCCTCTTCCTCCTCCTCCTCAGACCCCACCCTCAGCAGGCTTCATCCCTAAAATATCCTGGAAGTTTCCATCAGCCAACCTTTATCTGCCTGTCTGTCTTAAGTTTTACAACCCCACCCCCAGCCTCTGCCTAGGGAAAGGGCAGCTGACATCATTCTCCTCTCCCCTATGAGGTATGTTATGCAACTGAAAATCCCAACTGCCTTGTGGGGGGGGGGGGGAGTTTGAGGTGTGGAATGGAGTGTAGTCCAATCAACTTCCATATGCAAATAACCTTGGAACGCTGGGCGGGACTGCACAAAGCAGCCAGTCAACCCAGCCAGTGTCTTCTGAGTGGCAGTTTTTCCGGCCTAACACTAAAGGGGCCAAATTTAGAATGTTGCGAAATAGAATGTTCACTACTCAATTATATATAAGGGAGATGAGGGAAGAAGATACTTATTTAAAAACAAACAAACATGAAATCTGGGAATTCAAAGAACTGGCTTGACCTATTGTTTCAGCGATATATTGATATATCAATATTTTAGTGCAATAGAAAAATGCAATCATGATATAAATATCTTGATAGACACATGCACAGAAAATGAAAAGAAGGATGATGTGATGCCACTGATGATGACAACAGCCTCCTTTGAAAATCCTGATTATTTAAGGCATGCGTGGAAGAAAATAAACTGACTCCATAACTGTGAAAATGCAGAGGGAGGGCAGATGTGCACAGGAACTATGCCTAAACTGATGCCAATACATGTGGATCAACTGCCAAGCTCTTTGTTGATTCTCCTAAACCTTTCAGTGGCTTTTGATAGCATTGATCGAGGTATCCTTCTGTTCAGCCTTCTGGGCTGGGGCTGAGAGGCACTGTTTTGCAGTGGTTTTTGTCCCCTTTAGAAGGCAGATTTCAGAAGGTGCTGCTGGAGGACTGCTGCCTCTTGGACTTTGGCCTGAGGGGTCCCACAAGATTCCATCTTGTACCCTATGCTTTTCAGCATCTACGTGAAACCTTTGGGTGAGGTCCTCTGGAGATTTAGCCTGGGTTATCTGTCTCCAGTATGCAGATGACACTCAGCTCTATTACATCTGGCCAATCCTAGGGAGGCTGTAGAAATCCTGAACCAGTGCCTGGAGGTAGTTTTTGAGTGGATGCAGGTTAATGAAATAAAGCTTAATCCTGACAAAACAGAAGTAATACTGGTGAGTGGAAGGACAGATCCAGGACTTATGGTGTCACCTGTTCTGGATGGGGTTTAACTCCCCTAAAAGGAACAGTGCCATAGTTTGGGGGTGCCAGGGCTAGTGCTGGTTAAGTAGGTAGCAGGTGTGTCCAAGAGTGCTTTTTACCAGTTTTGACTGGTTAGCCATCCGTGGCCTTCCCTGGGCAAAAAAGATCTGTCCACTTTGGTGCATGCCCTGGTTATATCTAGGCTAGATTACTGCAATGCACTCTACATAGGGCTACCCTTGAAAGGTGTTCATAAACTTCATTTAGTGCAGAATGCTGTAGGCAGGATGTTGACTGGAGTGGGTCATACAGACCACATCTCTTCAGTCTTGGCCCATTGAAACTGGATTCCAGTTTGTTTCTGTACACAATTCAAAGTGCTTGTGTCAACCTTCAGAGCCCCATATGGCTTGGGACCAGCTTATTTGAAGGGAGCCTACTTGCTTATGAACCT
This sequence comes from Gekko japonicus, assembly GCF_001447785.1. NCBI lineage: Eukaryota > Metazoa > Chordata > Lepidosauria > Squamata > Gekkonidae > Gekko > Gekko japonicus. The sequence goes on from NW_015167067.1 coordinate 529,252, forward strand.
ACCTGACTGCTAAGGCCATATTCTGAGGCCTTGCTTCAGGCGCCCCCAACTTTTAAGATTACGTGGGTGGCAACCCAGGAGAGGGCCTTCTTGGTCATGGCACCAAAACTCTGGAATTACTTCATCTGAGAGACCCACCTGTCTCTTCCTGCTGCTGTCTTCTGCCAGGTGTTTCGACCAGCATTTCTGCAGTGATTGCTTCTTCTTGCCCTATATTTTAATTATTGTTTTTATTTTTTGTATGTGTGCTTTAGCTTGGTTTTAGTTTTTTCTTTGGTTTTAATGGTTTTCAGATATGTTTATTGTGTATGTTTTTAAAATGTGTTGGCTGATGAGGGCAGAAAGACGGGGTAAAATCTTTGTAAACAAATAACTAAATGATAAATATTGGGAGTCTGAAAGTGGCTCATAAGTTTATAAGTACGTTAAGGAACTGTTGCTCTAGGAAAGGCCTACACAATTAATTTCTTTATATTCCACCTTTCCTCTTGGTCCAAGGTGGCTCAACTTATTACCTCACCAATAAACCTGTATTTGCTACTTGCTATGAGCTACCAATGCAGTAAGATTATTAACACTTGGCAGAGCACAGTGCCTTGTTGACATATTGCCTTTCACTCGTGGATCACAAACTATGGAGACCTGCTCTAGAATGCATCTCTTGAGCTATGTGTACAACTCCATATCTTTTAGAGGGGTCTGAAAGATAATCATCCAATGAATTCCATACATTGCTGAGAAACTGGCACTGTTATAATCCTGTGCCCAGTTAATACTAGAGATGCTGCAACAAACCATCTGTGGAACAAATATGAAACAATTAAAAAAATGGCCTACATTATGTGGAGAAACAGAATTTCCTCCAAGATTGAAGTGGTTGAAAAGGCTTATGTTGTTGTACTGTGACAAAATGATTTAAGAACTACACTACTTTTTTTACAAGGTCTTATTTTGGTGCAGATTAAAATGATTGCCTCTATAAATCCATTGTGTACAAGATGGTGTTCATGTAAGAAAAATGCAGATGATCTGTTCAATGTCTTTTTTTTTGGTAAACAAATTTTTATTTTCTCAGGAATACAACATATAAAACTTTTCATTCTATCAATTGTCTACCCCATTCCCAGTTCCTCCCCTCCCTCCAATGGCTTCCCACAATGCTTCCACCCCTGCTCCAAATTACTTCATATCATCAACAATATCAGTTTCTCATCATTACAATCTAAAGATAACATCATTTGACTTAATATTGATCTAAACATATTAAGTTTTGTTTCACATCCCAGTTCTTTTCCAGATAAATTTTAAAGTCATTCCATTCTCCAAAAAACTCATCGTCTTCTTTGTTATTCAGTTTTTTTGTAATCTTATCCATTTGTGCCATGAACAGAACTTTTTGTATCCATTCTTCAACCTCTGGTACCTTTTCTGTCTTCCAAAACTGAGCATAAATCATTCTCGCTGTCACTATCAGGTACCAGAGTAAAGTCTTTTTAGTCGTATTGACTTCTTCCATTTTAAGTCCCAAAAGCAGAATTTCCGGTGCTTTTTTAAAAGAACATTTCAATATTTTTTGCATTTCATTGTGGACTTTTGTCCAAAAGTCTACAGCTTTCTCACAAGTCCACCACATATGATAAAATGAGCCCTCATGCCTCTTACATTTCCAGCATTTGTTTGACATATTTTGATTCATATTTGCAATTTTCTTAGGTGTCATGTACCACCTATACATCATCTTATAACAATTTTCTTTAACATTAGTACATGTCGAGATCTTAATAGAATTTTTCCACAAATATTCCCAGGTTTCCATAGCCACTTCCTTATTCATATTAATAGCCCATTTTAACATTTGTTCTTTAACAGTTTCATCTTCAGTATACCATTTTAACAACACCTTATACATTTTAGAAATATTTTTTCCTCCTCCACTCTCCCAAACCTTTTCAATTTCATTTTTTTCCTCTCTAAAACCATAGTTTTTTTTGTCAGATCTAAAAAGATCATAAATCTGCATATATTTCAACCACTCATATTCATATTCAATTTCATTCTGCTTTTTCATTACCCACTCTGTTCCCTCTTTTTTAATTAAATCTCTATATGGCAACCAGTCTCTACCTCGCTGTCTTGAGTAAGATATCAACACTTCTACTGGTACAATCCACAATGGTCTTAAGTCACTCTGGTACTTCTTATATCTTGTCCATACCATATACAAAGCTTTTCTCACCAAGTGAAGTTTAAAAAAACTGTCCATTTTTATCTTGTCATACCATAAATATGCATGCCAGCCAAATCTACAATCATGCCCTTCCAACCCCAACAATCTGTCATTTTCAAGCTTCACCCATTGATCCATCCATGTTAGACAAACCGCTTCATAATATAGTCTAAGATTTGGCATTTGTAGACCTCCTCTTTCTTTGGCATCACAAAGTATTTTCATTTTGATCCTTGGTTTCTTGCCTGCCCAAACAAATTTTGACAACTCTTGTTGCCACTTGGCCAACAAATCCGTTTTATGCAGAATTGGTATTGTTTGGAACAGGAACATCAAACGTGGTAGGACATTCATTTTTATAACTGATATTCTTCCCATCAGTGATAAGTTCATTTTATCCCATTTCTTAAAATCTTGAGTCAGCTTAGTCCATAATTTCTCATAATTATTCTTATATAGGTCTATATTTTTTGCCGTTAATTCAATTCCAAGGTATTTTGTTTTTTTAACTACTTCACATTGTACCAGTTCTTGTAGTTCCACTTGTTTTTGTTTGATCATGTTTTTACATATAAGTTTTGTTTTATTCTTATTTACGTAAAAGCCGGCCAATTCTCCAAACTCCTTTATTTTTTGAAAAAGCAATGTCAATTTTTCTGTTGGGTTTTCCACCATAAACATTACATCGTCTGCAAATGCTCGATATTTGTATTGGTGTCCTTTATGTGTCAAGCCCTTTATTTCTTGATCGTACTGTATTTTTTGTAAAAGTATTTCCAATACCCAGATAAATAATAACGGTGATAACGGACAACCTTGCCTTGTTCCTTTCTGTACTTTGAAGTTATCTGTCAGTTCTTTATTCACATTTATTTTAGCTCTTTGTTCAGAATAGATAGCTTCAATACAATTTCTAAAATGTTGTCCCGCTTCAATCTTTTCCATCATCTGGTGCATAAAATTCCAATTAAGATTGTCAAAAGCTTTTTCTGCATCAACAAACAGAAAAGCTACTTCTTTTTCTGGGTGCTTTTCATAATATTCAATTGCGTCCATTACTATTCTTACATTGTCTCTAATCTGCCTTTTGGGTAAAAAGCCCGCTTGATCTTCAGAAATTACCGTTTGTAAATAGTTTTTCACCCTTTCTGCAATAATTTTTGCAAAGATTTTATAATCGTTGTTCAAAAGAGATATTGGCCTGTAGTTCTTTACATTTGTTGAATCTTGTCCTTCCTTTGGAATCAAAGAAATAATTGCTTCTTTCCATGAGTCCGGCACCTTTTTGTTTTCTCTTATTTCGTTGGTTAAAGCTTCCAGGACCGGGGAAATTTCTTCTTTCATCTTTTTGTAGAATTTCGCTGTAAATCCGTCCGGCCCAGGCGCCTTCCCCAACTTTGTCTCTTCTATTGCCTTCATCACTTCTTCTTTTTGAATTGGACCATTTAATAAATCTTTGTATTCCTTACTTATTTTTGGTAGTGGAATCTCCTTTAAATATGTTTTAATCTTCTCAAGATCAACTCTAGTTGTTTGGAATAGTTTAGCATAATACTTGAAGAAACATCTCTTTATTCCATTAGGATCAACGAACTCTTTTCCATCTTCTATTATTTTGGTTATCATTCTTCTCTCTCTTCTAGCCTTAAGTTGCCAAGCTAAGTATTTTCCCGGTTTGTTCGCCCCTTCAAAAGATTTCTGTTGTAACTTCTTTAAATTCCAATACATTTCCTGATTCCAAGTCTCATTCAGTTGTTCCTTCAGCAACTTTAATTCTTTAATAATTTGCTTTTTTCCAGGCTTCTTTTTTAATTCCTTTTCTTTCTGAGCAATTTTTTCTAACACTTCTGTTTGTTTTTGAAGTTTTTCCTTTTTTTGCTTCACGTTTTGCGAGATGAGAATTCCTCTCATCACCGCTTTATAAGCATCCCATACAATCTGTATCGGTGTTTCTTTATTTAAATTTTGTTGAAAGAATTGTTTCGTTTCTTCCTTTAACATCTCAATTACCGTTTTCTTATCCAACAAGTCTTCATTAATCCTCCACAGAAAGGGTTTTTTCCTTTCTGTGGAACTCCATACCACCGGATTGTGATCTGAATTACATCTTGGCAAAATTTCAGTCTTATGTGTTTTCATTGATAATTCTTCAGACATCCAAATCATATCAATTCTGGAAAAAGAGCAATGTCTATTGGAATAAAAAGTAAAGTCTTTCTGCATCGGGTTCCATTTCCTCCAAACATCTTCTAATTTTTCTTGCTTAACTAATTCAAAAAAATTCTTTGGCAATTTTCCGCTGAATTCGTTGTCCTTTTGTGGTTTTCTGTCTAGACGATCTATTGTCCCATTAAAGTCTCCGGCCATAATAACTTGCTCATAAGTCAATTGTTGTAATTGGTCAGTTATATCCTTAAAAAATTTTTCCTTTGCTCCATTGGGTGCGTACACGTTGATCAACAATGTTTTTTTCTGCTGAATCATTAATTCCACACCCACGTATCTGCCATCTATGTCCTTAAAAATTTCTGTAGGTTGTAACTCCTTCTTCACATATGTCACAACTCCTTTTTTCTTGTTTGAGGCCGCAGAACAAAATTCAATTCCAAATAAAGCATTCTTTAAATATTTTATATCCTGTTTTCTAATATGTGTTTCTTGCAAGCATATCACGTTGCATTTCTGTTTCTGTATCCAATGATTGATTCTTTTCCTCTTGTTTGGTGAATTTAATCCATTAACATTCCATGACAACAATTTGTACTCCATTATGCGTTTTATTTTAAAGTTCTCCAAAGACGTCCGCATTGTCCGCCTTAAATTTATAAAAGTCCATCATCGATCTGATCTGAATCCTCCCACCTTGATACGTAAAGGATAAACCTTGTGGAATCTCCCATCTATATCTGATGCTCAAAGCTCTGAGTTTGTCCGCCAAGGATTTATACCTTTTCCTGTCTTGCAGTATTGTTCTTGGGAGTTCTCTCATCACCATAATTTTGTTTCCCTCTATTACAAAAGGGACGTTGAATTGCTTCTTGAATATCTCCTCTGTTATTGATCTTGTTACAAATTGTACAATTACATCCCTTGGTAAATTCTTCTTTTCTGCAATTCTGGAGTTCACTCTATAAATCAAATCAAAGTCTGAGTCCATTGACCCTTCCTCCTCGCCCAGAAAAGCCGTTATCACTTCCATCATTTTTTCTTTTAAGTTCTCATTCTCTGTTTCCTTAATGCCTCTGAATCTCAGATGAGTCTGCATCCTTCTGAACTCCATCATTGTCTCTGATCTTGTAATTTGTTGAGTCAAAGAATCTTGTTTCTCTTCTATTTTTTGTATCTTCTCCTCTGTCTCTGTAGTCTTGGTTGCATTTGCTTGAACATCCTTCTTAACTCCTTCCATTTCTTGCTTGATTGAAGTTATTTCTGTAGTAACCAATTCCTTCAATGCTGTTATGTTCTTCTCTTGGACTTCTTCTAGATGTTTCAGATGAATCTGAGTTTGCTTCTCCAGTTGGTCCCCCAATGTTTTTTCTATCTGCTCCCCCATGGCTTGTATTGCCTCTGTCATTCTCTTCTCCATTGCTTCCATGGAGGCCTGCATCTCTTTTTTCTCTCTTCCCCTTGACATTTTGGGGGCTGAAGTAGATCCAATCCTAGGTCTCACAACCGGTTTAAGTTCTGGGTCTGAGTCGGCTCTTTTCTTGCCTCTCCTGGTCTCCGTCTTGGCGATTTCTTTTCAATTCACAGATTCGCAAGATAAAGCACTCTTCTAGATGATAAGATTTAGTCCTCCATGCCTCTCTGTTTACGCTTTCCAAAGACCCTTAGAAATATATTAAAAAAGCAAATTTAGTTGAAGTCCTCCTCAAAATGTCGGGCGCAACTTCTCTATGGTAATTTCATGTAGAGTAGGTCAAATTGATACTTTGCAGGCCCTTCCTTCCGCATACAACTCACTTCCGGTCCGGCACCTTTAAAAGTTCCACTGTCTTCCTTTCGCTCATGCCCGTCTAGGAATTCAACTTCCTGGATGTTTCACACGGACCTCTTTCTTTGTGACACCAGCCTGCTCTTCCCACGCTATTGTTCGTGAGTTTCGATTTTACAGTTGCGCACACGGCTCCATCTTCACCACAGGAATGTTAAACAATAAGCGTTTTTACAGTTTTTAAAGGCTTCAATCAACTTTTTTCTCTCCGGAATCGGATTTCTGGGATTTACTATTCATTTTCCGCTCAACCGCTTAATTCAAATTGACTCCAAACTCAGTTCAGGTAAGCGGCACGTTTTTGTTATCTAGCACGTTCAAAACGGGTTTCGCATTGTTTCTTTTAACTCACAGTTGTTGTCCTTCTTCAAAGAAGTCTGCTGACGAAGAATTTATGCCGGTAGCCCGGCTCGATCGGCCACTATAGAGTTGCTTGGCACTTGCCTTCTTCGTGGGAGGAGGTCAAAGCCCAATTCAGCTTCTTCCGAAGCTGGATTACGCCAACCTCACACTCCCTCTAGGGCGCTGCTGCCTGCTTGTCCCCCCCCCTCGCTGGGGAGTGATGCGTTGGGCTGTATATTGCCCAAACTGTCAAAAGTGGCCGTCGCTCGCTTCGCACGATTGCGAAACGCTTCAGTCCTCCATCTTAGCTAGACCGGAAGCCATGATCTGTTCAATGTCAATGGGTGGGAATAATGAAATTTAATTGTGTATATCTACATCATTTTATTTGGTGATTCATATGAATCTACTCCCAACAGAATATTAGCCCCTTGTCAAACAGAATATGAGTAATACTGGCTGACTCCTATACAGAAATTTACTTTAAAATATGGGGACTGCATGCTTCTTAAGGGCTGTCTTAAACTGCAATTTGTAAAGAGACACAGCAGATGGCAGTATATAACATGAGTTCATGGTTTATCTGTTTTATTTCTGAAGGTAACTGCTGGAAACCAACAATTTATCAGTGAGCATTCAGTGCTTTCTCTTGACTACTTAGAATGAAACAGCAAAGGAGAAGTCTTGCATGAAATAGAGTGCCTTCAAAAAAATTTTAGCAGATCAGGAACGCTAAATAAGCAAAGAAGGTTCTCCCTGATTTGATGCATACTGTGATAGTGTAGAACACTGGGATACATGCTTTGGGATGCTGTCATTGGACATGTGAAGCTAAATTTTTTAAAAATGGAATCCACAGTACCTCCATGATTTTAATTTTGTCCAAAGCTAGGGATGGAAAACAATAGTAGTAATAATAACTCATAAATGCTTATGTTGCAAGGGGAGAAATTGTTCGATGCATTAGCTGAAAAAACTTGAAAAAAGTACGTAACTGGTATTTTATGCCCATGTTGCTGAAGTGGGGAGGCATCTTAGGGCAGAAAGACTGTGGCTTGGCCAAAGCTATGGCCATCTCCACCTGGTGAGTCTGGGCTCAAGCGCTTCTTGGTTCTCAGCTGAGCTGTTATATGATATTGCAGTCTCTCACGCTGCTAGCATTTTACATCTTTAAGGCCATCACTATAACCTGTGCCAGAGACACATAAACAACATTAACCTTTTAGAACAGTAAATGAGCTTGTGGAGTATTCATGAGAAAATAAATCTGGTTTGCCCTTACATCCAGGAAGTTAATTCCACAGTTTGAAAGCCTTGAATGAGATAACATTTCCATCTACACCTTTTTGTTCAAGCCATAAGTAGTCCAGCCCTATGCTTAAAAATGCAATTAGGAGTAATTAGATGATTTTCTGTCAAGAATCCACATAGTATTCCTCTGGCAATAACCTCTGATTGGTTGTAATGAATTTATTATGAATAATCTTGCAGTGGTCCCTTCCTTTCGGCATAGTTATTGATATACTGGAAAATATTCTGATGCATTGAAAACTAAGGTACAACCCTGAATAGCCACTCAAAGAAAATAATATAATATCCTTCTCTCTCTCACCATGCTCAGCAACACGTAATCGTGGAATATGCCAAATTGCATCTAGAATATTCACTGTAAGCCAAGGTACTCTCAGCCCCACCTACCTCACAGGGTGTCTGTTGTGGGGAGGGGGAGGAGTTTGTAAGCTGCTCTGAGACGCTGAGTGAAGGGCGGGGCATAAATCCAATCTCTTCTTCTTCTTCTTCTACTTCATATCGAAACAGGATAAGGGCTTCTTTCTCCTGTATGAACCGACGTACCCATTACCTATGGAGTTTATGTATCTAGGTTATCCATGGAGATCTCCAGCCTACTCTGTGTTATTCCACCATTAGAAACAAGGAGCATGGATGTTTCAGAGAAGCATCCCATTTAGCTTTAGCTGTCAGGGCCAAACAGGTCAATATCAGAAGGTTTTGGGAACTGATAAATATTTATGAGTGAATTCTTGAATTTTGATTTTGAACTTTTGAAAATCCTATTGTGGCTGACTGCTTGGATTTTGTTTGACATGTTTAATAGTTTCTGATGTTGCAGAAACCATAACCTACTTATGGAATAAATGCAATGCCTATGTCATTGGCATCAGTTTCGGATGTGTATTAAAGGTTTGGCCTAATTCTGGAACTAATTTCTTATATTTTTAATTTATCATAGTTACATTTCACCACTGTCAGACCAAGCTCAATTAAGGCAAAAACAGAGAGAAGAAGGCAAAATTAAATCTGCTAACAGAAAAAAATTGGACTGGTGGACAAGCCTAACCATAAGCTCTCACAGAGTTGAAAATATCACCTGATCCACTGTGACCTATGGACAGTTCTTAGCCAGTGAAATTCTCCCTGCAGTTCTTTCTGGCTAGATCAGGTTGATGTTGCAAGGTATTTGTCTTCCCCACAAAAGTATGCTCTCACATTTGACATGTCCTTGCTCTAAGGGGCTCAGGGTAGTGCACGGGAGGCTGTTTTATACTCTTGGTCCACCTAACTCACTGTTTTGTACTCTGACTGATAGCATTTTCCCCTTTAAATGCTGGGTATTTCTAATCTGATGCTGTGACATTTATGGAGGTTTGGAATTTTGCATCTTGTGGACCTGGAAGAGATTCAACCTGTCATGCACAAATCCTTTCTCTCTATTATTTTGAAACAGAATCCTGAACCTATCCTCTGCTTCTATTTCTTATCACAATTTTTATTGCTGTTGCTGCTAAAACAAGCAGGAAAAGGCTCTTGTGAAGGAGCTGAGGAATGTGGTTATTTAGCTCCTCTCCTCTAAGTGAGTGGTCTTTGATCTATGGCTTGGGATCATCAGGTGGGCTGCAGAGCTCATCCTGCTGGGTCTTGCTGCCATTCTTTCCACCTTTTGGAAAGACCTGCTGCATAGACTAGAAGTGTGACATCCTTCCTGACTCTCTATGTACACTCTGAGGCCCCTGCCACACGGCAGGGAAAAGGACGGTTGATCTGCGGCTAATGTGAGCCGCACCAAAGTTGGAACGCCGCGGCGGGATCCCACGGATCCCCTGAGCCGTGGCGCGGCGCTCCCCGGCACGATCAGATGCCGGGGAGGAAGAGTCGGATGGGAGGGGGAGGCTGCCGAACTGCGCATGCTCGAGCATGCGCAGTACGGCAGGGGGCCAGGATGCACCGGCGCAAAGACCCGCCGGCCGATCCCACGGCCCGGTTTGTGGCGCTCTAATGGATACAACCACCTAGGTAGGTGGTTCTTTTTTAGTGCGCGTTTTCGGCGGTAGGGATGGATCAGGGACGGGCAGGCAACGATTCCCAAATGTTGCCGTGGGATCTCGCCCGTTTGCTCCGCCCCCGTTCTGTCCCCCTCCTGGCCCAAAACGCCTTGTATGAACAGGGCCTGAGAAGAGCAACAGCATGGCAAGACAAGGTCTTATAGGTTGCGATCACACATGCCTTTAGATCCGGCATAGGTGCGAATGCCTGATGGATCTAAAGGGAGCAATCAGACAGCAACATCTGGGAAGAATTCCGCAGTCGTTAGCAATCCATGCTGCTCCACTGCAGAAGTGGAGTTAAAAAACACTGGGGAAAGTCTGGTAGTAAATGGATTCCGATGGGCCATGGACGAAGGCTTAAGCATGCTCTCAAGCCGGCGGGATGGTCTGATCAGGCGATCCTGGCTTGGTGCTGTCCCCCCCCCCTTCACAGTATGCACATAATTGCATACTCCATAGGGTACTCCACACCTCAGTGTGGAGGTGCGATTCCTCATGTGCATGGGAAACAAATATCCCCCCCCAAAGACTCACCCACAGTTGTGTCTGATCACACAGTGATGGGCTGTGCCCGCACCTACAAAAGGAGGTGTGATCTCGCAACTGTGTGTCAAATTCCTCCGAAGGGAATAGCCTTGCTTCCCCTCCGTTTCACCTGGCATGTGTGACCGCAGCCATGGTACTAGAGAAAATTTCTCCATGGCTCTGGCCATTGGCTTGGTCCTTACTATGGTATACCTTCTGGTGATTGTTTTGTGTTTCCTATCACCAGCTTTTTTGTTTGCTATGCATGATCCTGGCACTGATGTGGGTGATGTCATAATTCTGGTTGCCCCTCTTCCTGAATCTGTCACATGACTTTCTACCATGTGTTTGCAGCACAAGGGAGAGCATGTTCTGTAACACTCAGCTGTTTCAGGAACGGACCTCACAAACCCAGTTCAGTTTGTATGTGAACTGACTGGGTTTGTAGGGTTCGGTTCATGGTTCACCCACAAATCATGAACTGAACAACATTTTTGTGATTTGTGCCCATCCCTGTGGATGAGGGATAACAGAACTCCAACAAAATGCAAGTGCTACCGGTTAAGGGAAGGTCTGACCTGGGAACAGGCATATCTCCAACTCTGGCTGGGGCTGCACTCCCCCTAAAGGAGCAGGTTTGTAGCTTAGGGGTACTACTAAAACCCAGGCCTCTTGTTGCATAAACAATTGGCAGCCCCAGCCAGGGATGCCCTTCATCAGCTGTGGCTGCTGAGCCAGTTGCGGTCCTTCCTGGGCTGGAAAGACCTTGCTCCTGTAGTGCATGCCCTGGTAATATCTAGGTTAGATTACTGCACTGTGCTATATGTGGGGCTGCCATTGAAGAATATACAGAAGCTACAGTTGGTTCAGAATGCTACAGGCACAATGCTGACTGGAGTGAGTTGTAAAGACATATCACTCCAATCTTGTTCTATTGTAATAGCTTCCAGTTTCCTTCTGGGCTCAATTCAAAGTGCTGGTACTGCCTTTAAAGCCCCATACAACTTGAGGCCAGCATACCTGAAGGATCTCCTACTTCCATATGAATCTGTCCAACCACTCTGTTCATCTTTGGAAGCCCTTCTTTGGTTGCCCCTGACATCTGAGGCTAGACAGGTGACAACTTGAGAAAGGGCCCTCTTGGTCATGGTGCTTTAAATAATAAATAAACAAATCTGTTGATCTGTTATTTTCTATGTACATAAGAACATAAGGGAAGCCAATGTTGGATCAGGCCAATGTGTTACCATGTGCGTTTGCAGTTGCATTTTGTCTGTACTGTGCTTATGCTGTGTTGGTCAAATGTCTGTATATCTGTGCCTTTGGGACTCAGGGTTCACTGCTGTGTGTGTTTGCTGCTGTGTGTTTGAATGGCTGGCCTTGCACCTCATGCTGCCTTTGAATGGGCATGGCTTGAGATGCCTGCCACAAGACACATGCCTCCCTGGAATCTCCCAGAGTGCCTTTGGACAAAGGAGACCGGCGCCATTATGCACAATGAGAGACCTGGAGAAACGACAGGCTTTTCCACCATTGCTGAACTGTGGGAAAGCACGCAATCCTCCCTGGTATCTGGTTTTGGAATCACAAAGACAACTTCCTCAATTGCAGCAAAGAGGACGGACCCCAGGGTTTATGGCCGTAAAAGCCAAACCCAAAACATAGCTTTTAAAAAGAGGAACACAGCCTTTGTTCCTCAGGTCTTGTTAGGTACCCATCCCCTCCCCTACCTCGCAACTTAAGTGCTGCAGGTGAGTCTTACTGTGTTCCCAGGAGTCGCAACCCAGGAACCCACACGTGGCTCGGCCGGTCCAGTCTGTGTGCTTCTAGAATTCACCCGCTGATCCTTAAGCTGCCCCTTTTTGCTACGAGGAGATTTCTCCCAGCTTGGACCTCAGATAAGTATAGCGATATCCCATTGTGTTATCCCCCTTGTCTGTTGCTTTTGTTATTTTCTTTGCTGATTGCTTTCTATGAACTATTGTAACTAAGGATCTTGTGAGAATCTGTGTATGCTTCTGTTTTTCGTATGCGTGAGAACTGTTTAGTAAAAGGCAACATTTATTCATAAACCTAGCGTGTTGTCTCAATTCCTGGGAATTAGGAGCATTTCGTTGGCCAATCTGACCTCTGTATACATTGGCAAGAACTCACGCCACGCCCACTGTTGTAGATAACTCAGAATTGGGCATTCGGAACCATCCTTAGAGGAGTTCCGGTCACAAATGGCCCATCCAGTCCAACACTCTGTCACACAGTGGCCGAAAATACCAGGTGCCATCAGGAGGTCCAGCAGTGGGGCCAGGACACTAGAAGCCCTCCCACTGTGCCCCCCCCAAGCACGAAGAATACAGTGCATTACTTGCCCCAGACAGAGAGTTCCTATCTATACATGGTGGCTAATAGCCACTAATGGACTTCTGCTCCATATGCTTATCTAATTCCCTGTTGAAACTGTCCATGCTTGTAGCCGCCACCACCTCCTGTGGCAGTGAACCAGATAGGAACCAGATAGGAACTCATCTACTGTTTCTTCCCCTAACTTTCCTCTTGTCCTCATGTTCATATATTTCTCTACCCTGGGAGAACAGAAACTTAAAGATGGCACAGGAAAAGCTTTGCCAAATGCATAGCTATATTTGGCCAAGTCAGTTCTTATCACAGAAACTGAGGAAATTCCATTTGGATCAGTTACTCTTCTGATCTCAATCAACAGAGTGTGTGCGACTTGGATTTTGATTAATTCTTTTTGAATGTATATACCTACTCCAGTTGCCTATGAAGAAATCTACAGAAACAGAATTGTTATCCTTGAACATGATATCTATAAAGACAAATATTCGTTAAAAGCTGCCGAGCTGCATTAGGACATTGAATTTCTATTTCATGTAGTTTTAGCTATCACACATATTGTAATTAATTCAGATAAGAGATAATGTGACTAAAACACCAATCAGTGTTGATCATGCTGAAGCTAAAAGTGAGGTGGCCTCAAGTTGAGATTAATTGTACAGCACTAATAATAAGAATAATAGAGACAGCCAGTTTAGTGTAGTGGTTAGGAGTGCGGACTCTAATCTGGAAGAATGGGGTTTGATTGCCCACTCCTCCACATGCAGCTGCTGGTGTGACCTTGGGTCAGTTACAAGTTCTTTCAGATGTGTTCTCTCACAAGCAGTTCTCGAAAGAGCTCTCTCAGCCCCACCTACCTCACAGAGGGTGCGTTCAGATGGGGCATTTATGCCGGTATAGATACCGTTTGGAATCGGTGTATTTATGGGCGATCACACGGCGAACATCTGCCTTCCGTCCCTAACCATTGCAAACAGTCTTTAACCGTTGTATTCTGCTACTAGGTCCCCAAGTGGTGGTATCCCGAGTGCACCGTTTCCAACCGCAGTATCCCTGTCTGATCGCTCTCCGCTGGTGTAGAGCCACTTCCGTTCTCGGCCACTTTTTTTTTTTTTAGTAAGTGATGTGCGCTTGGGCGAAGCTTTGCCCCGTCATTAATAAATTTTTTAAAAGGTGCCTAGTGTAAGGCTTTAGACGAGTCCGGGAAATCACGGAGGCAAGTTTCAGAGTAAAAATGTAAAGGGACGTCTTCGCTTCAAGGCATGCTTTCCGGGTTGGGTTGAAGCCTGCCTATATGCATGCACAAACGGTGTAGAATTTTTTTTTTTTAAACGCTGATGCGCTCTGCTGAGTGCCTGCAGTGTGGATGGGCATATCGCAATGTGCTGCACAGTCAGGAGTAAAGTGTGATCACGTTTCTTCCAGATCAAACTGCTCTGGTTCCAATCGGAGCAGTTTATGCCAGCTAAAATGCCCTGTCTGAACACACCCAGAGTTTTGTGGGGAGGGGAATGGAAAGGAGATTGTAAACCGCTCTGAGACCCCTTTGGGTAGTGAAGGGTGGGGTATAAATCCAATCTCTTCTTCTCTTTTCTTCTTCTTAACAAAAAAACGGTATTGCTAGAGGACAGTTACTAGTATGGCTTGCACATAACTGACTAGTTATATGTTAAAGCCCAACTTGCCTCTAGGCTCCACATCATACTCTAGTTTCGCTTCACATTTGTGTGAGCACCCAGCTGGGACAGGAAGTGCTAAAAGATCTGGACACCCTGTCAGAAGCACACAAGTCAGGACCAGGAACAAGGCAGAGAACAAAGTGAAATCTATTGTGACCAGCCTCTATTTTTGATGTTCCAGCAGGCTTGTTTCCATCCCAAGGAAGGGATGCCAAAAATAACACCAGATAATACCAGTGACTGTACAACTTAGTCTCCCGTGAGTTATTTTTCTTTCTTAGTCTTACAATACCCTCTCTGTGTGTATATGTAAAGAGCCTTCAAGTTGTAGTCAACTTATGGTAACCCCATAGGGTCTTCAAGGCAAGTGAGAAGCAGAGGTTGATGGCCATTGCCTTCTTCTACAGAGTCTTTCTTTGCAGTCTTCCTTCTAAGTATCAAACCTGCTTAGCTTCATTGATATCATGATCATGCCACCTTCCCTCCTGCGACACACTGGAGTGTTATGATATACTTTCCCAATGCATTTGTGCTCTAGTGACCTAAGTTTATGTTTTAGTAAATAAAGACCTTTCCTTTTAAAGAGCTCACACTGTACCCTATGTTCTCACCACTGTGTCTAGCCATTCTTCCATGCATAGGCTAGAAACTCCTGGCTGGGCTGGCTTAGATATCTGGCAGGAGAAAGAGGAATGAGAAGTGGCACACGTCCCACACATACACGTGGAGCTTTATCTGCTATTCAGGCCACAGATAGACAAGTAAAAGGGTAAAGCTTAAGTGGTGGCAATTACCCTGTACTGCAGAAGGGAGGGAGAGCACGTGGGGCAAGTCCTCCCAGATGTTCCTCCTCCAACTAGGACAAATGGACTGTAAATTCCATCAGCATCCTTACGTAATAGATGTAATAAAGACCACAGAGCTTCAAATACACTCTTGGTATTGGACTGTTCCAGGTCAAGTCTTCCTTCCATTTGTTATAGTATTGGAACATCAACAGCAAGACATATATATGACCTGTTCTAGTTATTGAGTACAAGGCTGGATGTACTCTGAAACAAAAGAAAATGAATTTAGAGAATTTAAATTATGATCTCATTTTTAGATGTGGTTGTGACTTGCTTTTGTATCTTTTTCATAAAAACAGGTGTTTTTTAAAAGAAAATCATGGTGTTTAATAGTACTGCACACAATCTCTCTTTGTTAATTATGAGGGGCAGGAATTTGTCTATGATTTAAATGCCTCTTCTCCTTCATAATCCTGCTTCCCATTTATATGCATAATTACCCAGTGCAATGATTAGAATATTAAACGAGGAGGAAATGGCAACCTGTTAACCAAGGGAGATTATATTCGAACAACATTAGGGAAAAGCTACAAGACAGAGCTGCTGCTTCCACTTTGAGAAAAACAACACTGCTTGTTTTAAGCAAACACACATAAACCACTTGTATGAATCAGTCAGTGGCATTCTGTAATAACAGTGATTATTGTTCTCAATACCTCCATCAGGCATGAGCAGTGTTTTGTGGGATGTGCTGATTTTGGATTGGATGCTATGGAATGCCAGTTAATTCATGCTCTTTGTTACTATGCCGACAGATCAGGGCAGTTCCTGAGGGTCAGTTACTCTGCTGTAGAGCAGCTTTTTCAAAATGACTTTAGCATAAAGACATTTTTAAACCTGCCCCTCTTCTACAAAGAAAAAGCTTTTCCCCCTGAAGCAAAACCAGTCAGTGAGTTACTGAGTATCTCTACGCAAAATGAAACTCCTAGTGAAACCGTATTTATTCTTTTCAGGTTTCTCTCATAGGCTGTCCTTTCAGTGACCTCTCGCAGGCTCCACCATCCTCTTAAAACTTTCTCCGGTGGTGGTGGTGGGGAGACTTCTGCTTCTCCACCTCCATCAGCTCAAAAAAGACTGACTGGCTGAGAGTGAGAGTGACACAGAGAGAGAGAGAGACAATGGGCAGGGGAAGAGGGGAAGAACTAACAGCAAAACTGGAGCTGGGATTGGGGAGGATTCCTTGCTGACACTCACCCATCTTCAATGCTGTTTTTCCTGCAGTATGAATGGCTAAATAGCAGGTGGAAGTTTTAAAGGTACATCTGAGCCTGTAACTGCAAAGCCTTGCAAGTGGGAGAGAAGGATTGTTCTGACCCCAATCTCTGTACCTGCAGGCTCCGCTATCCTTTTAAAACCATTCTCTCTGGCTTCTAACTGGTTCTCCCCACCACCACCAGCTTGGGCATTGCTTCTTCCCACTTCTTCCCACTTCTTCCCACTGTCCTTCCCAAAAGGACAGCTGAGGCTTCATTAATAGATGGGTGGACATAATGACTGAGAGGTAGGGGGCAGGTGGAGAGGAGGTGGGATTTCCTCCAACCAGTTTGTACACATCACATTTTAAACATCCCTTAGCAACTCTGACAGACAGATAAACTGCCAAAGACAGCTGTGGTGCTGTGGGTGAATATGGACTCATCTCAGGCTGAAGAAGACAGAAGCCATGCAACCAAACAATTCTCCACAGCAAGGTGAGAGACTGAACAAGCAAAGGTGCCTCAGGTTGAGCCACTGATAAACCAATGGCCATTTAAACAGCTGCTTTTGGCAAGGGCACTCAGAAGGAGAGTGGTACAGGACACCTGTTGTACATCAAAACCCGCAGTACCCAGTAAGGCAATCTTTGACATCTCACCTCACATAAACAAAGTGATTGTAATTCCCAAGCAAACTCCTCTTTGAAACCACTTCAGTCAGCTGCTGACTATTCAAAAGGAACTGAGCAAGGCTAGATGGCTCTCATTCCAGTGTTCAATAAAGAAAAAGAAAAAAGGGAAAACAAGGGGGGAAAGGGAAAAGTGGGCTCCAACTGTCTCCCTTCACAAAGGTTTGTCATAGAGCTGCCTTCTCCCGTAAGAGGGCACTGCTCAGAACCATGGAAAGAATCTCTGCCTTTTTTGTCAGAAGCAACAATCCATCATCAGTACCATACAGAACAATACAATGCCAAAAGTACCTCACAAAAGAGGACGCCCTGCCAAAATGAGAAAATCCAAAAAACTAACAAATTAGTTACTGCAAGAAAGCAATTTAAACTGTAACCAACTATACTATGAAAAATACATTAATAATACACAACATTTTGTTGCGGTCCTTACTTATGCATACTTAATATGCTTATGGCCACAATGTTAATATATGTTAGATGTTGAGAATGTGATAATGTTCTTGCTATAAAGGACTGATTAGAAAAAATGAACCAGCCCTTGAACTTACTTTTAAGTAAACATATGTAGGATTATGATATAAGCATGTAGCATTTCCACACCAGTGGTACCTTCTGGGAAGCAGCTTATTTGTGCTTAGAAAGTCCTGTGACCCCTCTTGTTTTGTACTATTATATTTGGGAATGATAAAACATATATATATACATATTAGACTAAACAAGTATTATATGATAACTCAACAGTAAATATATAGAGAGGTTCAGTCTGTAATAATGTTAATTACTTTAAGAGTATGCTGTTCATTGCACAGCTGCATGGGGTTAATCAAGTAGAACCTTTATAAAATCTGGATTGATGTAGAGAGCTTTATACCAGCCACAAAATAAGGGCTTCTAGCCGGGTGAAATGAAGACTGGTTTGCTACTACTAAAAGAAAATGAACAGTGTTCAGGAGAGCAGTGCCAACTAAATCCAGGAGGCTTTTTTGAAACCTATGGGCTTGCTCCACTTGTAAACACTTGGTATGATCCAGAAGTAAGTTTTCTAAATTCTGAAACTAATTATTAAGGTATTATGGTTTGAAATAATTAATTTCCATGCAGCTACATATGAATTTGCATTTACCTTGGTTTTTCCAGGATACTATGAAGAAAATTACAATATTAAACTGGATTAAGATGCTGACCTCGCCCTTCAGTATAGAATTACATCTGAGGAAGACTGTAAAGTTGAAATGAGTCTATACCGGATACTCATTATGTTGAACTATATTGGACCTGTTGTTCACAATATTGTGCAATTGATAAAACTTTTTGTAATTTTATAAGTCTTGAAAGTAATATAAATCTTCTGATAATGTTTACATCACAGGATTGCTTATGTGTTTTTCCTATTGTTTTTTTATAGGCTTCTTTATGTTGTATTTTTCTTCTACTGTAAGCTGCTTTGGTACCTTCAATGAGAAACTTGCACTACAGATATTCAGACAAACAAACAAGGACTGCCAGCCTCCACTTGGAGATATCCCACTATTACAACTGATCTCCAGACAACCAAGATCAGTCCCTCTAGAGAAAATGGCTGCTTTGGAGGATAGACTCTATGGCATTATACCTTCCTGAGGTCCTTCCCTCCCCAGGCTCCACCCCTCAAATTTCCAGAGCTGACAACAAAGAAACAACTATCCCTCTGCTACCCTTGACTGAATACATGGTAAATGTTTCCCCTTTGTTTTAAAAATTCCCTGTCAATGCAAGAAGATCAAATAAAAATCCTAATGTCTAAACTTGTTAGTAGCCATGTACCATCTTTTCTTGGCCTAACTACCATTTTCTAACTATCACTTCCTAATTGTTCCTGTCTCTTGGAACTCTAATTCTGTTGGCTCCTGCATCTATGATTAGATTATAATACTTCCATCATAATTCATTATAGATGTTCAGTTGTAGGGTGTTTGAAAAAGCGATTGCAAACATGTATTTGTATCTTTTACAGGTTTTGTAAACTTGTTACTGTGGCCATCAACCATGTCTAATATATATGACAATTCCGAGAAACATCTATTTCATTTGAATGAATTAAAAAGGAGATGCATTTCCTGTTCTTATAAACAAACAGAGCCTGAAAAAATGAATGTGGTTCACCTGACAATAGATTTTACAGACACATAAAAATATTTGAACTCTCTGTTTATAGGGTCATGGTTTCTTATGCACTAAAAATTGTTCAAGAGAATCCATGAACATTGTAAGATGTCATTCTGTAGAAGCAAAAAAATAAATAAATAGAATGATTGGAACTGTGTCTTTTGAAAGCAGCTTTAACCTTGTTTCTGCATATTAAATTTTGACTTGGATCCTGACTAGCACTTCTGCTTCTGGAGTGTAATTTGCCTGCCTAACCCTTTGAAATGAACCTGAAATGGTCTCTAAAATTCTTCGGACATCTGCAGGAG
Organism: Gekko japonicus; assembly: GCF_001447785.1. NCBI lineage: Eukaryota > Metazoa > Chordata > Lepidosauria > Squamata > Gekkonidae > Gekko > Gekko japonicus. The sequence continues at coordinate 548,904 of NW_015167067.1, forward strand.
GGAAGGAGGGGGGGGGGGAAGCTTTGCTGTCCTTGGGTGAAAGTCCTTGCACCCTAATCAGGATCCAACCCATTATCTCATATATGTTTCAGATGGGCTTTTGTCTAAATATGCTTTGAATTATAATTTCAGTGTAATTTTTTATATTCAAGGAAATATTTCTGAACTTGTCATTTAGTAAATGATTAACTTTAAATAAAAATTAACAGTTTAAATTAATAAAATAAAATTTAATATTGATAAAATTTTAAAACCCCCCTGTTCTTTGCAAACCTCTGAAAGCAGCATAAGCACCATATAGTCAATCGTCTTCTCATCAGCATCCTGACTGGAAGGCTCAAGCAGATTAATAATTTCTTATAGGCCCCGGTCACACGCGCAGGAAACTGCGGGGGAGAAGTGTGGCTGTTTGCCCCGGGGCAAACTAACACGCAGTAAAGTGATCATACCTCCTGTGGAGGTTCTGTGGAGGTACCGTGGAGCTTCCGTGGTTACGGAGAGGCGTCGATCACAACACATGCCTGCGCGCAACGAAGAAGCGCGCGGCGCGGCGAACTGGGTTTCTTTTTTTGTGTACACTACGAATGCGCATGCTCCGTTGAGTGCTTATGCGCAACCACGGAGACTTGGGGGAAAAAAAATCTTCTTCGCAAGGGGACATGGACGGGCGCCGGATGCCACCGGAAACGCGATCAGACGCCCGCCCTTGCCCCGCAGTTTCCGGAAACTAGTACCTCCGAGGTACTAGTTTTTTGCTCCGTTTTATCGGCGGTTCGCCACAGTTCAACCACGGGAGCTCTACGCTCCCCAGATGTTGCCGTGTGATCGTGCCAGGTAACTCCGCCTCTCTTCCGTCTATTTAGCGTGGCTTCTGCTCCGTGTGAACGGGGCCATAGATCCCTAAAGAAATATAGTTAAACTTTTAAAACGTGCAGCTAATTTAAAATTATAAGCTAATAATAATAATAACAGTTGGATTTATACCCCACTCTTCACTCGGAGTCTCAGAGTGGCTTACAATCTCCTTCCCTTCCTCTCCCCTGTGAGGTAGGTGGTGCTGAGAGAGCCCTCAGAGAACTCCTCTTGAGAGATCAGCTCTGAGAGAACTGTGACTGACCCAAGGTCAGCCAGCTGGCTGTATGTGGAAGAGTGGAGAATCAAACCTTGTTCTCCAGATTAGAGTCTGCTGCTTTTAAGCACTACACCAAACTGGTATGAAGGAGTAGTTCCTGATTTTACTCATTTGCAGGGTGGCACCTTCAGAAGGCTTTGCTCACTGTGGGATATAGCAGGAAAGCTGGTCCTGCAGGTATGTAGATCCAAGACTATGAAGGGCTTTGTAGGTGATAATCAGAACCTTGAACTGAACCTGGTAACTGATCAGAAACCAATGGTGTGTCTGCTGAATTGGTGTGACATGCATGTTCTTCTTTGTGCCTGATAGTTTTCTTACTGCTTCTGCCTCCTTCTACGTATTACCTTCATTCTCTAGCTTCTTCTCTACATAGTGTTCATGGCCAGCAGCTCTTCCTTAATATTGTTGGCAGAGTGTAGATATGCAGTAAAGCAGAGAGCAAGCTGTTTAAAGAATAAAGGAAGTTTATTAAGAAGAGAACAAACTTTGTAAGAAAGAAAGGTAACTGTCTCTAGCTAGGTGAGGACTTAGTAAGGAAGATATCTCAGCAGGAGCAGGAAAAACCCCAGTTGAGCCAATTTTTATTTATTTAATTGTAAGGACACAGGAAGGAGACTATTTGAAAACAGTAGGAAGTCCCTAATCTCACTATGCTAACTAGTTGTCCCCTCTACTGCCCCCTGCAGGATGTTCTTGTCATTATCTTTATCTATGCACAATAGACCTTGCATATTCCAACAAATATCAGGCACTATTTTAGGTTGCTATGGCAAATTACCTGAGCTATGGTAATGCAAAATATTGCCCAAGCTCTCTTTTTCTCCTCAAGGTCATGTACAGAAATAATTCTTTACTTCTAAAACATGTCCCCCCTGGTTTTAGATAACTCTAAATTGTATACAGGGCTGGTCCTGTTTTGCAGATCTTTTTGGTCCTCCTGATCGGCACCCCTGGGTTGTTAAATGTAAGAATACAGCTGAGAGGGTGTGCAATGCTAGCTTTATTGTCAGCTGTCTTGAGATGTCCATTTGCTGAGCGAAGGTGATTTAATCTATAGTTTAGAATATGCCACTAACTTGTCTATAGCCATTTGATTCAGATATGTTCGAAATTTAAAAAAAATCTTATTAGCTTCTTGCTGAAAAGAGTGGTTAGAACTTTTAAAAGATAATTTGTGATAATGTATGAATAGCAATGCTATGTGATGGTGGAAGATTTTCTGTGCCTGTAATGACTGAATAGATTCCATTCTCATTAAAGTAACAATTTGTAGAATGTGATAAACTGCTCCCTGATACTGACATTTAATAAGAACATGTCACTAGAAGAAGTAAATTGTATCAGGAAGGACTCAGGTACATACACTTCTAGAAATAATGAATTTGCATGTTATCACATGAACTAATACAGAAGCATTATTCCTGCATCGTCTGTTTAATCTGAAAAATCAATTAAAGAAGAGACAAGAAAGAATATGTAATTAAAAATTAGGTCTGTCATTTCAGTGAAAAGAGAGGTTAGACAATTTACTCATCTAAGTGGGTATTAGTGACATTTTGATGGATGTCAGAAAAACAAGTCACCAAACCATGGAGATGAAAGGCATTATGGGAAAGCTTCAGTGTCACAGTCAGAAGCTGGGTCTGGTTGTAGGTTATAGTATAGTAGTTGAATGCATTACCTAGCACTGGCATTTTCCTAAAAGTGAGGTGGTGATTTGGGGAATGATCTGTGCAAAGTTAAGTCCTGGTATTTAAATGGGAGAAATGTAAGCAGGTGTTTTCTTTGTGTTTGCTGTGCCTTTTCTTCACCTGACATATAATGTATGGGAGGCAGGCATCTCTACCTGAGCCATTCAGAGTCTTTCTGGGTGTTTAATGATGTATGTACCCCAATGTATTTCATTCAACTTTCATGTATTTGCAGTGGGAAATATTGGTATGCATACAGCAAATGTGCAACTATGTCACATAAGGGGCCTTCTGACACACTTCCGGTGATGTCAGGGGGTGTGGCCTTCTGTCACTTCCGGTGATGTCAGGGGGCGTGGCATATGCAAATAAGTTATGCTAATGAGTTATGCTAATGAGCTCCGGCAGCTCTTTTTCTACAACAAGACCCCTGCACATAAGGCATGCAATTGTACTAACAGGATATTTTATAGAAGAAGGTAAAACATGCTAGAATTTTTCCAGACATTCAGATCATTAAAAGAGATCAAGTGACATTTTTGTTTCAGAAGGAAAGAAAAACAGTTATTCAGACCCATCAACCTGTTCTGTAAACAGGGCTGTGATCTGCATATGGGGCTCCTCCATGTGGCTGTAGTGGCTTTCCAGTTGATTCCAGTTGGAAAGTAATCTAGGTGCATATAGTTTATGAACACAGCTTTCTGGATCAGGGCACATGGAACCGATTATCTTCGTCGTGGTCTCTGTGGAGTCCCACGCATGGGTTGGTCGCCTGTGCATGACCTCGACCAAAGAAACTTCTAGAGCTTTGCCTCAGAAACCTTTTGGCGGGCTCTCTTCCCACCCTGGGGAGCAGGCACATATTGCGAATGCCTGGAGCGGGGGAGAGAGCTGCCTCCCACTCAGTTCTTCTTCGACCGCCTGCGTGTTCACACCTCGTTCCTGTTGCTCTCCGTATTTTTCCTCAGCTGAGTATATTTGTTCATCTGCCTTCTTCGGTCTTTGCTTCTTTCCCCTCTATTTCTAAACAAAACAAATCAGACCTTTTTTCTTTACTTTCTTTCTCTCCCCCCCCCCCCCCTTTTGGGGGGGGGGGGGGGAAAAACAAAGTTTTTAAAAGTGTGCCGTCGTTGCCCAGCCAAGATACCTTCGAACGACGGTCATGATTTTTGCCTTTTTTGTCTGGGGGAATCCCATAGGGTCGATAGCTGTGTCCATTGCACTAGTTTTACTAGGCAAGCTAGACGTAATAGGGAGGCTCAGCTTAGGGCTGTGCTTTTAGAGGCAGCTTTGCACCCTGCGATGTCTTCGACTGCTTCTCATTCTTCTGTCCCTCAAAGATCAGATGGAGCTCCAAAGGCACCAAAGCTAAAACCTAAACGGCCTGAGGATAAGGCTCCATTGAAATCAAAAGTCAAGCCCTCGACATCGGCTTCAACTTCAGCTGTCGACCTGGTCGTCATCACCGGTTTAATGACATCGACTCCTGCTGTGGCTGTTGTGTCCCACAAGTCCACTTTGTGGCCTCTGACACCACCGCCTACACTCTCTTCAGCGTCTGGCCTTATTCCGCTGGGTCAATCCACGAGATTGCCTTCCGACTTGTTGTCCCACTGGGACTCTCAATCTCCATCTCCACACTCCCGTACCCCGATCCACAATTTGGAGGGCAGGGAACATTCTGTCGGCCGTCATTCTCGCTCTCGATATGATCAAAAGCGTCTCATTCATCGTCTGTCGCCTTCCCCCTCGGGATCGCCTTCTGATGACCAATACAGGTCTCCTGATGAATGACATCGACCTGCATATTATCCTTACTACTATCCGAGGTCTCCTACTCCTCAGCGGCACCACTATGATAGGCTACGTCACTCTGAACGTACTGAGCATCGACACATTCTGGATCACACCAGACGTTCTCAATCTGTGACTTTGACCCACTCTGTGGCTCCTGACCAGCCTCCTGAGCTCTCAAGATGCCCCGAAGTGTTCTCCCTTAGAACCTCAGCTTCATCCCCTTGCTGATGCCCATATATCGTCTGATCTCACTCGACCACTGAGATCGTCCTCTCCCATGTTGATCTCCGACAACTCAGACTCAGGAGACTCAAAGCTCGATGTTCTGCACAGCGACAATGAGCCTCAGCGCTCGGGTTCTATTTCCCCCACTGAGGGCCCGAAGGCTTATTTGGAACTGATGACCAGGATGGCCTCTGCACTTCAAGTCCAGGGTTCCACTGAGTCCCCTGCTGTGACCGATGTTGTTCAGAAGCTGGTTCAGGTTGACTTCTCACCTTCTACGGTCCTGCCTCTGTTGCCAGTCCACCTTTCTGCCCGTAAAGAGTCGTGGGTCCATCTGGCTTCGATTCCACCAGTCTCCAGATGATACGAAGCTCTCTATAAAGTCCAAGAGAATTCAGGGAAGTTTCTCTTCAGTCCGCCTCTGCCGAATTCGATGGTGGTACCTTCTTCCTCGAAATCGAAGCAATCTGCCTGCCACTCAGCGCCTCCTGATCGAGAGGGTTGCAAGGTCGATGCTATCACGAAGAGGATGTATTCCTTTGCCTCTATGAACCTTCGTATTGAGACCTAATGTGGCTAATGCAGTACGTCCTGTCTTGGAGTTCATTCCGGAGGAACACCGTCCCACGTTGTCAGGGGCTTTGTCGGAAATTTGTACGATCTCGAAACAGCAGATCAATTCAGTCCGTCATGCTTTCACTTGCTCCTCAAAGGTCCTTGTTTCCTCCGTCGCCCTCCGTCGTCACGCTTGGCTAAGAGGTACCTCTTTACAGCCCGATGTAAATTTCGGATTGAGGACTACCGTTTGAGGGCAAAGGTCTCTAACACTGACGAGGCCTTGAAAGCTGTTGATGATAGTTGGAAGCAGGCTTGGAACCTGGGTGTCTCGACCTCGACGCCTAGACATCAGTACCATTCTTGGAAGCTGTATTATGCAAGGTGCCAGCCATCTCCCGCACCCACCTCCCAATGGAGAAAAAAGCCCTATGACTCCCGTCACTCGAATAGGGCGTGCCGACAGGCTCCTAAAAACCCCCAGCAGCCCAAGCAGTCCGTTTGACCACTTTGATTGCCTGCCGTCTCCTCTGTCGTACACACCTCCCATCCAGACCCGACTCTTCCCCTTTCTGCCAACATGGGAAGGAATTTCCACTAATTCCTGGGTTCTTACAATCCTATGGGTCGGGTACGCCATAGAGTTCGTTTTGCCTCCCGACCTATCTCACTTTGTCATCACCCCCCCAGATCCTCTCCTCCACCTCAAGATTTCTGCGCTTCCCGCCAAGGGCACCATCGGGGTCATCTTGGAGGCTCAACAAACCCTAGGCTTCTACTCCAAGTATTTCCTCATACCAAAGAGGGATGGCGGCTTCAGGGCCATTATGGATCTTCAGGATCTGAATCGATATGTTTGATGCCACAAGTTCCGAATGGTCACCTTACAGTCCATTCTTCCATTGATTCCCAAGGCTGCATGGCTAGCATCTGTCGATCTTCAGGACGCGTATTTTCATGTCACGATCCGTCCCCAACATCAAAAGTTCCTGCGTTTCGCTGTCGGCAACACGCACTACCAATATTGGGTCCTCCTGTTCGGACTCTGCACTGCCCTGAGGGGTTTTACCAAGCTGATGGCTGTGGTGGCTGCAGAACTTCATCGTCGTGGGATTGCCCTGTATCCCTATATCAATGACTGGCTTCTCGTGGCTGCCATGCAAGACCAGCTCCTCCAAGATGTCCAAACAACCCTGTCTCTCCTTCATGCTCTCAGGCTTTGTGTCAACCTACCCAAGTCGTCTTTCCGACCTGTCTAGGTCCTTCAATTTCTGGGTGCCCGGCTCAATACCAATCTCAAGACTGCATTTCTCCCGAACTCAAGGGCCTCTGACATACTCTCATTGGTCTCGCAGTTCCAGACGTCTCCCTGGCAGTCTGCTCGGCCTGTCATGAGGCTCCTGGGGCACTTCGCGTCTACTGTCTTCGTCTGTCATGCCAGGTTGAGGATGCGTTCCCTCCAACTGTGGCTTTTCCGTGCCTTCGACCCTCTCCACAGTCTCTGGCACAAAATCCTGTCGATTCCACCCCTTGTTGTCGACTCCCTCGCCTGGTGGTCTCATCCTCAGGACCTGCTGTCTGGCATGCCCTTTCGGCATCCTCCTCCACAAATGTCGATCTCCACGGACGCATCCCTCTGGGGTTGGGGAGCCCAGTGTGGAATCCTTTCAGTGCAGGGGACCTGGTCTTGTCGTGAGGCCACCCTTCATATCAATGTCCTGGAGCTGTGTGCGGTTCATCTCTCTCTCCGCTCTTTCCTCCTGGTGCTTTGAGGCCAAGTAGTTTGGGCTGCCTCTGACAACACCACCACCGTTTACTACATAAACAAGCAGGGTGGGACTGCCTCCCTTCATCTTTGCCAGTCAGCCATCAATCTCTGGAGCTGGTGCCCCCGCCATTCCATAACACTTTCCGCGATATACATTCCGGGCAATCAAAACATTGATGCCGATCAATTGAGCTGCTCCCGCTCCTCTGACAACGAATGGTCCATCCCCCTTCGATACCTGAAACCTGTCTTTCTCGAGTTCGGTCGCCCTGTAGTCGATGGCTTTGCAACTGCATGGGCGGAGCTTCAAGAGGCGGTTAGGAGTAAGAATGAGGGTAGCTTTTGGCGCCTTATTACGGCTGGCCTTAGTGATAAATTTATGGGGAGGGGTTCCAGCATACAAGCCAAGACCTGGTTAGTCCACTTTTCGAAGGTCTTTAGCAGTGGTGGTGAGAACGATCAGGTAAACCTCTCTCTTTTTATATTACCCTTTTGGCCAGAGGTATCAGAATGTGAGGTGAGGTCCTTGATTGAATCCCCTACCAGTGGTAAATCTCCTGGGGAG
>NW_015167067.1:557101-565936 GCF_001447785.1 Gekko japonicus
GAAATCCAGATGGAGTATCCTTGGTACACCAATCGAGCAATGCAGTACGTATAAATACTTAGGCATAACCTTCTCTGAGACCCTTTCCTGGCGGCCCCATATTATACAACTGAAGATTGCAGCTATGAGTAACTTAGGGGCTTTGTTGAAGTTTTATTTCTCCAGGGGTGGTGGTATGATAGATCCGGTTGTCAAGGTCTTTGTAAGTAAGATAACCGCTGCAATCTTGTATGGGGTAGAGATTTGGGGTTGGAATGAGTCGATGCTAACCCTGATTGAAACTGTGCAAAATTATTTCATGAGACGGATTTTGGTTTTGCCTAAAGGTTCACCTGTGGCACTGATGAGGATAGAATTGGGTATGGCATCGCTGAAAGCCAGGGCAAATGTAAGAATTCTTTCCTACTGGAGGAAATGTCAGGAACGACCCCAGGATATCCTAGGGGTCCAAAGTTTTGGATTATTGTTGAAATCTTCCAAAAGTTTAAATGACTATCTGTCTTCTATCCTACAGGAATACTCAATTCCGGATGACCTAATGGGTTTAGCGGATAATGAAAATCAAAAGTCCAAATTGAAGGAATGGGTTTTTCATAAGGACGGCCTTTTGAACCTTCATGTGGCGGCAAGTTGCCGAACGGCCCCTCTGTTTTAGATCTTTAAAAGAGATCACTGTAGGACTGGCTATTTAGAGAAACTAACCAATCTTGACCTAAGAAGGGCATTTACAGCCCTCAGATTCCATGCCATTCCTTCAATGGTCTGTGTTGGTCGTTATATGGGTTTACCTGTTGCCTTAAGAATCTGTCAATGTGGTTTGGGCGAAGTGGATGATATTGAGCACTATTTACTGAGATGCTCATGGCACGAATCACTTAGGCAGAGATTTATATACCCTATTTTACCTTTGCACAATGGATTCTCAAAACAGGAGTTGGTTGTTTTTTTGCTCTCTGATATGGATGTATATGTTACCAGCAGAATGTCCCTGTTTGCTTTGGCGGCAAAAAGGATAAGATTAAGCCTAGGATTCAGCACAAGTTAGTGAAGGGATAACTTAATGTGATGTATACGGATTGTGTTTGTATTTATGTTTTGTTATAGCCAGTGGCTAATACAAGAAACTTGATGATGATGATACATGCAGGCTGTGCCGATCTGTACAGAGACGATGGAATCCACCTGTCTGAATTGGGCATGGACATCTTTCTATGTGACCTACGGCCAGGGGTCATTTCGTAGAAAAAGATCTAGGGGGACTCATTAGCATAACTCATTAGCATATGCCACACCCCCTGACATCACCGGAAGTGTGTCCTCCCCACAGCCGGCGGCAACCTCCAGCGGGCACCAGCAGGGAGCTCCAGGCCCTGCCCTCCCGCACCTCACCCGGGGGGATGGCGTCCCCCCGCGTCCCCCCCAAATGACCCCTGCCTACGGCAAGGGCTGCGGGGGGCCTTGGGCCTCCCGATGGGCACGAAGGCCTAAGTTGAGGCTTGGCCTTGGCGATGGCAGGGTTCTAGGCGGTATATAGGTTGCGGTACAGTGAGCACCAGCTGACACCCATTTATTTGGGTTGAAGGGGTCTTGTGAGTACAGCCTTTGTGCCTTGCAGCATGGGGCGGGGAAAACAGACTGCCTTTTGGACCACCCCGTGGGTCCTCCCTTTGAACCTTGTGGCTCCGGGGGTGGGCTAAGGGGGTGTCCTGGAATGGGTAGCCGGCTGGGTGGGAGCCATTGCTGATGGCTCCTACCTGGGACAGGGTGGCTCACCCTATTTAAGGAGTTAAGGAAGGGGTCTTTGACCTCTGGTCTTGACCATACCGCAGAACTGTTTGCCCTTGCCATTGGTTTCCAGTTAAAGTTGTCAGTTAATAAAGTGGCCCCAAATCCATCACTTGTGTCTGCTTCATTATTCCAGCTTGGGTGGCAAATTTGTTTTGCCTGTCTAGTCTCTGATATAGGAAGTCAGCTGGGCTAGCTAGGAGAAGAATGCTGAAAGAAACAGTGAACAAAGTTATGGACAGGGGTAGGATTTAGATCTCCTTTGCTGCTACATAGTATCTTGGTTTAAAACAAATTCACATTTTGAAGAGACTGGTAAATAAGGGATGGCTCATCTACATGCCAGTTCGCTACTCCTTGTGCCCACTCTTCAAGTGAGAAATTGTATATAGAATGAAGGTTCTTCTTCCTTTTTGCCTGAAATTTGGGAGTCAGGTTCCCTTGAGTGATTTAATTGTGTGTCTGTCTGGAGAGTTTCATTTGGAAATGTGTTTGCCATTGAAACAAACCAAAAAACATATCAGATCGAGTTCCTTATAGCAGTGTTTTGAGATGTATACCCCAGAGATGTTTCAGTAGTGGGAGCCATTTTTTACTCAAGTCAGCCTTTATTGTATTATCATTAGCTCTGGATAAGCTGTCTGTAACCTTATCCAAAATATAGTATTCCCATAGTTTAGCAAGCCAGTGCTCAATTGTAGGGGAAGCATTCCTTTTCCAATCTTGGGTGCAACACCAATCTGTTATATTGCATTGGGTACTTAATGTTCTGACTGACAGATTCTGTTCCTATATATTAGTTGTTGTAGATTTTCAGGGCTGTATGGCTGTGGTCTTGGCATGGTAGGACCTGACGTTTCACCAGCAGCTGTGACTGGCATCCTCAGAGGTATAACACAGAAAGATGGAGTACTCTCTGTGTCAAGGTGAGAAGAAAAATGGTAGGCAGGTAATTTATATCTACTCAGGAAGGTGGGGCAGGGCTGAGTAATTATATTGTAGGGGTTTCCCAGACTGTGACATGCTAATGGAGGAGTTTTCCTGAGAAGGTTTTTTTGCATAAGGATTGGCTGTTGAAATTCTAAACTTATCTGTAGTGCTGTTGTGAGATGCAGAGCATTTTGTGTTTTTCAGGACTGGAAAGCATTCCCTATTTATTTTTAAACTCTCTTCTTTCCTGTTGAAATTGTGGTTATGTTTATGAATTTCAGTGGCTTCCCTGTGTGATCTGACATAGTAATTGGATGTGTTGTCCAGTATTTCAGTATCTTGGAATAAGATACTGTGTTCTGTTTGAGTTCGGCTATGTTCAGCCACTGCTGATTTTTCAGGTTGGCCCAGTCTGCAGTGTCTTTCATGTTCTTTTATTCTTGTCTGGATGCTACGTTGTGTGGTCCCAATGTAAACCTGTCCACTCCTGCAGAAGTGAGGGGGGTCTCTTCTGTCTGTTTCCGATCATAGCATTTGCTGTATTTTTCTGGTGGGTCTGAATACTGTTTGTAGGTTGTGTTTTTTCATAAGTTTTCCCATCTGTGATCCTCTGATATATGGCAAAAACACTTTTCCTGTGGGAGACAGTCTGTTTGCTTGTTATCCTAATTAACTGACCCATGCTTCCTTCAACATATAGAAAGCCTTCTGAGAAAAACAGTAAAGATACATTTCTCATCTCAGACAAATGGTCATCCCCTCCAATTCAACTGTATTTCATCTCAGTCAGAATGGCAGATCTGATTGAATCTTTGAATTTTCTTGTTTTTAGGACCAAAATACACAATGCATGTGACATGAATTGGAAGATAGTTGCCCACCTTGATTTGTTCTCACATGCAGGATTGGTGTAACCCACCTGGAAAATGTTGTGTTGCTTGACATGTCTCAAAGTGCTGTAATGGGGGAGTATTAGCTTTGGGCTCCCCCCCAAGCAATTTTCACCAGGGCCTGTTTGCCCCTTCCTTGAGCTCCAGGTCTCTATCCCACGATATGTGGAGCCCAAAGAAGGGACAAACATGACCTCTTGGTGACCATTTCCCCTGGCAAAACTGTGTTGATGATATTGTGACTCTTACAGTGGGGTATCAGTAAAGCAAATGTTCATACATATTGAAATTCCTTTCAAACAGGACCTGATATTTTTGTTAATTTTTGGTACACTACATTCACCATAAGATAAATTTTTCCTATAATTTCTCCATGTTAAGTCCTTCTATTAAACCTGTCTTTATCCAGAAAGATTTGGCATTTATCATGGCATGGTGTCCACCTGAAAACTATTTTTTCTGACATTGCAACCACAAAGATCAATCAAATGAAAAGGTCACCTTGTGTGTTTAGGATATGGAAATTCATTACAAACAATCTCATTGACTTTGATGTAAAACTGCATTCTGCAAAATGAAGAACATAAGGATCTAATTCTCTGTGCCTTACCTAGCCATGATGTTGTGCAAAATTTGGTTGCCTTTCTTCACTAATTTGCATTGATTACTTCATATTAAAAACAGCCTTTCATCAGTGTGTATGAAATAGGCTACAGTTTCAGTCCAGCACCATAAGAGCAGTCATCCTTGGTTAATTAACATTTGGTTTTCTGGTTCTCTTCATTTTCCTGAATACTAGTGGAAGCTTTTTGACATTATGGACTTGAACTTTGTGAGAAGCATTTTTCTTCATCCATTTTCATTTTCTGTGATTAAACGTTCAATCAGCCAGACTGTCATAACCATTAATATACTGGTGCAATCTGTCTTCACTGCTTGCTGAAAATGGGCCCTGATTATCCTTTCCTCAGGTGCTCAAGGAACAAGCATTCCTAATGAAATATTTATCCACTCATTTATGGCTGGTGCCATGATTAACTCCAAATGTCTAGGGCATTCAATGCCTCTGTGGATGCACAAGGCCATATACGCAAGATTGTTGGCAACCCCACCCCTGATCAAGGCATCATTCCTCACTGTATGCCGTTGCTGATCTAAGATTCATGTTTCCAGATTAAGAGAAGGTAAAAGCCTAAGCCTTTCTAGATAAGGCAGATTCTCACCACATTTCAACCGCTGAGTGATTTCACCTTGTTGTAAAATAGATTTTTGAAACACTTCGATCCACTAGTCAGAGACTCTTGTGGAATCAAAGGACTCTCTTGTCTCATTCTGGCAGAAGCCTAGAATTGGGTCAATGTACTCATGTCTATGTCTTGCATCTATCTACCACACAAAATATGTGTGTATCTGTTTCTCAAATGTTCAGAAACATTTACTGGCATTTAGACCTTGTGGAAAAATACAGCAGTGACATTCTGCATTAACTCATCCATTCCACTCCCTAAGAACATGGCAAGCAACAACTGCTTTGCAATTTTTAGCAGAGTTCATAAAAAGCACTGGTGTACAAGCATCAGCACCATTCTATTTACAGATTCTCCTCATTTTCTATCCAGCTTTTCTTTCCCCCTCATCTGTGAATTTAGATCTGGTCCTGAAAAATGGCTTGAATGGGAGTCTGCATCTCATTATTCTCTCCATTACACCTTTAAAAAAACAGGGTGGCATAACAAATGATACATATCAACATAATATAATTCTATACTCAGACAGGTAGGGAAGAATGTGATTCTGAAGGTGACATGGCAGTGGATGGATTCCAGAGCCTTCATAAATAGATTGTTAGCACCCCTACCCGATGCAGGTGGTGTGATGGGAAGAAATTAGACTCCCCAGGGCAAATTATAATTCAGTGAAGACTTTTATTTAACTTGCCTCCTGTTGTGTGATATTTTCTGCTTTGCTGGAAACAAAAAACCCACTTCACTGTAACACTGCAATGAAAAACAAGAGTTAAATTAGTATTATGATAATTTGTAAAATTAAGTGTTGTGTGCAGATGATGATTCTTATACCAGTTTGCGTTACTTAGTTTATGTTACTTTAAAGAGTAACATAAGCAAAAAAAGGCAGGTCTCTGTGCCACGGATCTTACAATTTAATGTCAGCAGCAGGGGACAAATGAGGAAAAGGGAGAGACAAGGGTAACATACGTAAAGGCTGTCCTTCTCCTTTATATGCCTTCCTGAAAACTTGGACAAACTGTTGAGGCCTTTCTCTGCGTGACTTGGGAGTGAGATGGCTCTCTCTCTCTTTTTTTTTGTATTGTCGTCACACTTATGAAATACTCTCCCCTCAACTAGCTTGTTGGTGCCAGATCCTCTCACATCACGCATCAAGTAAATACGTTTTTATTCATCTATGTGTTGTTTGATTCTTGGACTGCATGGGGTTCCCTTCCTTCCCCTTGGGAAGTGTATTTTCACTTTGCGTACTATTTTTATTGGAGGTTTTGTTTGTTAGTTTGTTCATATATTGTTAGATCTTTAGATATTGGGAAAATGTTGATTTTAGGATGTAATGCTGCCATGTTATACTGTTGTCTGCTGCCTTGGAAATAAAGAGATAAAAAAGCATGACTTTAAGCAAATGCAGTTATATTTATTTCAACTTAGTTTCGATTATAAATAAGGACCCAAAAGTTCTTTCATGGGAAGGTGTGTATTTAATCTACAATGCCCTTTTCAGTATACAAATGCAAGAGCCTCATATCTTTTTACCTTGCCTTCCTTGCCTTCATATTTCATATCTGGAAGATTTAGAGTAGGGATGCCAAACCTGTTAGATCGCGCTAACAAAGGACTCGTAGAGTGATTCAGCAAGTGATTCAGCTTTATTTAGAAGTAACGAACAAGCACTAACTCAGTAAGAAACCAGAACAGAAAACAGTGGGAGCTTATGCTCCTTTTAAACATAACCGGGCTAATGTAGCCACGCCTATTTACAAATAACAACCAATGAGATTGCTAGAATAAAGACCAATGGGAGTCTTTCCCTCCTAGGGAATGGTACCGTTCTGATTGGTCGCTGTTACGAAGCGACCAATAGGAAGTTCGCTCAGAGGAGCCCTGGTCTGGCTCGAAGCTTAACACGGGAGTCCTATGAGGTGATTCATGTAATCATTTCAATACATTACAATTCCTCCCCCCTAAGTTAAGCCATCATCCCAATTGTTTTATTATTTACAAACATGCAATCAACCTTTGTACATCAGTTATTCCAACAGTATTTACACTCATAGTCCTTCAGATAAGTCGGCATTTGCCGCGAACGCTGGGACCTGCGGAGCGGTGCAGGCTCCACGGGCAGACAAGGTTGTGGGTCAGAGTGGGGTTCACTACAGCCTGGATCAGGCACAGACTCGACTGGGATGATCTTGTGCTCAGTGGCACTCTAATGGGACCTCAGGACGTGAATGGCTTTTGTTAGAAGTGCAGAGAGGAGCCCTTCATTTGCTATATTTATTAGATCCATTGTATAATTGGTAGCAAAGATTTTGGCCTGCATTTATTGGGTTGCCAGCCTCCAAGTGGGGCCTGGAGATCTTTTGGAATTGCAGCTGATCTCCAGATGACAGAGATCAGTTCCCCTGGAGCAAATGGCTGCATTATGGCATTACAGCCCACTGAAGTCCTTCTCCAGGCTCCACCTCACATATCCAGGAATTTCCCAAACCAGAGTTGGCAACACCAGTTTTCAGTGATGAAACTCTTTCCTTACTATCCTTGGCATTGCATGAAATTTCCCATTGCTACTTCTGGGAAATACAGTCCTCCTTCTCCCCCTTTCTCTACATAGGGTATAGCACACTAATTGAATGGGGAATTGTGGGTAGGATGGTAGAGGAATTTAAAAGGCCTATTACACCATTGTGAATTAGACACTCATGATGGCATAGTGCAGAATGTATCCTCAGGGACACTTGAATAGGCAAAGCTGACATGTAATATAACAGTTCAAGATTTCTATTTGATTTATTTGAAAACCACTTACCATTTATGGTCTTATAAATAGATTTATTATTGTCTTTTAAGGCTGTCCCTGATGCTCTGCTGTGTTTGATTTTTATAAGGCTTGTTCCTCTTTCTAGGTCATAGAACCTTGAACCACAGAGCAATTGGTTATATTGCCTTGGAAACTCATGGACAGGGTTTACTACAGTTTACTTAATGCGCAGTAAAGCAATTGAATGACCAAGAAAAAACTTACAACCCTGCCTTTTACAAGCATATTAAAGTATACAGCTTAGATCAGATGGAAAACAGTAGAGTAAGATTGCAAAAGAAACAATAGTGACACTATTTACAATGTGCTGTGCATTTGAGATTTCTTTGTTGTGAGCTTTAATGAGTTCACCCAGCCTCAATAATAACTGTTTCTCAGCAGTCTTGTGTGTCAGAAGAACCCAAGAACATCAGGAAACCTGTGTTTTCTGGTCAGGGACTAACTAGAAAGGAGATTGAGTGGGCCAGAGTTGCCAGCAAATTGGCAGGTGAGGCCACTGTTAGAGAACTACAGCCCAAAGCATACTAGAGTATATGGGAATAAGTTGTACAGTTCTTTGGATCTTGGCAAAAGGTTCATACTGGTTCTGAGAGTTTATTTTGTTAGCACAACAGAATTTCCATAAGAGATACAAAAACTACACCAAGGCATAATTGGTAGAAGTAGTTCCACTGATTTCTAATCAAATAACTGGAGTAGCAAGGAGCAAAAATATCTTCAAATAAAGATCAGTGGTTAGTGATGCAGTAAATCTGTAGTGGAAACCAAGAAAAATTAAATTCAAAACATTTGTTCCCTTTGTTATATCAGGTATGATGACAGAACTAGTAGTCAGAACTAGTAGTAGGCCTATGTGATTTCCCATTTAGCATTATTGATACCAGGGCTTTAGAAAATCTGGGTCCTAATTACTCTCTCTGCCTATGAATCGCCACCATTCTGACTATATGCCCTGTTATTTTGGCCACATTTCTTGATTAGTACCAAACACTGTTTAGGGGCATGGACTTCTGGGCTCTTCCAGGCTAGATGTTTTGATAGATGTTTTCACAGTTTAGTGATCTGGGGAAATCAGCATGGATTTGTCACCAACAGGTCCTGACAAACCAACCTCATTTCCTTCTTTGATAGAGTGAGGAGCTTACTGGACTGTAGGAATGCC
>NW_015167067.1:565947-573540 GCF_001447785.1 Gekko japonicus
TGCCGTTGACATTGTTTATCTGGATTTTAGTAAAGCTTCTGACAGTGTTCCCCATGATGTTCTAATGCGTAAACTGGAGTACAGCAGAATGCACTCTAGAATAGTTAGGTGGATAGGGAACTGCTTGGAAAACTGCACACAAGAGTAGTTGTCAATGGGATTTCATCTGATTGGAGGGAGGTGTCCAGTGGGGTGCCATAGGGCTTAGTTCTAGTCCCAGTACTTTTCAATATTTTTATAAATGATCAGGGTGGGGGTGGGGAGGCTACTCATTAAATTTGCAGGTGACAGCAAAATGGGAGTAGTAAAAAATACCCTAAAAGACAGAAATGGAATTCAATGAGAACTGAGCACACTGGAAAAGTGGGTAGATGTGAAGAAGATGTAATTCAACAAGAATAAATGCAGAGTTTTGTACCTGGGTAACAAAAATGAGAAACACCAGGGGTCATTTCACAGAGAAAGAGGTGCAGGATCTCATTAGCATAACTTATTTGCATATGCCACACCCCCTGACATCACCGGAAGTGTGTCAGAAGGCAACACCCACCGCTCAGGCTCCACTGGACTGTTTTGGATTGCTAGCTATGGGAGGGGCGGAAACGTGCAGATCTGTCCTTGCAGAGGAGGGAGAGCTTGTCTCGGTCTTAAAGGTGCCACTGGACTGTTTTGGGCGGGGGTACTCTGCAGCTTACCTGTCTGCTTTTTGCTCTGACTGAGGGCTGCTGGGAGCAGGGGGTGGGGCTTGTTGCATGTGCCCGCTGCCTGGGCTCTTTACTGCCGGAGCTCCGCTCCTGTGCGCTCCTGCAGGAAATGACCCCTGAGAAACACACATTTTGGATGGTGGATACATATCTGGATAGCAGTGCATGTGAACAAGATCTTGGAGTGCAGGTGGACTCACTGTAAGCTAAATATGAGCAGTCATTGTGATGCAGTAGCAAAAAAGGCTAATGTGGTCTTGGGGTGTATCGACAGAGGCGTCACATCCAAATCACATGCCATAGTCCTTCTTTACACTGCATTAGTCAGGCCTCACCTGGAGTACTGTGTGAAGCTCTGGAGGCCTCATTTCAAAAAGGAGGAGGGTGCAGAGGAGGGTGACAAGGATGATCAGGAGTCTGGAGACCAAGCTCTGCAAGGAAAGGCTGAGGGAGTTGGGGATGTTCAGCCTGCAGAAGATGAGGTTGAGGGCATATATGATTGCTCTCTTTAAGTATTTGAAAGGCTGTCACTTAGAGGAGGGCAGGGAGCTATTCCTGTTGGAAGCAGAGGAAAAGACTCACAATGTTGGGTTTAAATTATGTGCAGAAAGTGTTGGAAGTTCCAAGTGCTATGTACCAGCTAGATATTAGGAAAACAATTGTTCAGCAGAAGGCGGTCTTCAAGCAGTGGCTGGACAAACACTTGTCAGGAATGCTTTAGGCTGATCCTGCATTGAGCAGGGGGTGGACTAGATGGCCTGTATGGTACTTCCAGCTCTATGATTCTATGCATCTAGATCACAGTGTAAAGCTGCAATCCTCAAGCCTCTTGTCCAAATTCCACTTCAGGTTCTGTTGAATTGGTAATATAGTTATGTGGTTAAGAATGAGAGCTAAGAAGTCCCTGGATCAAATCTTTCCTCATCTATGGACTTACTAGGTAACCTTACAGCAAGTCACCATCTACCATCTTCTGCACCCCATCTGCAAATTTTTTTTTTAATCTATCATATTTATAACCCGCCCTTCTTGCAAGCTGGCTCAGGGTGGGTAATAATATTTCAACAAGACAATAAATATAAAATTTTAAAACACCATAATATACATTAAATCTGGACCTCCATAGAAATAGAAGCACCCCCCAGGCTCCTCACTCTCTGAGCTGGAACCAAAGGCACCCCTTCCAGAGTGGCGACCCCAATACCCATATCCATCCCCCCCCCAGCTCAGGTATAGGACCTCCGTCTTTGATGGATTAAGCTTCAACAAGTTCTGCCACAACCATCCAGCCACGGCCTCCAAAACCTCAGCCAGATTATCAGGGGCGGAGGACGGATGGCCATTCAGTAACAGATAGAGCTGGGTGTCATCTGCATATCTCTGGACTAACTGGGCAAAGGGGCACATATATATGTTAAATATAATTGGCGATAGGATCACCCCCTGCAGCAGTCCGCATTGGGTATGGGCATGGGCAGTGGGTGTGGGCAACATGCTGACCTTATTGTTGCAAGGATTAATGAAACAATCTATGACAAGTGCTGTCATTGCTTTTTGGTTGTTAACAAAGCTAATCAGGCCCTCTCTTCAGTATTATAAGTCTGGCCTTATGGAGGGCAGCTGAATTTTTTAAAACCTCACAAGAACTCCATGTAGGGTCACAGTCAGATCTGAGTCATGCAGATCTGGACAGATCTTTGAACCAAAGAACTGTCCATGTCCATTTGTTTTAATTAATAAATTAACTGTCATATTGCTACTAGTAAGTATTTGACATCCTCAAGATGGGTTTTCCTCCCAAGCTTGTTGCCCAGTTTGGAGAGCAATTTCAGGTTTCTTTAAATAAAAACTGATTTGACTTGACACACAGGAGATACTTGAGCAGTAACTGCGTGTGAAGATTCCACTAATTAAACTTGGATTTCTTCTGATTTTGAATCAGGAAATTATTGGCTGTAGGTCTAAGTCAGAACAAGTTGTTTTGCATTAAAAATGTATACTCAGTTTTCTAAAGCTTATTCACATTTTTAAAATTTGTCCGTAAAAGGAATTTCAGCCATCTGTGATGCCTGCAGAATAAAGGTACCAGTAGTATAAGACCTCACGCTTTCAGTAGCACAGAATAAAATCCTTTTTATTTTTACTTATATGTGTGTGTGCTAAGAAGTCAATATGGCTAAGACCATCACTGGAAGAGCTCTTCATTTCATATAGTTGACATTGATACCCTCTTCAAACCATTTCATTTCACTGTGGTTCAGTTGGCTACATGTATAAACCTGTATTTTAGATTTAAAGGATAAGAGTGTGAGTTGAGAAATGAAAGATTCATCCCAGGCACACATTCGTTGCAAGCCACTGTGTCTCAGCCTTTGCCCCTTACATGTACTGTGGGAATGGCACTGCTGATCTCCATTACAGGTTGCTCTAGTGATGATGCACAGCACTTTGAGTACTGAAGAAAATCTAGATCAATGATAAGTATTATTGCTATGTAGAACAGATTTAATGCATAACAGCTGGTGTTGCATTCGCAATTTTATTTGTTAGTCTTTCATGCTTTGTCATTTATGCTGATGCAAGTATCAGAAGGCTATCAAATATCTGTTCTGGTTCAAACACCAATAGAATCTCTAGCACCTTTTGTCATAGACCCATAATCTTATGGGTCAATAAACTTAGTGTATTTGGCAGCTTGTGTAAGAGAAAAGAGTAATTTTGTGCCTGTGTATTTCACAGTTATGACATTATGCCGGTATTTCACTGGCATAACATTTAACACAGAACAGCTTCTCTCAGGGCACTTTGTAAGAGTGTTAGGTTCTCCTTTATGTCATTTGAATTCATTAGAGGACAAAATAAGCATTTGGCAGCATTAGCGGCTGGAAGGTTAAAGGACAAAACATCTCTGCAAATTAAACCCTAAGAGTAGACAGATATTGGAAATTGCCTGTATTCTGAAGGACAAATGTTTGCTATAAGGAAATGGAAAGTAATATATGTGGAAAGGAACAGATCTTTCAAAGGTGAACATTATTGCTACAGGCCTCTAATCACAGTATCATTTCCTCTCCTCTGGGCATTTGTAATCTGGATGTCCTGTGATTCCAGGCCTTGCACCATATTTTAACTGGAGATGTGGATTCAGTTCCAGTTGCTATGGCAACAAGAACCTACTGGTTCAGAACACAGCCTTCAGAAAGTAGCCTTGCACCAAACTCTGAACTTTTCCAGTGTAAGGAGACATGCAGTCTTTTGGCTCAGAAAGATGTCAACTTCAACTGGAGGTGGCAATGGAGAAATCTTGGGGGAGGGGATGTCTTAAACCAGCCCGTGCAAATTCCAGTCAGCGCAGCACTGCCTATAATGCTTTCTGATAATGATGCTTATTTTAATTGGAGGCAGCAGCCCACAGACCAAGCAGGAATCCTGTTGAGTACTGATTGAAGTTTCTGCACCAGTGTTTCCCAAACTGGGGCACACAACCCCAGGAGAGACATACAAGGAGTGTACAAGGCAGGAGAGAAAAATGAGCAAAAACCTAACTGCTTTGCTTTGCTTCATCAGTACAAATCTGGCTTTGGATCATGGAAGCAATAGAAACTTACAGATGAACAGATTTAAATAGACTCCCCAGGAGACAAGAGGAGAGAGAGTCAGTTCTTACATTCCTTCTGTCAACTTGCAACTGCTTCCATGTAATTGTGTGTGTATATATCTATATCTATTTGCTTCAGAAGGAAAGATGTTACATTCTGGCCCCGTTCATACGAGCCCATTTGGGCCGGGAGCGGGACGGAACTGGGGCGGAGCAAACAGGCGCGATCTCACCTCAACATCTGGCGAGCGTGCCGTCTCCGTCCCTGATCCGTCCCAACGGCCCAAACTGCGCCGCAAAAAACAACCACCTCTCTAGGTGGTTGCATCCATTGGTGCGGCGCAGGCAGGGCTGTGGGATCGGCGGCGCATCCTTGCGCCGCCGCATCCCGGCCCCCAGCCATACTGCGCATGCCCGAGCATGCGCAGTTCGGCAGCCTCCCCCCTCCCCTCGGACTTTTCCTCCCCGGCATCTGAGCGTGCCGGGGAGTGCTGCGCCGCGGCTAGGGGATCCGTGGGATCCCGCTGCGGCGTATCAAGTTTGGAGCGGCTCTGAGTAGCCGCGTTTCAGCCGGCCCGTGTGCCCGGGGCCTATGATGAGCAAAACCCATTTTTTAAAAAAATCATCTATAAGTGTGTGTGTGTGTGTGTGTGTGTGTGTTAAGTGATGTTAAGTCACTTCTGATGAATTCATGACCTTCAAAATATCCTGTTAACAGCATTGCTCAGGTCTTGCAAAGTGAGGGCTGTGGCTTCCTTTATTGAGTCCATCTCATGTTGGGTCTTCCTCTTCCTACTACCTTCAGCTTTTCCTAGCATTATTGTCTTTTCCAGTGATTCTTGTCTTCACATAATGTGACCAAAGTATGATAGCCTCAGTTCAGTCATTTTAGCTTCTATGGAGAGTTCAGGCTTGATTTGATCTGGAACCCACTTATTTGTCTTTTTGGCAGTCCAGAGTATCTTTAAAACTCTCCTCCAACACTACATTTCAAAGGAATCAACTTTCTTCCTGTCAGATTACTTCATTGTCCAACTTTCACACCCATACATAGTAATGGAGAATTCTGTTCTATGACTTATCTTGATCTTGGTTGCCAGTGACACAGGCTGTGATCAGACATGCAGTTTAATCCGTTGCTGTTCCCTTATGGATTTAAAATGCACGATCAGACAGCAACATCTGTCTGTCATGCCCCAGTCGTCTGTGCCCCCCCCTTACTGCATGTTTATTTGGTACCAGTGAAAGTCTGGTCCTTTTGAGCTGAGCTGGTTTCACACCAGATTTCCTGTAGTCTGATCACTCTGTTGCACACCCAAGCCATCAGGCAGGTCTGACTGGTCTCCTGTTTTTCAGCCACCATTTTTTTTACCAGTTAGTGAAGTGCACTCAACTGCATATTTGCACCTCTCCCCCCCCCAACAGGGGCTGCTCTAAACTTTGTTTTCGTCATAAAAACTTTCAAATAAGAACACTCCTGTACTTCAGGTTTTTCCTGTGCTTTGGGGAAGGGGTAAATTGAAAAGTTTAGAGAGGGAGACTACATGTCCCAGCAGGCTGATCAGTGCTTGTGCGCATGCCCAGAGGACAAATTTTTTAACAAATGGCTGATGGCCCCATGAACTACATATTCCAGGAGGCAGAACAGCACTTGTGGGCATGCTCAAGGGCGAAAATATTTTAAAAAATGGCCAACAGCAACACACCTTGGCTGCTGGGTCTGATATGTGTCTGATCACTCAAGAATGGTGTAAAAGCACTTTTCACCCTTTCAAGTAAAAATAGTAACCTATTTGAAAATAATTACAAGAAATTATTAGAAGATATCAAGAAAGATCTACAGAAATGGCATGATTTACACCTATCATTTATGGGTAGAATTGCCACTATTAAAATGAACATCCTTCCACGTTTCGTATTTCTGACACAGAACATACCAATTTTTTTAAAAAAAATTTCTTGGAATTGGATCAATATGTAAGAAAATTTATATGGCACTCCAAAAAAGCACATATTAAATTCAAACTTCTTCAAGATAAAAAAGAAAGAGGTGGCCTCGATGTACCAAATTGGTCCCTTTATCACCAAGCCTCAGCTATGGGTTGGATTAGGGATTGGTTACTGTAAGAAGATAAAAGACTGCTATATCTAGAGGGTCATAACCTACATATGGGCTGGCATGCCTACATATGGTATGATAAAGATAAAATCCATTCAAATTTCCATAATCATATAATTAGAGGAGCCCTAATAAAGATCTGGAGAAGAATTAAAGAAAGATTTTACCTAAAAATACCTATGTGGGTTTCACCTTTAGAGGCCTTCATAATGCCTACATTGATGTCGGACAATAAGAGAGTTACAGATCAAACACTATTAAGAATAAAGAGCTAAATTAGTTGGAGACACTACAAGCATTGAATATTAATCTCACTGGTTGGGAAAAATTGCAATTACAATCAAGGTTTACTAAAGATAAAGTAATGGATTTTTATAATGAAAAGACAGACCTAGACAAAATATAGTTATCAACCTCTGACAAACTGATACAAAAATTGTATAACTTCTTATTGTTTGATGTTATGCAAGATGAAACAGTTAAACCATCAATGGTAACATGGATGCAGGACATAGGATATAGTTTGGATATAGATAACTGGTTGAAAATATGGAAATCTGTCAAACTATTAAGATCTACATCATATAAAAAAATATACTCAAAATGTTTTACAGGTGGCACTGGTCACCTGACAAAATGGCCAAATGTTATAAAGATGGATCAAGAAACCGTTGGAGATGTAAGAATAATATAGGCACCTGCTTGCCTCCTGTGTGGGACTAACTGTCCCCTCAGTGGCTGTTGGTAGGTGTAACAAAATAGCAGTTACCTGTGTATGTAAGATGGTTGTGGTTCTTTGTTTACAATGTTCCCCCATCAGGTTTAACTGAGCTGTAGTTCCAGAGAGGGGCCTGCAGGGGTATCACTCACTGGGTTAAATGGGGCTTCCTCGTCTGCTGGCCTACAGTTCCCAGCTGCCCCAAGGCCAAAAAGGGCGGGAAAACAGGGATTGTCCCAATGGATGGGGCGGCATCAATATAGACTGCAGCCCATCCAGAGAGGAGGCAGTCTTCGTCCCTGGGAGGAAGCAGAAATTCAGCCAATCCACAGTCAGCTGGACTGGGGAATGAATGGAAGTTTCCCAGCTCTCTTGGGCAAGAGAGAGTGGCTGAAGTACAGCCAGAGGCCTGTCCAAGGAGAGATCCTATCCTGAGCCCACAACCTCCAGAGGT
>NW_015167067.1:573670-613962 GCF_001447785.1 Gekko japonicus
ATAAATTCTTTAATTTGGGCTAATAATCTGTGTTGTGCTCTGACCACGTAATCTCCCCTGCTCTGCACAATACCAAAGGGAGGGGGTAGCCCAGGGAAGCAAGGAAAGGCCAGACTCTTTGGTTGCAAACTTTTCAGGGATCCCCAAAGATTGGGGATTCCAATTCCAAATAGGGAGATTCAGCCAGAGAGGTTTCACTGTCCCTCTAAAAAGGCAGTGAAGATTCCATAAGTGGTGGCAAACTAAAGGAGTGAGATACGCCCACAGGACAAGGGTGGGAGGGAAACAGCTGAGTTGTAAACTGGAGCCTGTTTTGCCATGGTAGCTAACCAAGCTTGGTTCAGACAAAGGAAGGAAACCCTTTGCAGGCCTTTGTGAGGAACTCATTGGGGCCAGTCCTGACTAGGGTTGCCAGCTCCAGGTAGGGAGATTCCTGGAGATTTTCTGGTAGAGTTCATGGAAGCCAGGGTTTGGGGAGAGGATCTGTTGTCTGGAGTTCAGTTGTGATACCTGGTGATCTTCAGGCTCCACCTGGAGGTTGGCTGCCCTAGGTGTTGCAGCCAGTGCTTCAGAGCAGGGTCTGCTAGATCCAGGTTCTTGCTGTAGAAGCTGAGTGGGTGATTTTGGACCAGTCACAGACTTTCAGCCTAACCTACCTCACAGGGTTGATGTGCAAGTCAAAAGGAGGAGAGGAGAATGATGTAATCTGCTTTGGTCCCCATTGCAGTAGGGATGTGCATTCGGTTAATCTGAACCGAAAGCACCCCTGAAAATGGCCCATCCGGCCTCCATTCAGGCAGCCCCAGGCCGAAAGCTGCCGCCACAATTTGGCGGCATTTCGGGGGCTCACTGGAAAAGCAGCCCCAGCCCCACGGACAGCACGAGGGGGGGGGCTTTGGAAGCCTCCCCCAGTTCGCTCGCTTTGGTGGGTGAACTGGGGAATGCACGGGGAGGCATTTGCTTCCCTGCAAGCCATCCCTTTAAATTGCCTTCCCTTCCCTGGCTTGCCCGCATGCCCCGCAGCTGCGAGGCGCGCGGGCAAGCCATCCCTTCTTGGGAAGGGAAGGCAGTTTAAACTGCCTTCCCTTCCTTGGGTTGCCCACACGCCCCATGTCTGTGAGGCGCGCAGACAAGCCATCACTTGGAGAGAAGCGAAGGCAGTTTAAACTGTCTTCCCTTCCCTGACTTGCCTGTGCACCCTGTGGCTGCGAGGGGCCCGGGCAAGCCGTCTCTTGGAGAGAAGGGAATGCAGTTTAAACTTCCCTTCCTTGGCTTGCCCGCGCACCCCGTGGCTGCAAGGCGCCCAGGCAAGCTATCCCTTGGAGGGAAGGGAAGGCAATTTAAACTGCCTTCGCTTGGCTTGCCCACCCACCCCTGAAAGTGATTTGGGCCCCCGAATGAGCCCCGAATCCATTTGGATTACCGAAAGTGGTATACAGGGGTGACTCGGGGGCCGAATCAGATTTGGCCCAATTCGGCCGAAATGAATCTGGCCCAATTTTTTTTCTTACACACCCCTACATTGCAGAGAAAGACTACTTTTTTTCCTGGGAAACCATTGTTGCCAATCTCCAGGTGAAGGCCGGAGATGACTCAGAATTATAACTACTCTCTAGATGGCAGAGATCAGTTCCCCTGGAGAAAATGGTGGACTCTGTGGCAGTCAGGGCTTCAGAGCATGGAAAATGGTGGACTCTGTGGCAGTCAGGGCTTCAGAGCATAGAAGAGGCTGCAGGTGTGTGTTTGTGGGGGAAATGGAAAGCTGAAGATTGGGGGGAAATAAAGGCAGGTTGATGATTGGCTGGGAAGGAGAAAGGGTTGCCAACTCCAGGTGGGAGATTCCTGGAGATTTGAGGGATGGAACCTGGAGAGGGTGAGGTTTGAGGAGGGGTGGGATCTCAGACAGGTACAATGCCATAGACTCCACCCTCCCAACCAGCCATTCCCTTTTGGGGAACCACTGTTTCCAATCTCAGGAGAGAGGTGGAAATTACTCAGAATTACAACTTATCTGCAGGAGGAAGGGGGAGGAGATGGAAAGCTGACATCAGAGGGGCAGATAATGGCAGGTTGATGCTTGGCTGGGAAGGAGATAGGGTTGACAACTCCATGGAGATTTGAGGGGTGGAGCCTGGAGAGGGTGACGTTTGAGGAGGGGTGGGACCTCAGACAGGTACAATGCCATAGACTCCACCCTCCAAACCAGCCATTTCCTCCTGGGTAACAATTGTTGCCAATCTCCAGGTGAGGGCCGGAGATAACTCAAAATTACAACTGCTCTTCAGATAGCAGAGATCAGTTCCTCTGGAGAAAATGGTGGACTCTGTGTCATTATACTCTGCTGAGGTCGCTACAGCACATTGATGCTGAGTGCCCAAGGCCTTGGCACTCTACCAGAGCCTCTTTCTAGAGCTCATTGTATTTATTTCCACAATGGGCCTTATTCCTAGTGGTAAAATAAAGACATTTTGTTGCTATTTATATAGATAACTCACCTCTGTTGTATCACTAAACAGAGCCAGATGGTGTCCTCAAGGTTTTTTTTTTGATAATTGGGTCATTTGTTCTTCCTCCAGTATGATGTTATTTTACCACTCTCCCCTAAAAGCATTTTAGAAAATTGCCCTCTATCCAAGTAAAAAACAGCTGTAATTAACTGGGAGAAGAATTCTCTACCAGATTCTTTATCCTACAGTTTGCTTGCTAAAGATCTAATTTATAGTTTCCTGATTTGATTTATTTCAGAATTCTCAGTCATAGATTTTTTTATTTTTTTATTTAGAAGGTTTAAATGTATAGATAAAATATGTAGAAGTGCTGGTCTGACACTTGACATCAACAGCTTGAATCCACCAGCAATTTTACTGGTGAGAGCAGAGCATCATCTTGCCTTTCATCTTCTGCTGCCCCCAGAAATTCTCCTGGGGGATAGCAGACCAGAAGTACTGTCATTAGGATGGAGTCAGAGGTCTGTTGTGGGAAGGGAAAATTGGTGAAAATGGCACCCCTTGCATCCATGGAAATCCTCCACTGGATCCAGCCCCAATACCTTTAATTTTACCAACATGATTTAAAATTTCATTTCTGAAATTTGAAAAAAATCAAAATATGTCTACTGAATTTTTTTTAAATTTGAATTTTTCTAAGATTTCATTTTATCTCCAGAATTATGCTCACCTTCTAAGTTGCAAGAAATGTCCCTTGACATCACATGAGTTGTACATTCAATGGACTGTGAGAGAAGAAGAAGAAGAAGAAGAAGAGATTGGATTTATACCCCGCCCTTCACTACCCAAAGGAGTCTCAGAGTGGCTTACAAACTCCTTTCCCTTCCCCTCCCCACAACAGACACCCTGTGAGGTAGGTGGGGCTGAGAGAGCTCTTGACAGAAACTGCTCTTTTTCAAGAACAGCTCTCATCAGAGCTAAGGCTTGCCCAAGGTCATCCAGCCAGGTGCAAGTGGAGGAGTGGGGAATCAAACACGGTTCTCCCAGATTAGAGTCTGCGCACTTAACCACTACACCAAACTGTGGAGTCTGTGTAGTGGCTAAGTTGATCTTGAAGAGTCTTTGGAGTAGCTATGTGGACCAATTCCATATGTTACAGGTATCTTAAATCATCTACAGATTAACCAGATTGGTACTCCATTGATATAACAAATGTGGCAAAGTCCACTGCTTTCAGTCAGGCATGTGCTGCTCTTGTGCAATTGAATTGAAAATTAATAGTGCAACGAGATCACTAGGGACTTGCTTGGCCATGTCCTATTTTACATTGGGACTAAGGAACATGTGGGAAAGAGATTATTGCAACAGTGTGACATGCAGGACGTTAAGATCGGTATTGTTGAGAACTATAATGATTTAATGGCTATAGTGCTGGATTAGGGCTAGGAAGAGCAGGATTCACACACACACACACACACACCAGACACACAATGAAACTCATTGGGTTACTTTGGATCTATCATTTCAGCTTAGCCTACCTAACTGTACAGGGTTGTTTTGAGGATAACTTTGAGGAGAAGATACCCCAAGGTGGGATAATGGGATAGTTTTCTAGGTTAAAAGAGAGTGAGAATGGTACAGCTGTGGTGGGAACTGGTGCAGCAGAAACCATTGGAAAGATCAGATGCAATGATAACAGGATGTGTTTTATTTGGTGCTCATTCATGTGAATGTTTTGATAAATGGATTTTAGATGTTGGCAGTCTATGTATCCCCTTACTTTTTTCTTTATAGTTTTGTCATCTGCTGTTTATATTTGTTTGAAGTATGCTGGTCCAGATCCACTTCCATTTAACCTTTGGCTTAATCTGTCAGTGTCCTCATTCTCTGCTGAAATGAGGCATCTGCACCCCCAGAATTGCTTACTTTCATCCCTTGTTTGCCTAGTCTGTAAGAGGAAGGGAAAGTGATTGTAAGCCGCTCCAAGATTCCTTCGGGTAGTGAAGGGTGGGGATATAAAAACAACTTTTCTTCTTCTTCCTCAGTTTTGCTTGCCTCCCTTCCTTCTCCCTCCTGTCCCCATTGTCACTTCTCTTCCTCATTAAAATATCTCTCCTTATATATAAATGAGTTTTCGTGTCCCACTTTCCTCAATGTTCCACGCGCTCCCACAGCCTTTGGCTCACTCAGCTGCCACTCTGAAGGTCTGCCAATCCCCCGGCTGCATTGCCTCACTGAGTCGTCTCGGCCCTGCCCACAGAGCCGGCAGCCAGCATCTTGCCCTCAGTCTGGAGGGAGCCAGTGAAGGGGATGGACGCTCCGCCAAGAGAGCGGCAACCCCTCCAAGGGGGAGAAGGAGGCAGACCTAGCAAGCAGCAGTAGCAAGGAAGGGAAGCACTCACCGCTGCCCCTCACAGCCCCTCTCCCTCAATCACAAGGCCGGCGCTTTGTCAGGGTGATAGCTTAGCTGGCTGCACCACAGAGAAGCACCTTTCAAAGGGTCCCCTGCCTTCAGCAGCAGTGGCAGTGCCATGAGGAAATGAGCTGCAGCTCCTGGAAAGCCGGACTCTCTCCTGAGGAAGACACTTCTCTTGGCTCCTGTGTGGGACTAACTGTGGCTAACTGTCCCCTCAGTGGCTGTTGGTAGGCAACCAAGCATAACCCCCTCCCCCACCCACTGCCAGCTTGGCAACTTTCCTGTCCAAATAAACTTAAAATGGCTCTCTCTCCTTTTTGGCTCCACCATGGCTGACTGGCTAATGCGGTGGAACAGCGACCATCAAACCATTCTCTTCAACCTCCTGCTGTGTGGCTGACTTTCCCCTAGGGTCGCCAATTTCCAAATGGGACCTGGAGATCTCCTGCTGTTACAATTGATCTCCAGATGACAGAGATCAGTTCCCCTGGAGAAAATGGCTGCTTTGGAGGGTAGATCCTATGGAATTATCCCCTGATAAGTCCTTCCATCTCCCCCAATGCTGCCTTCTACAGGAGCCACCCCCAAAATCTCCAGGTATTTCCCTAATCAGAGCTGGCCACTGTACTTTCTCCTCAGTGCCTGTTGCTAGGCAACCAGGTTCTGTCAGTAAAAGGCCCTTTCCACACCTATTTTGGCCTTTGGGAGAAAACTCATTGGGGCCAGTCCTGATAGAGTTGCCAACTCCAGTTGGAAAATTCCTGGAGATTTGAGGGATGGAGAGGGTGAGGTTTGAGGAGGGGTGGGACCTCAGACGGGTACAATGCCATAGACTCCACCCTCCAAACCAGCCATTTCCTCCTGGGGAACCATTGGTGTCAGTCTCCAGGGGAGGGGGAGGGATGGAGATCACACAGAATTACAACTGCTCTTCAGATGGCAGAGATCCGTTCCGCTGCAGAAAATGGTGGACTCTGTGTCATTATACCCTGCTGAGGTCGCCACAGCAAATTGACGCTGAGTGCCCAAGGCCGGGGCACTCTCCCAGAGCCTCTTTTTAGCACTCATTCTATTTGTTTCCACAACGGGCCTTATTCCTAGTTTACCATAAACTCTTTAGATCTGGCTTCTATAGCTGAAATTCTGATGTTATCATTGTGATGATAATCCATCTCCAGACTCAGAAACTAGGGACTTAAATTTCATACCTACTAACTTCTTCGGCATTTTAAAAGATACTTTTATTTTTATAATAGAGGCTTTTGGGATCACTTAGTACTATAGTCCTCAGTGAGGGCAGTGCTACCCATCATACATTTGGCCTGTTATAAGGGGATTATAGGCTTGAAGGAACCACCTAGTAGTCATGATGAAAACAGCTAAGAAACAGGATTATTTCAGTGGTATGCATTGCTTGATTGTTTCTTTGTTTTCCAGCCTTCTCAGTTTTACAGTAACAAAAGTTACTGGAGAGCTGGAGTCTGAGAAAGCATAACAGTTACAAAACAGGTTTCTTATTTGACTGATTCAGACTTATGATATGGAATGAAAAGGCTTTTAACTTTTAATTGTTTTTGACAGCAACAGCACCCAAACCTTTATAACACAGAAAAGACAGACTTCCCCCTTTTAACTATTTTTGACAGGAACAGCACCCAAACCAAATATATCTAAAGTATGTAATGGACTTCCTGCCTAAGCAGCAGGCCTCTTAATCCTTTGGCCACTTTAAAGTGGAGTAACTGTATAGGATTGCAGTGTAAAGCTACATTCAAGTTAATGGGACTGAGTAAATAGTAAAAGCAATACTTTCCAGGTCTTTAGGTTTTTTTATCTGAGCAACTAGAAAACTATTATTGCTTATATTTATTTATTTGATTATGTATAAAGAAATGCGTTCAGCTATTTGAAATCTTCCAGCAGCCTTAAGAGCCCTCCTCCACGTTAGATGGCTCTTTGCTCAAGATTTATACCTGATCCTTCTACTTTAAAAACAACACCACCACTCAGGACAGCTTACAACAAAGTAAAATATCAAAATGATAAAAGCGCAGTTATTTTAATTAAAATAATAAAAATAGTATAGCAAAACAAAGTAAAACCATTACCAGTAAAACAGCAGGAGTTAAAACCATCCTATTGCCTAACCAAATTCATCTTTTAAACCTTGAAAATGTCAAAACTAGAGGGGAAATGATAAAATAAATAAACAATAGCAGTGATAAAACCCCAAAATGTAACGTGACAAAAATAATCATTTATCCCCCTGCTAAGGCACTCTAGAAAATAACTGTCTTATCTGATCTCAGTATTAGGTTTGTTGTCTGGTATTCCCAAATTCTGATACTTTCATTCATTTCTACACTCTACTTCTTGCCCTGCTCTTTTGCCTTTTCTGGCCCCCTGGTCCTGTGGCTGCGGTCACACATACTAAATAATCAACTTTCAGTGCATTTTCCAACTGGATTTTACTGTGTGAACTGGCAAAATCCAGTTGGAAAGTACATTGAAAGTGGATTATTTAGTGTGCGTGACCACAGCCTTTGTCTCTGGAGCAGTTCTTCTCTCTAGGGCTGCGGTCACACACACTAAATACTCCACTTTCAATACACTTTCAATACACTTTCCAACTGGATTTTGCTAGTTCACACAGTAAAATCCAGTTGGAAAGCACACTGAAACTAGATTGAAAGTGAAGTATTTAGTGTGTGTGACCACAGTGTTTTCACCAAAGTGTTTTCACCAATGTCCCTTTCAGCACATTGCCTTAATTTTTACATACTACCTCATGTTCACAAATGGCAAAACAAACAAGGGCTGCAGTCACACACACGAAATAATCCACTTTCAATTGGAGGGCCTTGGACTCTCCAGCTCCATATGTTTCTGGATTTTGAACTTTTTGACAGCCCGCCCCCAGAGGGTTAGAGTAGGGTCCTATATGTCCACAACCCTTACAGGGTCCTATATGTCCACAACCCTTACTTCTCCACAAGGCTGTGTGTTGAGCCCCTTGCTTTATACCCTCTACACGCAGGACTTTACCTCCACCCACCCCAGTAACACCATCATCAACTTTGCTGATGACACCACTGTGGTGGGGCTCATCTCTGGGAATGATGAGTCTGCTTATCGAGATGAGGTGGAATGGCTTTGTGTTTGTGCAGGGAAAATAATTTGATCCTCAACACCACCAAGACCAAGGAATTGGTAGTGGATTATAGGAGGAACAAAATGGACATCCAGCCACTGTTTATTGGTGGAGAACGTTTTTGGGAGTGATCATTGAGCAAAACTTGACCTGGAGTGCTAACACCACTGCTCTGGTGAAGAAGGCCCAGTAGAGGCTCTTTTTTCTCAGACTTTTAAAGAAAAATAACTTGAGTGAGAAAATACTGATGTCCTTCTATCGTTGCTCAATAGAGAGCATTTTAACATACTGCGTCTGTGACTGGTTTGCCAGCTGTACGGCTGTCACAGCCAAGATTATTTTTAAAATTTTATTTATGTTTTACAAAATATGTAGTACATGTACTGATATTTCTGTACACATAATCTGGACGAGTCTATTACAAATTTTTACCCTTTATCCATTTATATACCCTTGCCCATCTTTCTTGAAATACCTTGTCATCTTTCCCTTGCAAAATTACTGTTAATTTGTCCATTTCTGCAACTTCCAAAAGTTTCATAGCTAATTCCTTTGTTTTAGGAATCTTTTCTTGTTTCCAGTACTTAGCTATTATAATTCTAGCCGCTGTGAACATATATGCTAATACATATAATTCATTCCCTTTGTATTCATTGGGAATTATGTTTAACAAGTATATCTCAGGACACAATTTTAAGTTAATATGTAACACTTCTGTTATTATATTATTTACATTTTTCCAAAATCTAGCAATTTTTTTGCAGTTCCACCACATGTGGAAAAAAGTGCCTACATTTGCTTTACATCTCCAACAATTTTTATTCGGAGTTTTATACGCTTTTACTATCCAGTACCATCTATGGAACATCTTGAATATATTTTCTTTAAACGTTACCGCTCTCATTAATTTCATTGTTTTCCATATTTTTGCCATTCTTCAATTTGTATAATTTTTCCCAAATCTTTCATCCAAAGGATCATAGCGTTCTTTATATTTTCATCGTATAGGTATTCATCTAGTAAAAAATTATATATCTTTTGAATACGTTTATCATTGGAGGACAGCAAAATTTTATCGAGATCAGATTTAGTTTTTACAAATTCCCCGGTTTTATCTTTGTTATATCTATCTTGCAGCTGTATTTGTTCCCACCATGTGAGGTGAATATTTTTGTCTGTTAGACTTTCTATTGGTCTTAATTTATTATTTTCAGATCACAGCCAAGATTTGATTATTTCAGCCAGTAAGCACCACAATGGGGAAGGGGGGAAAGAACAGCAATAGGAAATGCTTTGTTGAAGAATGCAAATACACTTTGGCCTTCCCAGCTGGAACCTTTCTATTGAAGGAGTTTCTTTGGTTGTTACACATACTTAATCCTTTGGTGATTCAGTGCTCTATTACATGGAGACAAATGTCAGGGAATGTAGATTCTGAAGCAGAGTAACCTTATGAATTTGATTTGTTGTAGTCTCATTAAATTTTCATTTAGCTTTTATCAAGGCAACAACAAAGAACCCTCATCCTCAGCTAAACTGGGCTCCAGCAATATAATCCTAGTTATACCCTTCTAAATCTATTCAAATCAATGGATTTAGAAGGGTGCAACTGTGCTTAAAATTGCACTGCAAAGAGTAATTCTGTTTTCAATTTATCCATCTTGAATGAGGAGAGGCTTGCTTCCCTTGCACTCCTGGAGTGTGCTTGCACATCCTGACTGAGGTGGAAAGGATGGCCCCGTTCATATGAGGCAGTTTGGGCCGGGAGCGGGCTGGATTGGAGGCGCATCAGACGGGCGCGATCCCACACCAACATCTGCCTGGCATCGCGCTCCTGCCTCCAACCTGGCCCTTCCCCCGATGAAGCACGTCAAAGATGAACCACCTACCTTCAGTGGTTCATCCGGTTGACCCGCTTCATCCTGGCCGTGGGATCGGCGGTGCGTCTTGCCGCCGTCGCATCCCCGGCCCCCGCCCTACTGTGCATGCTCCGGGATGCCCAGTCAGGCAGCCTCCCCCTCCGACCCGTGTCTTCCTCCCCGGCATCTGATCGTGCCGGGGAGCAACGGAGCGCGGCAACCGGGATCCATGGGATCCCACCGGGGCGTTTCTTTTTTGGCGCGGCTTTTAAAAGCCGTGCTTCGCCCCGTCTTTTTCCTGCCGTGTGGCAGGGGCCGATGATGAAACCCTGGCAAACTACCAGATGTATTGATGCCTCAATATTGCTGCTTCCTAATGAAGGCTGCAGTAACAATGCACCTCGTTGCTGATAAGGACAGGTATATACAAAATGGCTGTGACAGAGGGAAATCTTTGTACTGATGCCAGTGATGAGAAAATGTGAAGAGTTTGAACTTTAGAGAGGTTGGGCTTGACTCATAATTAGCCTGGAAGTTCTGCCCTAGTGAAGTTCATTCTTCAAAAGCCTTAATCCAAATTTAAGCTTCACTACTTCCCCTGGAGGGTCTGCAATTCCCTCTTCTGGTAAACAAATGATAAAGACATATCAGTATGCAAGAATTGGATCTATATCACTGCATCTGATATGGATTTGAGCAAGGATGCTCAAAAACCTTCTGGTTCAGGCCATATCCTGCCCCTTGTATTCACTCCAAGGACCAAACAGGAAGGAAAAAAATGAATTTATAAAAGAGATGGTTTCTTTGATTATCCTGGTGGGAAAGCTGCATATCTTGTCTCTCTAATGTTCCAGGTTTGTCCATTTTGCCTCCCTGCCAGACTCCCAAAGCTGAGCATGTTTGCGTTCATTTATATTCAATGGATATGCATGGTTTTTGGCATCACATATTCATGGCATGTTTTGCAAAGTTCACAGCATCCCTTATTGTCAATGGTGTGTCCAACTGCTGAAGATGGGAATAGGGATAGGAGATTATAGTTTTGATATCACATCATAATACACCAATATATTTTATTTTAAAAAATCTCAGTTCAGAGGGAGAAAACAGAAATAGTGAAGATCTTATCAGTAGCCATTTAGAGCCAAAGGAGCCTAATCTAAGACTTGCTTTGTCTGGTTACCAGTGTGTATAACATCTAACTGTTTCCCCTTTACCATATGAGTTAGGTTAAATATAATCCATACTACAGGGATATTCATATTTCTGCCTGTATTTCACAACAAACTAACAGCTTCCACATTGTTTTCTCTCTTTTAGCAATCAGAAAGTCTGAGGGAATTCACTGGCTTTTTAGTTTAAAGGCTGTGCTATTTTCTTTCTGCCAGGAATAGCACTGTGCTTTACTGATTTGTCTGTCAGTTGCCATTTTATTACACCGGTTCAGAACTTATCACAGTGAAAGGCAAGACCCAAACTGTTTATTGCTCTTCGGAATCAAAAAGATATCTCAGGTCCGGCACTGATAACTCAGGGAATTCTAAGACAACGGTCTGATATAAGTTTTACTTTTGTGTTTGGTTGATGGTAGAAATTGGGACTATTCAACTTGACCATATATTGTACTCAGCTTACATGGACCATATAATGTACTAGTCTGCTAGGGGCTAATATGTCCTGTATTTCTTTATATCACAACCCCTTTCATTATTATACTTATTGTGTATTTCTCTCAAACTATCATTTGCCAAGAAATGATGATAAACCAAGCCCTAATGGACATTCACACAAAAACATGAGTCCCATGAGCTCTATCATATGACAGTAAACTTAAACTGTTTCCATCCTGAATTCACCTTCCCAAGCCCTTCAGTCTCTTGAGCTGTCAGTCAAACTTCTTTCAACATAATTAAATTCATTTAAAAATAAATAGGAAAAAACCCCATCAGTTTCAAAAGAATGCCTGCAGTGAGAAAATGAATTATTTTGTAGTTCAGGCTCTATTTCAATTAGGTGACCTTTTCTAACCATATGTTTTCTTGCTGTGCATTGCCTAAATGAATGCACATCTGCATTTTTTTCATCAGAAGCTTAAATAAAGTTCAGATGTTTAGGGCCTCCTAGCTCAAGTTTCACCAATAGTAATGGAAATATTCTCTCTCTCTCTCTCTCTCTCTCTCTGTATAGATACACATACATACATACACACACACACACACACACACACACATATATATAATTTCCTTTTAATTTCCTCTAAAAGCTTGTAGATTAGAAATCCTTTTTGAAAAGATACGAAGATATTTTATTCCATTTTGGAAAGCTAATTTCAATACAAGTCTTTAAGATTGGGTTCAAAATGGGGAAGGGCAAATTAAAAGCAGGGCTAGGTTTTTATTTTATTTTTCATTTTATTTTATTTTTATTTATTTATCCCCCTTTATTCTAATACTGTAATGCTTTCTACATGGGACTGCCGTTGTCCCAAATTTGGAAGCTGCAGCTGGTGCAGAATGTGGCGGCCAGGCTGTTGTTGGGCCTCCCTATGCGGGAGCACATCCAGCCCGTGCTAAAAGCACTGCACTGGCTGCCTATAGCATACCGAATTCAGTTCAAGGTGCTGGTTCTTACATTTAAGTCCTGTATGGTCATGGACCTACATACCTAAGGGACCGCCTTTCCCCACACATTCACCAGTGAGCACTACGATTGGGGTCCCAAAACTGCTTGGCCCTATCGGGCCCTAGAGAAGCCAGGCTGGCTGTGACTAGGGCCAGGGCTTTTTCAGTGGTGACTCCGCACTGGTGGAATGAGCTCCCGGAGGACATCAGGGCCCTGCAGGACCTCTTACAGTTCTTCAGGGCCTGCAAGATGGAGCTCTTCCACCAGGCCTTCAGTTAGGGAGCTGCACCCAAGAAATTGTAGCCCTGGCTCAACACTAACAACACTGTCAACAGCCAGACCTATTTCCCACAAGCGCTGCTCCATGCTCACTCTTCCCTTTTGCCCCGATGGTACATGTCAATTTCAAACAAGCTGCTGCGTGGCTGCATTTTGCCCCACAGCTTCATGTGATTTCCCCCACGTCTACTCAATCCTGTTTTTTGAGGATTGAGTAGATGCGGGGAAAATCGCGCGAAGCTGCGGTGCAAAATGCGGCCACGCAGCAGCTTGTGTGAAATTGACACGTGCCATCGGGGCAAAAAGGAAGAGCAAGCGCGGAGCAGCGCCAGCGCTTGTGGGAAATCGGTCCCAGTTAACCCAGACTATGCTACTGGCCGGCTGTTGTCTGAGGATTGTGCTAAGCCCGCCATCTGACATAAACTAGCACTTTATATTTTATAATATTCATAATTGTATTGCTCTGTTTTTATCTAATTCTGTTTTAATTATTTTATATTATATGTGAGCCACCCTGAGCCTGCCTTGGCAGGGAGGGCGGGATATAAATTAAATGAATAAATAAATAGAATAAATAATAATACCAGACATCTATCATTCCCCTATTTCTGTTGAGTCTTAATTTTGGGCTGATGGAAGGGCAGTTGATCAGGAAAAAACAGAAGAAAGGCAAGTGACAGAATGCCCTCCTCCTGTTTAACACTTCTCCATCAGAATTGTTTCTTTTACTTCATGTACATTATCCTGCTTTGTAAAAGCAAGCCATCAATTTTCCTTCAGAGAAATAAAAAAATGTGTATCTCTTTTGACTTAATGCTACCTTACTCCATACAATTACCGCAGTGATGGCAGTCTTGAAGCTCTTGGAAGGCAGTTGAAGGCATTGGGGGCACAGGTGGTATTCTCTTCTATCCTTCCAGTCACAGGAAGAGGAGTGCAAAGAGAACAGACCATACTCGAGGTGAATCATTGGCTGAGATGGTGGTGCCAGCAGGAGCTCTTTGGGTTCTGGAACCATGGGATACGTTTTCTTAGAGATGGCCTTCTAGCACATGATGGGCTTCACCTTTCAAGGTCGGGGAAGAAAACATTCAGAAAGAACTTGGAGAGCTTAATCAAGAGAGCTTTAAACTGAAGCCACAAAGGGAAGGGGACGATCAACATGGGGACTTCAATGAAGAAGAGAAAACAGTGGGGGCCCACCTGGGTAGGACAGGTCAAACAAAGGTACAGGGCTACAAGTGCCTATATACCAATGGCTGCAGTATGAGTAACAAGAAGGAAGAGCTTGAGGTTCTTTTGCAAACAGAGTGCTATGATATAAGAGGAATCCCTGAGACTTGGTGGGATGATTCTCATGACTGGGATGTGGTAGTGGATGGGTATGAGTTGTTCAAGAAAAACTGGAAGGGTAGAAGAGGAGGCAGAGTGGCGCTATATGTGAAGAGAGGGCTAGAATGTCAGGAAGTTCTGGAGAATGTGGTTGACAGCCCCGTGGAAAGTATATGAGTGGAAATAAGGGGAGGTAGGACAAAGAGTATTGTTGTTGGAGTCTGCTACAATTTTCAGGGACAGGAAATGGATGCTGCCTTCCTTGAACAGATTGGTAGAGTATCCAGACATCAGAACCTTACAATTATGGGAGACTTCAACTTCCCTGATGTGTGCTGGGAGACAGGCTCAACAAAGCGACAAGAATCACGCAACGTCCTGACCTGTCTGGCCAACAACTTCCTTTTTCAGATGGTGGAGGAAGCTACAAAGGGCTCGGCCATACTAGATTTAATATTAACCAACAGGGAAGAATTGGTAGATGGGGTGAAGGTCGTGGGGACCTTAGGGGGAAGGGACCATGTCCTCCTTGAATACCAGTTGCTGTGGGGGGGGGGGGTCAAGGAAGTTCGTAGCCAGACTCGTAGGTTAGATTTTTGTAGGGCCGACTTCAATGAACTCAGAGGCTTCATGGGAGTCATTCCATGGGGGAGTGTGCTGGAAGGGAAAGAAGAAAGTGAAGGGTGGGCTCTTCTCAAACATGAGCTTTTGCGAGCTCAAGCCTTCACTATTCCAGCAAGACAGAAACATGGTAAGGGCTCCAAGAAACCGATGTGGATGAACTGAGAGCTTCAGAATAAGCTAAGGGAGAAAAAGGAAATGGAGGGAAATGGAGGGAAATGGAGGGAAGGTCAGACCTCTAAAGAGGAGCATATGAGAATTACTGGGTACTGCAGATCAGCCATCAGAGACCTTTTGGGAGTAGAATGAGAAACTCTGGTGGAGGACAGAGAAAAAGCAGACAGGCTTAATGATGCCTCTGTTTTCTCCCAGAAGAACTTGATCCCATCTAGAGATGGTAGAGGACATAACAGTACACCTGAGTATCCAGTTGACATTGACAGGGAGGTTGTAGAGGGGCACCTGGATGCACTGGACGAATATAAATCCCCTGGGCCAGATGGTGTGCACCCAAAAGTGCTCAAAGAACTTTCTAAGGAACTTGCAGAGCCTCTGTCCATCATCTTCAAGGCCTTCTGGAGGACTGGGGATGTGCCACAAGATTGGAGGAGAGCGAATGTTATCCCAATCTTTAAGAAAGGGAAGAAGGATGACCCAGGAAACTACAGGCCTGTCAGTCTGACTTCTGTTGCTGGGGAGATATTAGAGCAGATTGATCTGTAAGCATCTGAAGGACCACTTAGTGATTTGGGGAAGTCAGCATGGTTTTGTCCCCAACAGATCTTGTCAGACCAATCTGGTTTCCTTCTTTGATCGTGTGACGAGTTTACTGGATCGTGGAACTCTGTTGATGTGATTTACCTGGATTTCAGTAAAGCTCTTGATAAGGTTCCCAATGACATTCTGATGGGCAAACTGGAAGACTGTGGACTGGACTATAGGACAGTTCGGTGGATAGGGAACTGGTTAGAGGGTTGCACCCAAAGAGTGGTGGCCAATAGCGTTTCATCAGATTGGAGGGAGGTGTCCAGCGGGTTGGTGCAGGGCTCAGTTTTGGGCCTGGTACTTTTCAATATTTTTATCAATGTTATGAATGAAGGGGTAGAAGGGCTACTCATTACATTTGCTGATGATACCAAATTGAGAGGAGTAGCAAACACCCAAGAAAATAGAGTTAAAATTCAACAAGACCTGAATACTCTGGAGAAGTGGGCAGTTGCAAACAGAATGCAATTCAACAAGGGTAAATGCACAGTATTACATCTGGGCCACAAAAATGTCAAGTACAAATACTGGATGGGGGATACTTTCTGAGGAGTAGTGTATGGGAAAAAGATCATGGGGTAAGAGTGGACTGTAAACTAAGTATGAGCAGTCAGTGTGATGCAGTGGTAAAAAGGCAAATTCAGTCTTGAGTTGTATTAAAAGGGTCATAGCCCCTCTGTATACTGCCTTAGTCAGGCCGCACCTTGAGTACTGTGTGCAGTTCTGGAGGCCTCACTTCAAAAGGGATGTGGACAAAATTGAGAGGGTGCAAAAGAGAGCAACAAGGATGATCAGGGGTCTGGAGACTGAGCCCTACGAGGAAAGGCTAAGGGCCTTGGGAATGTATAGTTAGAAGAAGAGGAGATTGAGGTGGGACATGATTGCTCTCTTTAAATATTTGAAAAGCTGTCATTTAGAGGAGGGCAAGGAGCTGTTCCAGTTGGCAGCAGAGAATAGGACCCGAAGCAACGGGTTTAAATTACATGCAGAAAGGTATTGGTTGGATATTAGGAAAAACTTTTTCACGGTCAGAGTAGCTCAAAGGTGGAAACAGCTGCCTAGAGAGCTGGTTAGCTCCCCTTCACTGACAGCTTTCAAGAACACACACATAAAGCACAATCCATACATTTTAGGAATAATATATAGGACTGCAATTTAATATCCCATTAGAAGTTTTATGTGTGTGCAAGAATTGTATGTGCATAGCTTTAAAACTGGGACTGGCTCCTTTCACCCTATCGTTTTATAGATGCATTTTGTAATATTCTGTAATATTTGTAATGTTTTGTATTTAATACTGCAATCAGATTGTTTTACATGAACTAACTTAAAATGTATGTGTATAGCCTTAAGTGGCTGTGAGTATTGGTTAGGAGCAGAATCTCTCCCTATGCTACCTACCCTGCCTTCGGTCTAGATTAGAAACCTCAGTTAATGATAGTAATGCATCTGAAGCAGTCTTGAAAGAATTTTAGAGGGCAGCGCATAGCTGCTTTTCACATAACAAAATGATGTAAGGAAGAGGGAGCAGAAAAAATACAAAAGGGTGAGTTGTTTGAGGTTTTTTTCCTTTAAAAACAAAAGTATTCTGATTTCTGTTTTATGTGCATTCAGACTATAAGTGGTGAAACTTTCATGTATTTTTGTATATTTTCTAGTGTAAGGTCTCATCTGATGAAACCTTGAGTGAAACGGTCTATTGAGCGCTGTACATCAGAAAAACATGAGATCGACTTCTGGTCTATGGCACCTCCCAGGGGTGAAGCTGCGCACAGGCAGAAAGGAGGGGGGATGATGTATTGCACCCCCCCAGGGGTCTGGCGAAAGGCTCCTGGCCAAGGGACTTTTGAGAGGTTGCCTCTTCACCAGCGCGATGCTGGGGAATCGAGGCGCTTCTCCGTCCCCATGGTCCCTTTGCCGAGTGTCCGTAAGGAACCAGTGACACCGACTGGGACAAGCGCAGGAGATCGAGCGGCTAAAAACGAAAGCAAAGCAAGGTTGGATGACCGAGTATGAACATGAGTTGGATTAGAGTGATTTTGTTAAAGTTAAGAAGAAAGCTCCCCCACCCCACGGACCAGAGAGTAAAGCGAGCAGGGGAGGGGCCCCTCCCATGCGCATAAACTCACAAGCGAGATCGGGGTGGGGAGCGGAAGTGAAAGCAGTAAAAACTGTTGGAAAGACTTAAGAAGGCGTGTACGAGCGTATGAGCGCATATTCAGAGACTTTTAAAAGTTTAGCGAAAGTAAACAACCGAAAAAGATGGCGGGGAAGAGGACGGAAAAGGAGAAACTTTTAAAAATGAAACCAGCCGAGAGTCCACGACTGGAAGGAACCACCGAGTTGGCTAAAACGATGGCAGAGTCCCTGCGCCCCCTGCTGGCGCAGATGACTAACCTTAAGGAGCAGCTGTCAAAAATGAATCAATGTATCACCACTCAGCAGACACAACTCAATGAGACTATTAAAATCATGGATCAAACAGCTGAGAAGGTGAAAGAGGTTGACGCCACTACTCAAAATGTGAAGAAAAAGGTGCAAAAATTGGGGGGGAAAGCAAATTTCAACAGAAGAACAGCTTTGGCAAATACAAATGGAGAAGGCAAATCTGGTCCTTCATTTCCAGGGTGTTCTAGAGAGCAGAGGAGAGAATCTGAAGCAAATGATGAGTGAAGCATTGGCCCCAGTGACAGATTTGAAGGGAGACTATGTTATGAGAGAAATGGATGTGGTCTACAGGTCCTACTCCATGTACATAAAGAAGAATAATCTGCCTGGGAAAATTGTGATGAGATTCTCGAAAAGACACGTGGGGGATTGTATCCTAAGAGCAACGGTAGGGACAGTACTATTCGGATTCTGAAAGACATTCCATTTGAAATAAGACAACGGAGAAAGAAATACAAAGATTTAATTCTTTTTCTTCAAACAAATGCAATCAATTACAGGTGGTTATACCCAGAAGGCGTAACCTTCAAACTTCAGGGGAAAAAAGAAAAGATTGACTCTGTTTCCAAGCACGGGACTTTTTGAGAATCCATCTGGGTGAGCCAGAGGAGGGGGATAAAGAGGAAAAGGACAGTAAGTCCAGCGGCGAGCTGGACTCGGGGTCTTCTGGAAAGGACTCTTTGTCTGAGAGGGGGGCAGCGGCTCCTAAAAGTCCTTATAAACTGCGGAAGAGACAAGATAAGAAAAAATGAGGACCCAAAGACTCTGAATGGTGCCTCTGATAAATAGTTTTTTTAATATGGAGATGCTGAGGGGTCTTTTCATTTTTTTGGGGGGGGTTGGCCCCCCCGAAGGGGATTTTTTTATTGCATTTTCTATATAGACTATAGTCTATATAGAAAATGCAATAAAAAAATCCCCTTCGGGGGGGCCAACCCCCCCCAAAAAAACCTTGAGATCAATTTACTTCAAAGAAAACACCTTTAATTATTTGTTATTCGCTGGATAATTAAAGAAGATATATTTTTCTCTAACCAGGTTTTGTTATCATATCATGGTTGTTTTTCCTTACAAAGTTCAGCCTGTCCCATGATCTCTCATCCTTGACTTTACTAGCTTTCAAGAACAGGCTGGACGAATATTTGTCAGAGATGCTTTAGGCTGGTCCTGCACTGGGCAGGAGGTTGGATTAGATGGTCTGTATGGCCCCTTCCAACTCTATGATTCTATGATTCTGTGATTCTATGAACCTATCTGTGTACTAAATTGCAACTTCTAAAGGAGCAAATGAGACAGGAGTCATTTGACTAGTTGTAAAGTACCACAATGCTTGTTGCTAGGCAGCAATTTTAACAACTTCTATATGTTCATTTGTGGCAGAATTAGTTCATTGTGCAGAGGAAGAACAGCCAATTCCATCTAAAGTCTGGCCCAAGACTGAAGGTGTCACCAATTCTGGATGGGGTTGCATTCCCTTGAAGGGATGGGTTCATAGCCTTTGGGTGCTCTTGTACCCACTTCTACTGCTGGATAAACAGGTGGCAGCTGTGGGAAGGAATGCCTCTTATCAGCTTGACTGGTCAGCCAGCCGTGGCCTTTCCTTGGTAGAAAAAATCTAGCCACTGTGATGCATGTCCTACTTACATCTAGGTTAGATTAGTGCAATGCACTTTCATTGGGGCTGCCTTTGAAAAGCGTTCAGAAACTTCAGTGGGTGCAAAATGCTGCAGTCAGGATGTAAGCTAGAGTGGGTTGTAGAGACCATATTTCTCCAGTCTTGGGCCATCTACACTGTCTTCCAATCTATTTCTGGGCCCAATTTGAGGCACTGCTATTGACCTTTAAAGCCCTATGTGGTTCAGGACTAGCATACCTGAAGGACTGCCTACTCCTTTATAAACACTCCCAGCCACTACAGTCATCTTCCAAGGCCCTCATTTGGGTGCCCTGTCTTCTGAGATTAGATGAGTGACAACCTGTGAGAGGGCCTCTTGGTTGTGGCACCAGAACTCTGGAACTCTCTCCCCAGAGAGATTTGCCTTTCCCCTTCTGTT
This sequence comes from Gekko japonicus, assembly GCF_001447785.1. Lineage (NCBI taxonomy): Eukaryota > Metazoa > Chordata > Lepidosauria > Squamata > Gekkonidae > Gekko > Gekko japonicus. Next base: position 593,665 of record NW_015167067.1, read on the forward strand.
GTCTTCTTTTTCCAGTGGGTGAAGGCTTTTTTTGTTTTGTCTGTGTTCCCTGTGTTTTAATGGTTGCTTTAAAGTTTTTGTATGTGTAAGTAACTTGGTTTTAACTGATATGTTTTTGTTTGGTTTAATTTTTTTAAAGATGCCTTTTTATAATGTAAGGCAGGGGTGTTGAACTCATTTATTATGAGAACCAGATCAGACATAAATGAGATCTTGTTGGGCCGGGCCACATGTATCATAAAGTGTAATGCCAGGAGCGGAGACATAAACTTTATACAGGACACCAACACAAAGGTTTTTTTTAAAAAAATTCTTTTTAAAGAAATAAAACATGCTTAAAACATTAGCACTCTTGCAATATTTTGTTTATTTAATAGTCTCTAATACCTCTTGCTATGAATTATTGCATCAAAATGTCTGCTGTAGCAATCTTGAGTATGCTGTTCAGGTGTGTATCTGTAAGCTGCAAACCTACTTTTGATTTATTGACATTCATTATAGAAATCTCATGGTCAGTGCTCTGAGCCTAGGACTCAGGGGAAAACATGAAATGGCTGGGCATTGTGAGCTTTTGTACATTGCTTCATGTGCTGGTCAAGAACATAAGAAGACATCCTGACACAGAGTGAGGGCTATGGGTTTGTCTACAAAACTATAGTCTTACCTAGAGAAATAACTACAACTCCTATGAGGCAGTGCAAGAATAGATAGTCAAGTATAGTGGTTAGTATCAGCCTACTATCTGGGAAGTCCAAGTTCAAAATTTCCAGTTTACAAAGGAAATGTTCTGGGTGAACTTGGTCTGGATACACACACTCAGCCTAATCCACCTCACTAGCTTGTTATTCCTCATCTAAATAGTTCACATTGGTTTACTACTGAGAAACACTGGATCATGAGGGCATGAATACAGTGATAAAGGGGAGGCAAACCTAGTTGCACCCAGTTGGCGTAATGAGCCCAACAAAACACACACTGTAGCAAGGCACACAAACTCATATTTTGAATAAAACTTTGTTAGTCTTAAAGGTGCTTTGTTTTTCCCTTGTGCGATTGAGGCAGCTGAGCAAAGCAAGGCAGAAGGAAGGGGAGGCGCCTCAGCCAATGGAGGAGAAGAAATGCTTGCCTTTGTCTCATGTGCAATTGAGGCATCCTGGCCAGGAAGCAAGCTCTGGCTCATTCCCTCCCTCCCCCTGGGAGGAGGAGGGGGAGGAGCCTCAGCCAGTGCAGGGAACAGAAGCTTGCCTATCTATTTTTCCTGTGCAACTGAGAGAGTCTGGTAAAGCAAGCTGTGACACAGCAGCAGAACTGGAGAAAGAAGCAGGTGACAGCCAATTCTTTGTGGGCTGGATAGGAGACTTCTGAGGGCCTGGTCCAGCCTGTATGTCACATGTTTGACACCCCTGATAAGGCACTTGGTGGCCATGTGCAATTTATAAGTACCTGGCCTGTTTAGGTGTGGACAACAGCTAAGTGAATGTGAGAATAAATGAAAGCATGAGCCAAGGCAATAGAAGAAAAGAGACCACCAGAGGAAAGGTCTCCAGATGACCTTTACCATGGGGAGCAAAAAGGGTCATCATTAGCTCCCTACCAGGGAAAAAGGGAAGTGTTAACAAAGTTCTACATCTGTGAGTCAAGATCACTCCATTAGATCACCAAGCTGTGAGGCAAGACCACTCCACCAAACTGCAGGACCTGAATTGATGGGTGCCAGGATTTCTATTCATGACAAGACCCACTGATAGGCTGGCAAAGGAAGGGAAAGAAAAAAAGAGAATAATGAACTATAAGATCTAAAGACAATTGAAGCAGAGCAGAGAACCCTGGGAAGAACATGAAGTTCAGGAAGCCATTTTGATGGGTCATTTTAAAGCTATGAACCATTCAGAAGAGGATTTGAAGTTTGCAGTAATTTATCAGGTAGTAGCCTGATACTAGAAATTGTCCAAATTAGTCAAAGAAGGCAAAACAAGGTGACAAATGAGTCACTTCTCTCATCTTCTCTTATCTTCTCCAGACACTATCAAGTGTCCAAATAGTCCAAAAAGGCAAAACAAGGTGATAAATGCATTACTTATTTTCTCAAAGGAAATTTGATCAATGAATCAGACCATTTCAGAGAAAAAATCTTTTTCAAGAGGTATATATAAATCTTCCTCCTAACTATCCACCTAACTGAGTCCTGTCCACAGTCTTCCAGTTTACCCATCAGAACATCATGAAGAACCCTCTAAAAAGATTTACTGAATAGGGATGGGCTTGAACTGGGAAAACATGCTTCGTGGTATACCCAGTTCATGAGGCATGAACTGTCACGAATTTTTAGGTGCCAAATGAACTGGTTTAGTTAGTGAGTCTCATGATGCAGTAGAACAGCTCCCACATGAAACTTGCAGGGAATCTCTGAATGGCTCGCATCTACTTGCCTGCCAAGTTTGGTGAGGATTGGATTTATGGGGTCTGAGTTATGGCCCTTCAAAGAAGGTGCCCCAGGAAACAGCTTTCTGGGGAAATGAAAGGTGCAGGTGAAGGTATCAGGAAGTTCAGGTGTGTATAGATCAAAGCCCTGTGCACGCTAGAGACATCAAACTCACAGAAGGACTTCCCCTGATGCTTTTCTACATGCCCGTCAAATTATGTAGAGATTGGATTTAGGGGGTCTGAATTATGCCCCCCCAAAGGAAGATGCCCCCAGGAAAGTGCTTTGGGGGAAAATGTCAGGCGAAGACTCTAATCTGAAGAACCAGGTTTAAATCCTAACTCCTCCACATGAAGCCAGCTGGGTGATCATGGGTCAGTCACAGTTCTCTCAGAGCTCTCTTAGCCCCACCTACCTTACAGGATGTCTGTTGTGGGGAGAGGAAGGCAAGGCAATTGTAAGCCACTCTAAGACTCCTTTGCGTAGCAAAAAGCGGGGAATTTATTTATTTATTTAATTATTAGATTTATACCCCACTCTCCCTGCCAAAGCAGGCTCAGGTGGCTTACATAATTAAAATAAAATTTTTAAAACCAACAATAACATCTAAAGTGCTATACATAAATTTCCTATACAGTGGCGAACAATGATCCAATATTACCATAGCCGATATTTTCATAACAGGAGTCAGTCAATGCAACAATGGGGATGGAAAAAGATCTCAGGGAAGGCTGTGATGTTATATCCAGATGTTAAATGTGGTCAAGTGCCTGGGGGAAGAGCTCCATCTTGCAGGCCCTGCAGAATTGTAGTAAGTTCTGCAGGGCCCTGATCTCCTCTGGGAGCTCATTCCACCAGCGCAGTGCTGCCACAGAAAAGGCTCTAGCCCTCTAGCCTCTTTAGGGCCAGGAAGAACTAGGAGGTCTTGTGTCCCAGAATGCAGTGGTCTCTGGGGAACATGTGGGGAAAAGTGGTCCCTCGGGTATGCTGGTCCATAAAGGGCTTTAGAAGTAAGAACCAGCACCTTGAAGCGAATTCAGTATGCTATAGACAGCCAGTGCAGTGCTTTCAGCACAGGCTGGATGCGTCCTTGTGGAGACAGACTCAGCTGCAGCCTGGTCGCCACATTCTGCACCAGCTGCAGCTTCCAAATTTGTGACAAGGGCAGCCCCATGTAGAGAGCATTACAGTAGTCTAATCTCGAGGTGACCATTGCATGGATTACCATTGCCAAGTCATCTGCTCAAGGAAGGAAACCAACTGCCTGATCAGCTGATGATGGTAAAAGGCTGAATTGGCTGTGGCTGCTACCTGGGCCTCCATCATTAGGGAGACGTCCAAGAGCATTCCCAAACTCCTAACCTCCAGTACTGGCACCAATGGCACCCATACAAAGGTTGGGAGTGGGATCCCAACCCCCGGACCGTCACGACTTAGGTACAGAACCTCTGTCTTCATTGGATTCAATTTCAGCCAGTTCATCCTAAACCATCCAGCCACAGCTTGTAATGTCAGGTCCAGATTTTCCAGCCCAGAGTCTGACTGGCTGCCCAACAACAGATATAGCTGGGTGTCATCAGCGTACTGGTGACAACCCAGTCCATGTCTCCGAGCAATCTGGGCAAGGGGGGGCATGTAGATATTAAATAACATCGTGGATAGGACTGCCCCCTGAGGCACTCCACAAATCAGCGTTCAAGACAGTTCTTCCCCAAGTGCCACCCTTTGTCCTGACCCTGGAGGAAGGAGGAAAGCCATTGTAAACCAACAAAAAAACAGGGTTTGCAGAAAGTGCAAAAAACAGCTGAGCAGCTCATTGGTTTTTGCAGCTTTCATGGAGAATAGAAAGCAGGGGTTTAAATGGTCTCTGAGTTCCTTTAAACCCATGCTTTTTGCTCTGTCCATGAACCACCACAAACTGCTTTAAAAGTTCATGGAAGTTTGCAACAGTAGACCTTTTGGGAACTACAAATAAGCCAAAATTCATCTTGAATTTTGCTTTGTGGTTTGGTTCATGGACAGAGCAAAAAGTGGTGGTGATAGTCAAGGCATAGCTCTCCAGAGCACAAGGCAGAACCATGCACTTCATGGCAAACCTCTGCAACCAGCAGCATGGCTACCTCTCCCTCACTACCCACTGGTGGCAACCAGAGGACCTCTCTCTCTGGACTGCTACCAGGCTACAAAGTGGTTCTGCTCCATATGCAGGGGATGAATGCAGACCACACAGTGCAAAACATCACAGCTCTGTGATACAGAGTAGCCTGAGCAGCAACATTGTCCATGGCTACACAATTATAGACGTCAGCTCCAACATGCTGGCAGAGGTGAAAGCTGTGCATCTCAATGGCGTCATCTGCCTGGTGCACATGCTTCACCTCATGCTGAAGAATGCTCTGGGACTGGGAAGCACTGTCAAAGCCACCTGGGATACTGCCACCCTCGAGATGCAGTACTTGCTCGACATCTGCCAATGCCTAGCCACCTACTTCTCATGCAGTATCAAGTCTGCCCGTCTGTTGGATGAGAGACAGAGGGAGGGGGATGAGCCTGAACATCCTTGACTTACCCACCTGCTGGAACTCCACCTATGCCATAATTGTGTGTTTAGTGGCGCACAAGAAGGCAGAGCAGGATGTCATCTCCTCCATGACAATCCTGCATGTGGAAGAGAAGTTCAGCATCAAATCCAATGACTGGCTAACCCTGTCCCAAATAGTGCATGGCCTCAAGCCCTTCCAGTACACTGCCGATGTGCTTTGTGCCCATACAGCCAGCCTGGGGCAAGTCATCTCCCTGATTCTAGGGCTGGACTGGGTGTTGGCCTCCACACTGGGGATGGAGGACTTCTCCCACCCACCCAAAATGAGCACCCTTTGCACCCACTTTCACCCTCATGGCACAGAGGTGTTCACAATCAGGAGGGGTGAGAGGGTATAAATGTGGGTCCTCAGCCAAGACACACAGTAGCTAAGCCCCTCTGTTTGGCATGAGAAGAGAGATGGGGTGGCTTAGAGCCCTGAGTCCACCTAAAACCCAAATCCCACCAGGGGAGAGGTGTTCACAATCAGAAATAAATGAATGTGCTCTGCTTTTTATCAAATCCTCTGCCTCTCTAACTGCCAATGCCCAACAGAGGAAAGGGTGCAGAGCTGAGGGTATATATTGCATTCTGATCCCATAGAGCAGAATGGGAACTCTGTTACTGGCAGCCAGCAGTGGCTGTTAAGCTTTGGAAGGCCCCTATTGGTATTTCCAAGGCTAGAGAATCCCCCCTCACCCATTCCTTCAAAGTGTGGTAAGCATGTTGATTGAGCAGAGACAGTCTGTCTGGAAATTTATCTAGGAATGAACAACTTGAAAGTTCATGGAAAGTTCGCGCTAGTTGATCACCACAAACTTCAGTTTGCAAACCATGAAGCAGCCAAAATTCATCATAAACTTTAGTTTGTGAGCTGGTTCGTGCTCATCCCTGTTACTGAAATCCAGGTAAACAATGTCAGTGGTGTCCCCATGATCCAGTAAGCTTGTAACTCCATCAGAGAAGGAAATGAGATTGGTCTGGCAGGACCTGTTGGAGGCCATATCCATGCTGACCTCCCCAGATCACCAAGTTGTTCTTCACATGCTTGTATATTGACCCCTTTACAATCTGCTCCAATATCTTCCCTGGGCAGAGGTCAGATTGACTGGCCGATAGTTTTCGGGGTTATCTTTACTCCCTTTTTTGAAGGTTGGGATAACATTTGCCCTCCTCCAGTCTTGTGGCAGATTTCACATCCTCCAAGAGGTCTTGAAGATGATGGACAAAGGGTCTGCAAGTTCTCTAGAAAGTTCATAATGCTGGCATGGATACCCTTCCCAAAGTCCAAACCTTTAAAATTCTGAATTTTCTCAAGGGTATATCCACAGCAGGATATAAATTCCATAAGTAATAATGCAACAAGACAGCCAGGTGTGGACAGTGCCAGGTCATGGGCAGATCCTTTGGCATTTTCCAGAGCAGCAGTTTTTAGTGGTAACAGAAGTTCTTGAAATCCAAGATGTTCACTTCTTAACACTGATTATTGGATTTGAGCTGAGCTGGTCCTTGTGCAAGCAGGAGGAAAGCCTACTCATGCAGAAGGAGACACTTTCTATAGATTTACTCCTCACACTATTGCCCTTCGTGCTGCTTTTGCTGGCAGGAGTAGGGGGGGTTTGGTGGTGTGGGGGGCTGCAAAAGACAGAGGCAGGAATGAAAGATTCATTCTATAAATGGAACTGCACTTGCAGGTTTTTTGGATTTGATATAGTGCTTACAATGATGTTATCTAAACAGATATTATTAGTTATTGAACATTATCTAAAAAAACTCACCATAATGGGAAATAGATATATGAGTGGAACTAAATGCCCATGAGGTAAACAATGGATTTCCAGCATTGTGTTTGCATCATATAACACTAATACGGGGACAGAAGAGATCATTTGTAGAGGAGAGTCAATAGGCAGGAAAAGTGGTTAACCGCTTGTAGTTTTTAACTCCTTCCCCCAGTTGGGATCCAAGACTGTAAATAAGCTGGGAGAAAAAAATAATCACTGTGGGTTATTATTTTGAAGAAATATTTGGCAGATATGGAAATTAATACATACTGCCTCCCACCCACTTATTCTCCTTTACAAATGCCCCATCCCCCCTTATGTTTGCCTCAACTGGGGAGCCAGGGGATTGGGAACACATATTTGTTGAGAGAATCAATCATTCTGTTCTGAGAGCAAGTAACTTGCATGCTAGAAATGCTATCAAAGTTCTGGAAAATCTTGTTTTCAGTTTTGCCGCTTCATACTGCAGATTGAATGCGCAAATCTTTATTTTAACTCTACTTTATATTTTTTTAAAAAAAATTAAAAATATTTTAGTCTTCTTGTAGTAAAGTGTGGGTCTGAGGGCCACATGGTCATTGTCGTTTTCCCCATTTTGTTAAGTTTTTTGCTTCTGTGGCTCTTTTTTAAATTTTTATTGGTTTTCCACAACAAACAACAACAATCTATGTAAACAAGACAACATCTAGATAGACATATAAACATATACATACAACCTCATCCCACCACCCCTTCCACCCATAATCACTGCTAATATTCCTCTGAGCCACATTGTTTCTATAGCCCAAAATGTACATATTCTCAAACTGCTTACATTATAATTAATTATCTCTTAATCTAAATTTCTCATCAACTAGTTAATCTTCCGAACTACTCATGCCCACTCACCATCAAAATTATAATATTAATCCACCCAAATATTCACCGCTTCAACAGATCGGAATTCATCTTTATTCTTGTTCTTCCCCTTGGCTAAGTATCTCAAAAAAGAGAGTAAAAATTTCATTCATAATCAACTCTCAGTCTATATATTATAGACATTTTAGATAAGTAGCCACCACTTTCCCAGCAGAACACAAAAATCAGCGTTACCCTCAGCAACATTTCCGCAATTATTTTCCTTCTATTACATCCTGTTAAATCAACCTACAATTATTTATCCATAAATATTTTCCCATTTCAAGGATTTCAAAATTATAATACTGGTTCTCCCAAATGTTCACCTCTTCATCAGACCAAAATTCATCATTAACCTTATTTCCACTTGGCTAAATATCTCAAAAGAGAACGTAAAAGGGAAAATTTCACATCTCCAAATTTCATTCATTATCATCACTCCACCTATATATTTTAGATATTTTTAACAACAAAAAATAAGCACCACTTTTCTCGCAGAAACACAAAAGTCCCTATTGCCCTCAGTTACATTTCATCAATTATTTCCGTTCTATTACCTCCTATTACATCAGTCTACAAATTTTTGTCCATATCTATTTCCACATTTCATAAACTTAGAAAGCATAGAAATCCAAGATACCATCCAGTACATTCCCATCACTTCTTTCCTATCCTGTTACATCAGCCTGCACTTAAACACAATTAGGTATTCCCACATGCAGCTCTCTCAGAAGGGGGCCATTTTCAGGAAGATCCTTCTGCTCAAAGACTTCCACTTCTCTTCCTTTTTAAGTTCGTTCTCCTCATTTTCTTGTAAATGTCTCAGATGTTTGTATTCCTTTAAGGGAGCTCCCAAAGGGTCTCTTTTGTATTTTTTAAAGTCCTCCTTAACTTGCTTAAAGTCTTCCACCTTCCTTGCATCTTGCTTTGTTCTGGACCTGTTTAATAGTCTCTTATTTTTCCAAGGGGGCCTGACCCACCTTTTTTTCCTTCTCTTTATTCTTGGCTTATTTGTCCTATGAGGCATATCCTTTAGAGAGTCAACTTCTTTTGTTTCCTTTTCTGTTGTCAGGTGCTGGCTATCCTGTTGCAATTCCTGTTTCTCTTCTGCCGAAATACATATCTGCGATTCTTCCGATTCCCATGATTGCCCTTTATTGTCTCCAACTACTACATATAAACACTGAGATTCACCTAGCAATCTTTCCCATACCTGTTGCAGCGTTTTATCGAGCTCAGCTCTTAGACTCATACGAAAGCGTTCGGATTTTAGTTCATTTTTTACGGCCTCGGAAATTAACGCCGCCGCCATTTTGTTAACCACTTAACTTTATCCGTCTTTGTAGCAAATATCAACTCACAAATATACCAGAACCTAAAGGGTGAAATTGCAAATAAAGTTCGTCTCTTACCCCCTCTAAATCGGTTCAGTCTTCAGTTCCATAAATATTCTCGGCCGCCTTTCTAAATCAAGAGGGAAGTCCATAACGGGGGGGTAAAGAACTCTTCTTTTAAAACGGTCTTGCTCGTTAGTCCCATCCTTCAATGTGGTGCAGAGAAGTGATCCTTATTCAGACACAAAACCCATACGAAAGAGACAAAACCCAATTCACCGTGCACATTTAAAAACACGGCTGGCTGCTGCTGTGGCGGGAAACCAGTTCCCATTCTTCGTGACGCTCCCGCTTGTGAGGCATGCCGGTCACACCCCCGTCCTTGCCAGGGAGCGGGGGGGCAGCCAAGCCTCATACCAGCCAAGCCTCAGACCTTGGTCTCCCTCCAGGAGCACCAAGTGGGACCTACCCCCCTGAAAGGTGGGGGGAGGCACCCAAAAGAGTGTTCAAGAGTCGGGCGTTTCTCAGGAGCTCCCGAGAAATGCACCGTGGCGCAGCGCCGCACCGTCGGAAGTCGCTCGCTTCTGTGGCTCTTCTAGGCCTCAGGATGGGGCTTTTTTTGTTTGCTTCCCCCCCCCCCCCCCGAATGAGGAGGGACTAGCCCTCCTCTTCCTAACTACTGCTTTAGGGAAGTCAGGATGGAGGATTGGCTCTTGCAGTTTTAGAAGGAAATGTAGGCATGGTTGGTCTCCTGCTATGGCAAGAGACCTCTTGCTTCCAGGCTCCAGGGTACTGGTGCTGTTCTGTGGAGCAGCAGGAGTAAAATGAGGGGGGGGAATGGTTTTTTACCACAGAAATTTTGGAAATCCCTAGAGCATCTTTGTGACACCATGACATCACTTCTGGGTATGGCATCACACGCTGTGACTTCACTCTGCAGATGGCTGATAACCCTAAGGAAATGGCAGCCAATCCTGAATCAGGGGAAGAGAACTCAGAATAACAGATCTCTAGGCCACTGAGGGCACTTTCCTGAGACTGGTAAACAGGGTGGGTGCTGCCATTGGAAGGCGTGCCTACATCCGGGGGGTGGGGGGGGGGGTATGAGCTAGCTGTTTACATTTAAAACAGAAAGGTCAAAAAGTTTTTCACACCTTATCATATGTGTGTGTGTGTTTGTGTATACCTTAAGCTTGGTGGCCGAGCCAGGCTACTTCTCTTCCAAAAGGGAACCAAACCCAGTAAAGCAAACCCTCCAAATCCAGATTGGTGGCAGAGGCCTATGTCATCTGCTCAGTAGAAACAGAGTAGGTGGGGAAAGAGGCTTTGTGGCTGACACTGCTCTTCTCCCTGAAATGTTTCCCCCTGATAATTTCCCCCCTGTAAATAGCACATATATTTCAAAATTATTCAGCTCGTTTGCAGTGGGATTTGAAGCTGAATTTCTCTGTTCCAGCTCCAACTCCTTGTTGTTCCTGTAGCACATTGGCTCTCACCAGGAACCAAAATGTACTGTATGTTTGGATTTGGGGTTTGAAAGCTAATGAAAACAACTGCCCCGATTTCGCTCCATTCCTACTTTTCTCTTCCATTTAGCAGGTTTCAAATATGCTGTGTGTGGGCTATTTCAGGGTGACAATGATGTTATATATACTACAAATTTTCCTTATTTTCAATAATTTCCACATTGTTATAATAAAGATTTCATCTCCGCCTACAATATATCAATCATTTCATGTACCAAATATGGTAACATGTTAAGTGCATAGGAAAATACTTGATAAGAAGACAAGGCTTAAAAATCTTTGCAGTATAGCTCCTTGAGGAAGGCAATTGCCTTCACAATTGCCTAATGTTTAGACATGCCCTTTAACTATTGAGCTATGTTTCTGTTGACCTACTTAGGAATCCATGTGAAAAACTTGACACCATAATCCATGTAGAATTTGCAGGAAGAAAACTGGAAAACTAACAATGCAGCCCAGCGAGTTATATGATTACTTTTTCAATCCAGTGGGGCTTTAACATTTTTTCCCCTAAACAGCAGGAGCTGATCATCATTTTATTCTTTCCACTCCATTCAGTAAAGTTTGAAGTCTTTGGAGTTAACAGGCCAATATTTTCAATAGTAATGTGGATAGTTTGTGACAGTTGCAAAAGCAACAAAACCAAGACAGTTTCAGTATGTACAGAATTCATCCCCAAATGGCACGGTCTGGGTATCTGGGTGAAGGGCAGGGTATAGGTCCAACTCCTCCTCCTCCACCACCACCCCTCCTAAAAATAGGGCTCAGGTTGATGTATATTAGAACCATTAATCAGTTTAAACAACAGCATCCCCCAAAATATTAAAATAACAGTGTTCCCAGATTAATAAAATAAACTGCCAAAGTATGCCAGTGCCTCATGAAGGGAAAGGCAGGGAAAAAACAAGAAGAATAGGAGTTCCAGCCAGGTGGAACACGTTGCTGTCCTCAACCAAATGCATGGTGGAACATCTCTGCTTTACATGCCCTGCAGAACTGTATTAAGTCCTGCAGGGCATGGATGTTGTCTGGCAGATAGTTCCACCAGGTTAGGGCCAGGGCCAAGAACACCCTGGCCGAGGACAGCTGAATATCTCTCGGGCAGGGGACCACCAGAAGGTTCTTATTGGCTGAATGCAATGCTCTCCAGGGGGTATACCAGGAGAGGTGGTCCCAAAGATACATGGGTCCCTGACCATTAAGGGCCTTAAAGTTCAGTACCATAAACTTGAACCTGATCTGGTACTCCACTGGAAGCCCCTGCAGCTCACAGAGCACAGGTTGAACATGTGCCGTATGCAAGGTCCCTGTAAGGACCCGCACCACCACATTCTGGATCACTTGGAGTTTCCTAGTCAGCCTCAAGGGTAGCCCTACATGGAGCGAGTTACAGTTGTCCAATCTGGAGGTGACTGTTGTGTGGATTACTGTATCTAGGTCAGGGCAGGACAGGTAGGGGCCAGTTGCCTGACCTGGCACAGCTGGAAGAATGCCAGTCTGGCAACTTTTGTCATCTGGGCCTCCATTGGTAAGGAGGCATCCAATATCACATCCAGGCTCTTGACAGTTGGTGCCAGTATTAAGGGCACACCGTCAAGGTCTGGGAGATGGCATCCCAAACCTGAATCCCCCACCCCAGCCACAGAACCTCCATCTTAGAAGGATTTAGTCTCAGCTGGCTCTGCTTTAACCATCCCACCACAGCCTTCAACTCCTCAACCAGATTTGCTGGGGTGGTATCCAGCCATCCATCCATCAACAGATATAGCTGGGTATCATCAGCATACTTGTGACACCCCAGACCAAAACTCCACACCAGGTTGGGAAGAGGGCACATGTAGATGTTAAATAATATAATGGAGAGGATTGCCCCCTTAGGGACTCCACGTACTAAAGAGTACCTAGTGGAACCCTCTCTCCAAGCACCACCTTGGAGAAATGGGATGAGCCACTTCAAGGCTACCCCACGGACTCCTACGTCAGTGAGACAATGGGCCAGAAGATTGTGGTTGACCGTGTCAAATGCTGCTGTTAAATCAAGCAACAAGAGCAGTGCTGACCTGCCTTGGTCCATCAGTCTGCAGAGATCATCTTTGAGGGTGACAAAGCCATCTCCATCCCATGGCCAGAGTGGAAGCCAGACTGGAATGGGTCTAGTGCTATGAACCTCTATGAGACAAGGAATGAGACTAATTGAAAGCCTATATTTAACCAGTGCTTCACCAACTGCAGTGGCTCCAGGTTGAATACCAGATCAGGTTCAAGGTTCTGGTATTAACCCTTTAAGGCCTTAAATGGTCTGGGGCCAATATACCAACCAAAGAGCATTACACTCTGGGGAGCAAAATCTCCTGGTTATCCCTGGCCTGAAAGACATCCGGCTGTCCTTGACCAGAACCAGGACCTTTTTGGGAGATGGTTGATGGAATGCTGTTTCCTCAAGAAGTCTGTGGTGTATACATAGCTGGTGGTATTAATAATGTATGGTCTCCTGATACTCCTATGATGATGGTGCCTATGCTCGAGACAATGGAATGTCCAGGGTTGCCAGGTTTATGTATCTTTGGCAGAAGGTAGAAAGTGCCTGGTCGAGGTTCCCGAGGTATATCCATATAAATTTGTTCCTGTATGTGTGCTGGTACTTTCTTCATAATTTTGTTGAGTTCTCACTGGTATTCATGAGTGGGGTCTGAGGATAGCAGCCTGTAGAAACTGGTGTTCAAGAGTTGTAACTCAGCTTCTCATGTGTAGTTTGTTTTGTCCATTCTGACAATGACTCCTCCCTTGTCAGCTTGAGAAATCATAACGGTCAAGACAAACTGCACATGAGAAGCTGAACGACAACTCTCGAACACCAGTTTTTACAGACCACTATCCTCAGTAAAGTACCTGCAGATTCCTTTCTTCACCAATTGGCAGAAATCTCCAGGGCAGCTTTACACTCTTACTTGTGTGAAGAAACTACTGGAGACTTGTGATAATTTTTTAAAATACCCATTACCTTATACCAGTTGAAATGGCTGTCAAGCAAGCACAATAAGTTGGTGCCAGGACTGAAGTAGCACCTGGGAGTAACAGACCCTCCCCAGACTGCTTATTGTCAGACGGTTTTCCTCTTCTTTTTCATCAAATTGAAAATGGCATCTTTCCACCCTTCTTTAGAAATACACACTTCCAGGTAGAATATTGGCTTGAAGACCCCACAACCACCAGACAGGTGTCAGTTGCATTTTAATTATTTGGAAAAGGTGATGGCCCATTTATAGAGCGTAATCTGGTTTGTAAATGATCCAGTCACTCCAAATTTACTGAGAAAGCCACTGTACACAAGACTCATTGTCTTGTCCAGACTGGCCAAGGGATCCTGGAGGTTTTTTGCCTTCCTCTGGGCCTAGAGAAGGGGTCACTGGGGGAGTGGTGAGGGGAGGTAGCTGTGAATTTCCTGCATTGTGCGGGGGGGGGGGTTTGATGAGATGAACCTTGGGGTACTTCCAGCTCTATATTTCTTTTATGTATTTTGGATGCCCTTCTTAGTCTTTTGTGTGTGTGTGTTTCAGCTAAGACACCAGAATTGCTGGAAGTTTCATTTTAATCTGCTTAGAAAGAGCCCACTCCAGAGGATGCTCTGAATCCTTGTGGCCTCTTCACATTCCTCAGCCAAATGTTTCACAGCAAAATATTTTCTCAGCTGGACAAGAAGAGTAAAGAAATTGCAAACAGCAGTGGTGGGAATGACCACTGCCCAGGAGACACTTATTTTTTGGCTTTCACAAGGGAGAGGATGAAATACAAATCCCCATTTTGCTCCTAATTTACCTTGAAACATTCCAGTTCTGGCATAGCAAATTTAAACTGACAAACATGCACTCCAATAGGGAGTAGAAATGTGGAACATATTGAGAAAGGATAGCATCTTATTCTGCTTTCAATAATACATTTGTTCTACCTCTGTGATAAATGTGCATTATGTCTGTTTTCTCTGACATTAAGAAGCATTAATACAGAAATGTTTTTCCACCAGTTATTGCAAGGATTCTATAAACTCCTGCTGCAGCTCAAACCAATTAACATGACATGCATGTGTGTCTTATGTGTAGTGATTCTTTTTGTCTGAATTATTAAACAAACTCACCTTGATCCAGGAATATTTTAATAGGCAGGGAAGCTCCAATAGAAGGCCCCCTACTAAGGATGTGCTTTGAATTTTTTTCTTATAGTTTCAGATCCAGGAATGGGAGGGGGATTTTTTACCCAGATTGCTGATTTTGAGGTATGAAATTATTGGTTCAGAATTCAAATCCATGTGGCTTTTCAGGTTTTGGAGTTTCTTGATCATTATTTTCAATATGAAATGTATTTGAGGGTCTGTGGCACCTCTTTAAAAAGACAATGGTACCAAATTTGCACCAAAATTAGTCCTCCCTCTAATCTAAAGACCCCCTAAATTTCAAGCAGATTAAACAATGGGGTTCAATTTTACAGACCTCTGAAGTAAATGCTCCTCAGTGAAAGGGCACTTCTCTCCACTAATACCTATGGGGTATCCCCCCGAACCTCTCTGCATTCATTTCATATTTCTCTTCTTACAGTGACTGACTATATTATGTGGCTTCCCAGAATATACACACACACATATGTGTGTATGTATCGGGAGGAGACCATCTCACCTGTCACCACTCTTTGTCCCTAACCATGCTGAAATGAGACAACCCACTTCAAGGCCTTCCCACGTAATCCAGTGTTGGCAAGGCAGTGAGCCAGCAGATTGTGATCGACTGTGTTGAAAGCTGCTGTCAAGACTCGTAGTAACAGCAGCACTGACCCACCTCAATCCAGCTGCCTGCGGAGATGGTCCATAAAGGTGACTAGCACAGTTTCCATCCCATGACCAGGGCAGAAGCCAGACTGGAAGGGGTCTAGTGCCAAAGTGTCCTCCAGGAAACTCTGGAGCTCCTCAGCTGCCGCTCTCTCAATTACCTTGCCCAGGAACAAAAGATATGAAACTGTGTGGTAATTGAACAGATCAGAAGGATTCAACAATGGCTTCTTCAAGAGTGGAATTATCATTGCCTCTTTTAAATCCTTGGCTAGTGATTTTGGACATTGTATTAATTTAAAAATTCATAATTACCTCTCGTGTCTGAGTTGGGACTTCTCTCTTTCCCCCTCAATATATGGGTAAAATGAAATTCCTAGTAGGGATGTGCACCCAAACCCGAAAAATTTCGGTATTTGCCAATATTCCCAAATCAATATTGATACTGAGGTTTGGGAATTATTGGAGCTGCCAAATTTATTCAGCTCAATTATACCCTGTGGGGACTGCCCCATAGGATCTAATGAAGGGAGCATGGAGTTGGGAGTAATCAATGTGGCCAAGTGCAAGGTGATGCACATTGGAGCCAAAAATCCTAAATATAAATACACATTGATGGGGTCTGAACTGGCTGAGACTGAGCAAGAGAGAGATCTTGGAGTTGTAGTAGATAACTCACTGAAAATGTCGAGACAGTGTGTGACTGCAATAAAGAAGGCCAATGCTATGCTGGGGATTATTAGGAAGGGTATTGTAAACAGATCAGCCAATATCATAATGCCCCTATATAAATCAATGGTGAGACCTCATTTGGAATACTGTGTGCAGTTCTGGTCACCACACCTTAAAAAGGATATTATAGCTTTGGAAAAAGTGCAGAAAAGGGCAACTCGAATGATAAAAGGGTTGGAACACTTTCCCTATGAGGAAAGGTTAAGGCGCTTAGGGCTCTTTAGCTTGGAGAAACGATGACTGAGGGGTGACATGATCGAGGTTTATAAGATTATGCATGGGATAGAGCAGGTAGAGAAAGAGGTACTTTTCTTCCTTTCTTACAATATAAG
This sequence comes from Gekko japonicus, assembly GCF_001447785.1. Lineage (NCBI taxonomy): Eukaryota > Metazoa > Chordata > Lepidosauria > Squamata > Gekkonidae > Gekko > Gekko japonicus. The sequence continues at coordinate 610,089 of NW_015167067.1, forward strand.
AACTCGTGGGCACGCAATGAAATTGCTGAGCGGTTGGGTTAGAACGGATAAAAGGAAGTACTTCTTCACCCAAAGAGTGATTAACACATGGAATTCACTGCCACAGGAAGTGGTGGCGGCTACAAGCATGGACGGCTTCAAAAGGGAATTAGATAAGCATATGGAGCAGAGGTCCATCAGTGGCTATTAGCCACAAGGTATAGATAGGGGCTCTGGGGCAAGTGATGCTCTGTCTTCTTGGTGCTTGGGGAGGGGTCAACAGTGGGAGGGCTTCTAATGTCCTGGCCCCACTGGTGGACCTCCTGATGGCACCTGGTATTTCTGGACACTGTGTGACACAGAGTGTTGGACTGGATGGGCCTTTGGCCTGATCCAACATTGGCATCTCTTATGTTCTTATCCTTCCTCTGTGGTGCAACCCCGGACTGAGGGGGGGGGTAAAGTTTAACCCCCCTGGAGTTGTGCTGCAGAGGCAGCATGCTCCTTTCATTGAAAGGAAGGCAATTTGCCTTCCCTTCAATGATGGGAGCCTGCTGCCCCCCTCCGCACGAATTTTATATTTAGTTAGATATTCTTGCCATTCTCAGATGGTATTTGCATATAGACACATATTGATTAATATTAATAATACTATTTCTATCTACAAAAGGCCATATTATTCTGTTACTTATTTGTTCCTTACTGCTCTCCATGCTTATTATATGTCTCCGGACTTCCTATTGGGGATGTCTCAGTGTTTACTTGAGATATCTGGCAACCTGATTCTGGCCATGATTTTTCAGTCAAGACAACCAATCATTCCATTAAGGTTTGCTATTTCTGTGGCAAACTGTTGTTCTCAATGAGAAGAACACTTAAGCATTTGCTTACATCAGCCTACATTTGAGCAGGGAAGATGTAGTCTTCTGTCTGCAGAATTCCTTAATAACTCTCTTGGAAGGAATGGGCAAGCCTGCATGCTCAAGATTTGTCTCTGTGTACTGGAGTTCCCACACAACTATGGATCATGGTAGCTGACTTTTGTCTCATAGAGCTTCTGTTTACCAGCTTAAATGTTTCATCCAAGCATCTCCTTTTATTAATTCCTCAAAGTCTTAGTCAAAAACTTGGATCCTATTCAGAAGACATGAGTAGTTTGGGGTCATATTACTATTTTTATACACAGAATCACGTTTGGAAGTTGCACTCATGTCTAAAGCCATCTTACTGGAATGCTTGATTCATGAAACTAAGTCTGAAAGACTCTAGAGGAGTCTCTGTGGCACACATATCAGACTTGTTATGGATGTTGAACAGCATTCTGACAATATGCTTCCATTTGGGAATGTCATAATGCTACAATATGGCTCAGCTGCCTGTTAAAGTTGTTATTATATCTGATGCTCTTCCATAATGTTAGACACGGTAAGTTGGAACTGGCAAAGGTCCCCCCCCCCCCCCCCGGCATGTTGGGGATGTGATTTGTGTACATTTATAAGTGTTCCTGGCTGGGTGCCTCTGATCACTAGGTGCTGGTGTTCTTCCTAGAACAATTTATCTCTATCTTACCTTGTGATTTTTCTCAGGGATACCACCTAGGAGCCATCCAAATACCACTTATCTGACTGTATCTTACCCTCTCAAAGCAGTATTACAAATTTTGGTTCCTTCTATCTTCTTGTTCAGCACATTTAAAGAAGTTAGGATTATAAAGTTTTATTCTTATTCTGTATACTTCAGCACTGAAAAATTGCAACAATTCCGAGTACCCAAGGCTTGGAGCAGCAGGAGCCGCCTAATCCTCAGGAATACTTGCATATGCTTTCTTGTATGCTGTATCAATTGTAATGATAGATCACAGGAAGTAAACAGACCTCTCCCACATGATGGCAATCTATTGTGTAGCTTTAATTGCTACTGTAAATGCAAAGGCATTCGCAGTAGGAGTGGAACATCAACATGGCTTCCCCCTGCACTTTCCTTTTCTCAGTCCCCCATTGTTACCCTTCCCCTATCCCATACCTCTGGAGGGATTTTTGGATTAAAAAAATGGCAATTGACATATTGCTATAGTATGACAGCATCATAATTATGTACTAGGAATAAGGCCTGTTGTGGAAATAAATAAAACAGGATCTAGAAAGAGGCTCTGGGAGAGTACCCCAGCCTTGGGCACTCAGTGTCAATTTGCTGTGCTGACCTCAGCAGGGAACTTCACGGGCCTTGAGCTGTGGAGGCGAGATTGGTGCTCAGGCTTGGTGTGCTATACTGTGTCCTGGAAGAACGGAGGGGAGACCTACAGTTGCTGGGGCCCTCTGGTGGCCGACATGAAGATCTGCGACGTGGGAGCCCCCTAGTGTCTGGAACCCAGAATAACATCGATGTGAAGAGCCTGGTTAATCTGCCTGGCACCTAGGAATACTGCTGAGTCAGAGTGTATGGTGTGGGTCTGCTGGGGTGAGTGGAGTAGAGTGCTGTTATGTGGATGTATGGTTGAGTGAATGGAGTTGGGTGTGAGTGTCGGGGCTTAGTTAGTTTGTTAGGTAGGAAATTACCCCCGACATGAGCAGTTAGGACTATAGTTAGAATAGAATTTTCTGTATTTTATGCATAGATAGCACTTAAGGAAGATTGTTTTAATTGTAGTAGCAGGTTTGTTGTGACCTTGCCATCGGTTGGTGGCCTGAAGCCTTGCGGAGCCCACCAGTGACTAATGGATGGGCAACAAATTCCAGTGCTCTTGGGGAGAGGGAAGTATGGCGGTGGATCTGGGCAAGGTGGAGTGCGAAGGGCGCAGAGAAATAGAGTGGCTCGGCGCCCTTCCAGCCTTCGACCCATCCCGAGGGTGGCCAGCAGTGGGGTCGGGATTAAGAACCCTCCTCCGTCATTGGTGTTGTGTAATGCCAGGTCCATTAACAACAAAGCCGAAGTCTTGCAGGACTTTGTGCAGGAACAGCAAGTAGACCTGGCATGTATGACCGAGACCTGGGTGAAGGAGGGTGAGACAGTTGTGCTCACCCAACTCGCTCCTCCGGGGTTCTCGGTCCTTCACCAATCACGGACTAGTGGGCGGGGGGGAGGAGTGGCACTTTTCATTCAGGAGGCTTACTCCTTCAGGGCGCTTCCGCAGGTAGAGATCGCAGGCATAGAGTGTGTCAGCGCGATGCTGGAGGCTGAGGAGAGTTTGGCTATTTGGTTGGTGTACCGACCACATAACACACCAGCCAATTGTCTGCCATCCCTGCTGGAGGCCGTATCAGGCTGGGCGCTGGAGCACCCTAGGCTGCTTGTCTTGGGTGACTTCAACGTCCATGCTGAGGACGCGACCTCCAGCCGGGCTGTGGACCTAGTGTCGTCCATGGCGGCACTGGGGCTCTCTCAGTTCGTTTCGGCTCCCACGCATCGGGCCGGGCACACGCTCGATCTGATCTTTGCGGCGGGAGTGACGGTGGACCGGATCACTGTCTCGGCAGTGCCATGGTCGGATCACCATGCCCTGAGGGCCCGTCTGAATGTCCCACCCCGACCCTGTTTTGGTGGCGAGCTGATTTTGGCTCGCCCGCAGAACCTAATGGACCCTATGCAGTTCCAGATGGCTCTGCGGGATCCGAGACCCCCTGGCGGCTCGTTGGAAGAGCTGGTGGAGGATTGGAACAGCCGACTCTCCTCAGCCATCGACGAGATCGCTCCCAGGCGCCCTCTCCGCACTCGTGTTAGGCGAGCGCCCTGGTATACCCAGGAGTTGCACTATGCGGGATCCGAGACCCCCTGGCGGCTCGTTGGAAGAGCTGGTGGAGGATTGGAACAGCCGACTCTCCTCAGCCATCGACGAGATCGCTCCCAGGCGCCCTCTCCGCACTCGTGTTAGGCGAGCGCCCTGGTATACCCAGGAGTT
>NW_015167067.1:619049-621976 GCF_001447785.1 Gekko japonicus
CCCAAAACTGGATCGAAAAGAAGCCTCGTCACTCCGGGACAGCTGTCTTAAAGGGGCCGGCTCGTGCTGCTACTTAAGAGACAAAGTAAGGTTTTATGTAGTAATTGCTATGCTTGTTTCCCTTTTCTTTTTGCGCATCAATTATTTAAACACCCCTTTCTGTGCGTTCTGTTTGAAGCCGCTTCGTTCAAAACCCCAGCCACCTTTAATCGTGCGCTATGCCTCTTAATTTATCTAAGTTCTCCCTCTGCTCACCACACCCCTTTCTGTGCGTTCTGTTTGAAGCCGCTTCGTTCAAAACCCCCGCCACCTTTACTCTTGCGCTCTGCCTCTTAATTTATCCCTCAGCTCACCATGTGATTTTATTTAACTTGGTTACAGAACAAAAATAATTTTTTAGAAAGGTACTTAGCTTCGGTAATAGTTGGACAGTTTCTTTTGAAGACTCTTTAGGCTCCGTGGTCACGGCTGTTGCAGGAGCTGATGGGGGGAACCTCGTCCTCTTGCTTCTCTCTCTTTCTTGCCTCAGAGCGAGCCCAGAATTAACTGGGGGGGTCGCCACCCACCCCAGACCTGGGATATAAGCTCCTTGCAAAGTTTCTCTCTCCGGGAGAAACTTTATTACGGTGTAAAAAGTCCTTAGAAAGAGTAGAAAGGAGAAGACTGCCCAGAGCACCGTTCTGAGCGACCTCTCTCGTTGAGACTGGAACCGGAACCGCGAGTTATTTTGGAGATAAAGTCTTGGCACTCCGCCGTGACCTCCCCGCCACAATTGATACAGTTAGGGAAGAGCACCGTTCTGAGCGACCTCTCTCGTTGAGACTGGAACCGGAACCGCGAGTTATTTTGGAGATAAAGTCTTGGCACTCCGCCGTGACCTCCCCGCCACAATTGATACAGTTAGGGAACTTGAGGCCCCTTTCACATCTTTGGGTACGGGTTTAGTATGTTTTGACCCACTCAGTCTGGAGGAATTTGACAGGCTGTTCATGGCTGTGCATCCAACCACATGTGACCTAGATCCGTGCCCCTCTTGGCTGGTTAAAGCGGGCCACGAGGGGTTTCGAGGTGCTCTACGGGAGATTGCCAACAAGTCCCGCATTGAGGGGCGGTTCCCTTGTGCACTCAAGGAAGCAATGGTCCGTCCTCTCTTGAAAAAAACATCTTTGGACCCGGCTGAACTGGCCAACTATCGGCCGGTGTCCAATTTGCCTTTTCTAGGCAAACTTATTGAGAGGGCGGTGGCGTCACAGCTACAGAGCTACCTGGATGAGGCTTCCATCCTCGATCCCTTCCAGTCCGGCTTTCGCCCGGGTCATGGGACAGAGACGGTACTGGTCGCGCTGACTGATGCCCTCCGTAGGCATCTGGATCGAGGCGGCGGGCACTGGTGCTGTTGGACCTGTCGGTGGCGTTTGATATGGTTGACCACCAGTTTCTGGCCCGCCGCCTCGTCGACGTGGGGATTCAGGGGTTGCCTTCAATGGCTTGCCTCTTTTCTCCAAGGTCGGGGACAGAGGGTGGCGATGGGGGAGCAGCGGTCCTGGAGGGACCCCCTTGAGTGTGGTGTGCCTCAGGGGGCTGTGCTGTCCCCGATGTTGTTCAACATCTACATGCGCCCCGTTACCCAGATTGCCTGGAGGTGTGGGCTTGGGTGTCATCAATATGCCGATGACACCCAGCTCTATCTGATGTTGGATGGCCAGTCAGACTCTGGTCCTGATGACCTTTCGCGGCCTGATGCAAGCCGTGGCTGGGTGGCTCAGGCTGAGTCAGTTGAAACTAAACCCGGCAAAGATGGAGGTCCTGGGCCTGCGTTGGATCGGCCGAGAGTTGGGACAACCTCTCCTGACCTTCGGCGGGACACCACGGGTGCCTGTGCGGGAGGTTAGGAGTTTGGGTGTGCTCCTGGACTCCTCATTAACAATGGAAGCCCAGGTGGCAGCCAGTGCCAAGTCAGCCTTTTACCATCTGCGGCTGGCTGGGCAGTTGGTTCCCTATCTCGGCCGAGAAGACCTGGCCACTGTGATCCATGCGACAGTCACCTTGAGGCTGGACTACTGTAACACTCTCTACTTGGGGCTGCCTTTGTCGCAAATCCAGAAGCTGCAGCTAGTGCAGAATGCTGCAGCTAGGCTGTTGATGGGCCTCTCCAGGCGAGACCACATCTGGCTGGTGCTGCAAGCGCTGCACTGGCTACCAATAGCATACCGGATTCGTTTCAAAGTGCTGGTGCTTACCGTTAAAGCCCTGAATGGCCAGGGTCCGGCCTACCTAAGGGACCGCCTCTCCCCGTATATTCTCCCAAGAGCTCTGCGACTGGGGAATCTCCATCTCCTGGAAGTCCCAGGTCCCCGAGGAGTGAAGTTGGCCCAAACCAGGGCTAGGGCGTTTTCGGTGGCAGCTCCCACCTGGTGGAATGAGCTCCCGGAGGAGATCCGGGCCGTGCGGGACCTGATGCAGTTCCGCAGGGCCTGCAAGATGGAGCTCTTCCACCAGGCCTTTGAGGGGGAGCCGCCACCACCACTATTCCACCACTGAAATTCCAACCATCTACCTCATATGGTGGGGGTAGATGTCGCCCAACAGAGCCGGGGAACTCTCTCCTGGCGCTCATGCTATGAAGAACTTGGCCACCAGTGTGGGACGTCGCACATCTTGGTTTTTAATGTAAATTATTAGAGCACCAAATTTTATGTAGGATACATTGTTTTATTATGCTGTATTGTTGTTTGCATATTTTAACTTCAGCATGGCCGTTTGTTAGCCGCCCTGAGCTGTTGGATAGGGCGGGATATAAATCCCAAAAATAAATAAATAATAATATAAATAAATAATAAATAATGACACAGAGTCCACCATTTTCTCCAGAGGAACTGATCTCTGCCTCCTTAAGAGCAGTTGTAATTCTGAGTGATCTCCAGCCC
>NW_015167067.1:622353-655141 GCF_001447785.1 Gekko japonicus
GACTGCTACCTTACATTGGCTGTCATGTGGGGGGGGGCATCTCAGCAAGGTATAAGAACACAGAGTCCACCATTTTCTCCAGGGGAACTGATCTGTGCCATCTGAAGAACAGTTGTAATTCTGAGTGATCTCCAGCCCTCACCTGGAGATTGGCAACAATGGTTCTCCAGGCGGAAAAGTAGTATTTCTCTGCAATGGGGACCAAAGCAGCTTATATCATTCTCCTCTCCCCCTTTTGACTTGCACAACAACGTTGTGAGGTAGGACAGGCTGAAAGCCTGTGACTGGTCCGAAATCACCCAGTCAGTTGCCACAGCAAGAACCTGGATCCAGCAGACCCTGCTCTGAAGCGCTGACTGCTATGCCTAGGGCAGCCAACCTTCAGATTGAGCCTGAAGATCGCCGGGTATCACAACTGAACTCCAGAAAACAGATCTCCCCCCCCCCAGAGAAAATAACTGCTTTGGAGGGGGGGGTCTATGACATTCTGTTCAGCTGAGGCCTCTCCCCTCCCCAAACCCTGGCTTCCTTAGACGCAGAATATCCAGGAATTCCCTACCTGGAGCTAGCAATCCGAGTCAGGACTGGCCCCAATGAGTTTTCTCCCAAAGGCCGAAATAGGTGTGGAAAGGGCCTTTTACTGACAGAACCAAGCTTGGTTGCCTAGCAACAGGCACTGAGGGGAAAGTAGGGTTGCCAGCTCTGAGTAGGGAAATACCTGGAGATTTGGGGGGCAGATCCTGTGGAGGGCAATGTTTAGGGAGGGGAAGGACTCAGCAGGGTATAATGCCATAGGGTCTACCCTCCAAAGCATCCATTTTCTCCAGGGGAACTGATCTCTGTCATCTGGAGATCAGTTGTAACAGTGGGAAATCTCCAGTTCTCACCTGGAGATTGATAACCTGAGGGGAAAGTCAGCCACACAGCAGGGGGTTGAAGAGAATGGTTTGACAGCTGCTGGCCCACCTCAGTAGCCAGCCAGCCATGGCAGAGCCAACCAGGAGAGACACCATTTGCAGTTTATTCTGACAGGAAAGTGGCCAAGCTGGCAGTGGGCGGGCAAGGGGTTTACACTAAAAGTCTGTGACTGGTCTGAAAGCACAGCTTCCACAGCAAGATCCTGGGTCTGGCAGACCCTGCTCTTAAGTGCTAACTGCTATGCCTAGGGTTGCCAACCTCCAGGTGGAGCCTGAAGATTGCAGGGTATCACAACTGAACTCCAGACAACAGATCTCTCCCCCCTAAAAAAAATAACTGCATTGGACAGTGGGCTTTATGGTATTCTGTTCAGCTAAGGCCTCCCTGCTCCCCAAACTCTGGCTTCCTTAGAAACAGAATATCCAGGAATTTCCCAACCTGGAGCTGGCAACCCTAGTCAGGACTGGCCCAATGAGTTCCTCACAAAGGCCTGGAAAAGGCTTCATTTCTTTGTCTTATTACTGACAGAACCAAGCTTGGTGTCCTACCAACAGCCACAGAGGAGCCAAGCAGGAGAAGCGTCTTTGTCAGGAGAGAGAGTCGTTTGCCAGTAATTCTGACAGGGAACAATGGCTAAAGTGGGAGTGGGTGGGGAACAGGAGCAGACCCAGCACTCGGCCAATGGCACATGAGTACTCTTGAGTGGCGGCTGATGGGCCAATGGCTGATGGTTTGGGCGGGCACCACTTCTGTGGGCGGGACTCAGACAATGCAGCCAGTAGATAGGGACAGCTTCTGAGTGACACATTATGGAGCCAACTGATTTAGGAGCATGTGGGATGTTCAGAAAGTGACACCCCACTACTCAATTATATATAAGGAGAGATAGTCCAGAACGGTGCAATGACAGGCTGCTTTTGGTGCGCACCCGAGCCACTCGATTCCCTTTTGCCCCTTTTGGAGCCCCCTGGTTTGGGATGGGCTCTGCCAGCTCTCCCGGAGAGAGGGCTGGTGCAAGAGGCTTGTTTTGGCTCCCCCTGCACTCAGCAAATGCCAGGGAAAGACCATTACTACCCCGAAGCAGGAGCGTTTGATTGGAACGTAGCATGGTTGCCATGTCTACGAATAGTTGCGACCTCCGTTTTAAATCACCTTTTTGGATTAAAAGATACAGCAACACAGCACCACAGAAGAAGAAACCTAAGAAAAGAACTGTGAGTACATATAGTTCTAAGCTTTATGAAGAGAAGATGGTTAGTGAAAGACCCCGGAAACTTCCTTCCCAAAATAGAGAAGAAACGCGGACAGAGTGTGAGTGGGAGTGAATTATGTGCTCATTGTTGATTTATTTTTGCTCCCGGGGAAACCTTGATTTTTACACTCTGGCAAGGATTTACAGCGGACATTGGGTAGATAAATTAGGATTTTCTAATGGAGTGACTTTTAGAATTTAAGGAACGCCTTTCCCCATATGTTCCCCCAAGGGCACTACGGTTGGGGGCCCAAGATCTTTTGGTTACCCCAGGCCCCAGGGACGTCAAACCCGCGGTGACCAGGGCCAGGACCTTTTCGGTGGTGGCTCCTACCTGGTGGAATGAGCTCCCGGGGGAGATCAGGGCCCTGTGGGACCTTGTGCAGTTCCACAGGGCCTGCAAGACGAAGCTCTTCTGCCAGGCTTTCGAGTAGGAGCCGCCGCTGCCATTGTACCACCACTGCACTGCTACCGCAAAGTGCGGGCTGCCATTGGAGTGCATGATGGCCTTGGCCTGAAGATCGGAGGGCAGTGTTGTCCTGGAACTTGCTTTGTTGTTCTGCGTCCATCTTCCAGAACCCATTTTGGAACTATTATCTTTCAGAGCACCAGCACTTTATTGTAATTCTGTATTGTTTTATTCTGCTTTTAACTTTTATTATGGCTTTGTGCCCTTATTGTTAGCCACCCTGAGCCCATCGGGGAGGGCGGGATATAAATCTGAATAATAAAATAATAAAAACAACAACAACAACAACAATAATAATTTAACTGAATTAATCTGAATTTAGCAAAAAAAATGGCATCCACAACAAGGGAGGAGGAGGAGGAAGAACTAGATGAAAATGCACTGGTGGGAGAGATGTCTGTTCAACAATATTTGAAAATTCTGAGAGAAGGAATAAAGAAGGGTTTTGAGGAAGCATGTGTAAGTCTACTATGAAAAGCACATAACCCTCAATTGGAAACAGAAGATAAAGAAAAGTCAGGACAATGTATTCAGAATGTTGTGGAGAACCGAGAATATCAGGATGAGAAAGCAGGTGTTGAAAGTTTAACCTCACCAACCCTAATTTTGGGAAAGAAAATGACAAAATTGACTTATTTAAAGATAGGGACATCAAAAAGGAAGGTGCAAAGAATACCCTCCAAAAAAATAAACAATTGTAGAAGGAAAAGAAAAAAGTGACATGCATGCAAATTCAAAGAGGACAGTATAATATGTGAACATGATTGGTTGAGAGATCAAAGGGGAAATTTGGAGATAAATTGCCATACATGCAAAAAAAAAAGACATATAGACATGCTGTAACAAAAACAAAACAAAACACTGCAGATTTACAGGAGAAAAATTAAGTTATATGGAAGGGATGGTATGTTTCTGTCTGTTCAATAGGTTTTGTTGGAATGAATTGACCCTGAAAAGATTGTTATGATTTAAGATTAGTTTAAAGTTTATAATGCTGAGTTTATGTAGGTTTTAGTTAGAAGGTGTGGTTATAGTAGGGGTGTTTTAGACTCAGCTGGAATGAATTGGCACTGTAAGGATTGGTATGATTTATGATTAATTTAAAGTCCATAGTGCTAAGTGTGTGTAAGTTTCAATTAGAAGGTGGTGGTTATAGTAGGGGTGTTTACTTATCTGGGAAATTTAAAATTTTAGTTCTTTATAATTGAGCTGTAGTAAATGTTAGTAATAAAATAAGTAAATAATAATTCAATACCAACTAAATGAGGATGATTATAAAGTAGGTAGGGTCAAGGTATTTAAAGAGCGAGAAACCCAACTGGAAAAGTTTAGCTATAAATGATCTCAGAATCTCTATTGGAAATGAGACATGGATGATAAAGTTGGAGACTGGAATTGATATGGGTTTTTTAGTATCTTCCTAGTATATTGAAGTAGATATTACTAATAGCATTAAAATGAATTTAAGTTTAGTAAAAATATGTTTAATGTATGTATAATGTGAATCTATTAGGTGTTGAAGGTGAATTTAGTAGATGTTGAACAAATAATAGTCTTAGAATTGTGTAGTTACGTCGTAGTATTTTTCTTTAGTGATAGTTATATTGGGTTTTTTTGGGGGGGGGGAATTATCTGACAGCAGGGATTAAAATGTATAAAAGAAAAGTTATTAGAGAACAGTTGCAATTTGGACGCTATAATGGCTCTATATAGGAAAATAGTTCCATTAAGATGGTAATTTAAACTTGAATGCTATTGAGGCTGACAATGAAAATTTAATAAGATAAAAATTTAAAAATGCATAAAAATCTGAAATCTATAACCCATATTTATTTTAAAAACAAGACATTTAAAGGTTAATGGAGTAAGTAGAAATTTTTAGTACTTGCCTTGATAGGATAAAGTTGATGTTGAATGCCAATTTGTTAATTATAAAATTAACATGTATAAGATAATTGTTTAACAAACGAAGTAGTTATATTTTGAAAAACATTTCCAGTCATTGTTTGTACTCAGTTTGGAGTTGTTTTGTGGCTGGATATAAGAAAAATGTAATCTCTTTGCTCTGCTGGATTGCTGTTAAAATTTTTTTTCTAGGCTAGGTATTATGGATGGTGTTCTTGTGCAAATGTGTAGGTGATAGATGTTTATTATCTTGAAAACCCGATAAACATTAAAAAAAAGGATAGATAGGTGAGTTCTCATTTTTTTAAAAAAATAAACCTCTATTCCCTTTTGTTACAATGATATAAGGGGAAAAGGCATTTATTCACAATGAAAAGGGTTAGAGCAAGGATCTGCAACTTATGGTTCTTCTAGAGTGAACTGTAGCTCTGTATAGAACCGAATATGGGTCTGACAAAAAAAATCAAATATTTAAGTCAAGTTGTATTGGAGAGATGCTCAGATACATAGCTTATGAAAGGAGTGGCAGGCAAAGATCTTTATGGGACTAAAGGGCTTCTACCATGAACTGAATTGCCCAGGCTAACCTGATTTCGTCAGATCTTGGAAGCTAAGTAGGCTCTAGTCGGTACTTGGATGAGAGATCACAAGGAAAACCAAGTTTGCTACATGGAGTCAGGCAATGGTAAACCAACTCTCTTTGACTCTTGCCTGGAAACCCCTACAATATTGCAATAAGTTGGTGTTTAAAAGCTTAGAAGTGCTGTACAAACAGTTGAAGGACTGTGAAGGGTTAATTCTTCAAAGACACAGAGAGCCTTGAGGGACAGGTTGCTCCAAGGAATCTGATTGGTTAGCATCAGCTGAGCAAAGAAAGACTTGAGAGCTGAATGCTGAGGAGAGATTCCATCTGATTTCAGCCCTAGCTGACAGGGGTGGAGTACTGCCTGCCTGAATTCAGCTCTGACTGAGAGCAATTTAACACAGACGGAGTACTGGGAAAGTTTGCAAGAAGAGTGGGTAGATCAGAGAAGACTCCCAGTCAGGCCAGAAAAGGGGACAGATCTTCTAGTGAGAGAAGAAATTTCCCTACGTGATCAAAACAGGGAGATAGCTCTGCAGAATGGAGAGATCCTTGGTCTGGTGTAGCTAGAAACTGTCTTGTGAAACCTTAAGAGTCAGGTAAAACTGAAGTACTGGTGTGTTTATAGAAGGGGTTTGGGTACTGAATAGTGTCCCAGCCTTTTGGAAACCAAAAGAATGTTTTGTCAGTGAATGTTCAAAGAAAGTGTACTGGAGTGTTTGGGAAACACTGGAACACAAGCTTGTCATCTTAAAGATCCTAATTCACTGGAAAAAGCTTATGAAACTCTCAATAGCCTGAATCATGAACTGAAGTCTGTGCATATACTGATTTACATCAGAGTTCTATATTGAGTTACCTCAGAAATTTTATCCCTGATTTCGCCTGACCTTTCCCCTTTATGCTGAATAAAATATTTTGTTAATTTGGAATTTCAAAATGCCTTGAGTGCCATTTCAGTTGTTTAAGTTAAAGGGGGTTCTTAACCCTTCCCTCAGGTTCCTGGGCTGAGCCAACAGCAAAATATCATACTTTGACAGGGTGGGACAACCAGAGCTCTTCAGGAAAAAACAAACTGATAACTAGGGCAGCTCAGTCACAAAGAGAAAGAAAAATGGAGGGAAGTGGATGGGGGTATCATAGTCAGCTGTGACTTGATGGCACTTTCCATCACCAAAGGGCTTGAAACAATGATTTCCAGAAAAGGAAATAGTAAGAGGTGAACAGTAATCCAAGTATGAATCATGTGCAGATTTATCAAAGTGCACTAAAACAATGCATGGTGTTCCTGAGTATATTTTTACTTATAGTGGGATGTTCCTCTTTGTGGATCTCTTGCTCTGACTTTTGACATCACTGTCATCAGGATTTCAAGCAGTTCATCACATGGCATACAAGTGCACACACACCAGGAGGCACTGGGGTTGAATTCTGGTTGAGTACTAGTTACAGTGCCTTATAGAACTTTCCAACTTTGGCCAAGATAATAGGGCTGTGGTGATTCAGTTACAGAGCTGTCTGGATGATGCTTCCATTTTACGATCCCTTCCAGCTTTCACCCAGGCTACGGAACAGAGATGGCACTCCATCAGGGTGACCTCCAGAGGCATCTGGATCGGCAGTGCTGTTGTTGTTGTTGGACCTGTTGGCTGTGTTCGACACGGTCGACCATCAGCTACTGACCCACTGCCTCACTGACACTGGAGTCCAGGGGCTTGTCTTGCAATGGCTTGTCTCCTTTTCCCAAAGCCAGGGACAAAGGGTGGCAGTGGGGGAACAGCTATCCCGAAGGCACCCACTGGATTGTGGAGTGTCAGCATACAGTAAGGTATGGGACAAGATGACAGTCTATGAGACAATGTGGTGAAGATCATGCTGATCTGGGTGACAGCTAAGTATATCACATGACCCTGTCACCAGGCAGAGATTGCATCTCTCTTGCATCAGCATGCATGATGTAACCATGAGTCAGCACTGGTCACTGATTGGTGCTGACACTGCATATAAGTCTGTATAGTACTTGTAGAGGTGTTCACTCTGTGAATGCCTTGCAGCGGAGCACTCTGCCGGATTGGATGGCGATATTGGAGTTGGAGAGTGCTAAATGAACTGTGTATATCTGTGTAAATAAATCCACTATAAATAGTCAGCACCAGCAACCTAGTACGTGTCGTTACTGGACACTTCCACACGCCAACATGGAGTGCCCCAAGGGGCAGTGCTGTCCCCAATGCTATTTAATATCTACATGCGCCCCCTTGCCCATATAACCCAAAGGCATGCCTGGGATGTCAACAGTATGCAAATGACACCCAGCTATATCTGTTGCTGGGCAGCCAGTCTGACTCTAAACCAGAAGATGTACAAGTCGTGGCGGGTTGGCTTAGACTGAGCCGACTGAAATTGAATGCAACAAAGATGGAGGTCAAGTGCCTGAGCCAGGGCGGGCTGAGGGTAGGGATCTCACTTCCAAACTCTGATGGGGCTCTGTTGGTGCCAGTGTCGGAGGTTAGGAGCTTGGGAGTGCTCCTGGATGCCTGCTTAACAATTTAGGCCCAGGTAGCAGCCACTGCCAAGTCAGCCTTTTATCATCTGATTAGGCAGTTGATTCCTTTCTTCAAATGCAACGACTTGGCAATAGTGATCCATGCAACGGTCACCTCAAGATTGGACTACTGTAATGCTCTCTATATGGGGCTGCCCTTGTCGCACATTTGGAAGCTACAGCTAGTGCAAAACGCTGCCCAAGGGGCAGTGCTGTCCCCAATGCTATTTAATATCTACATGCGCCCCCTTGCCCATATAACCCAAAGGCATGCCTGGGATGTCAACAGTATGCAAATGACACCCAGCTATATCTGTTGCTGGGCAGCCAGTCTGACTCTAAACCAGAAGATGTACAAGTCGTGGCGGGTTGGCTTAGACTGAGCCGACTGAAATTGAATGCAACAAAGATGGAGGTCAAGTGCCTGAGCCAGGGCGGGCTGAGGGTAGGGATCTCACTTCCAAACTCTGATGGGGCTCTGTTGGTGCCAGTGTCGGAGGTTAGGAGCTTGGGAGTGCTCCTGGATGCCTGCTTAACAATTTAGGCCCAGGTAGCAGCCACTGCCAAGTCAGCCTTTTATCATCTGATTAGGCAGTTGATTCCTTTCTTCAAATGCAACGACTTGGCAATAGTGAGCCATGCAACGGTCACCTCAAGATTGGACTACTGTAATGCTCTCTATATGGGGCTGCCCTTGTCGCACATTTGGAAGCTACAGCTAGTGCAAAACGCTGCGGCCAGGGACCATCTTTCCCCACATGTTCCCCAGAGAGTGCTGTATCAGGGTCGCAAAACTGACTGGCCCTCCTTGGCCTTAAGGATGCCAGGCTGGCTGTAACCAGGGCCAGGGCTTTCTTGGTGGTGGCTCTGTTCTGGTGGAATGAGCTCCCAGAAGAGATCAGGGCCCTGCAGGACCTTATGCAGTTCCGCAGGTCCTGTAAGACGGAGCTCTTTCACCAGGCTTTCATATAGGAGCTGCCACCAATAGCTGAAAGGTAGAGAACCCCGTCCCCTGGAGCCATTAACAACAGCCTGTGCTAACTGCATAAGGATAAGATCTATGGACCGATCTCGAGAACATATTAAAGATTGATGGCTGCCATCGTTTTAATAATATGACTACCACCAGTATCACCCAATGTATATAGCACCCTATAACGTTGTTTTTTTAGATGATTTTAGGATTGTTTAAATTGTTATTGGTGTGTTTTATCTTTTTATGTAAGCCGCCCTGAGTCAGCCTCAGCTGGGAGGGAGGGATATAAATCTGATAAATAAATAAATAAATAAAATAGTAATGTAACTGTTGACGCCTGTGTTCTAGATGCCAACAGGTGAATCCCAGGTGAGTATAATGAAACCCTGTGTCCATATAAGACATTTTTCAGCATGTGCAATGGTAGATTTAATTAAGGATGTTGCGAATTTCTCTTCAAATGTGTTTGACAGTCAAATTTAGCATGTTCAAAGGTGTTGTTGATCAGAAGTGGGCTGATCAGTCTGTCTGTTCAGTTCATGTTGAACAGCTGAACCAATTATCAAAAAAGTTGTATTCGTTAATGACCAGCGAACAGGATATGAGCTAAATTAATGTGTGTTAGAGGATGCTTAGATTTCATACTGCTAATCAATGGTATTTTTTCTATTAAGAAAAAAAAAATAGAAGCTCCACACCAATCACTATGAGATAAAAAAGAAGGCCAAGGCCAATAGTGCAAGTAAAGTAAAAATTATGTTTTGTTACTCAGCTAAAAATTCCCTTCACATTTCGCCAGCAGGCTTTTTCAGGGGAATCTGCTAGTCTTTCAGTGCTCCTTCAACAAGAGTACAAGATCAGTAATCTTGGCCTTATTTTTTATCTCTTAATAACACTATTACACTGTGACAGCAGTCATGAACCCCGAAAAGTCTTTTACTCTCCTAACTCTTATAATCTTTGCACTGTGTAAGACTCCCATCAATTTTCATTTGACAAAAATCTACCCATGCCTATCTCTTTGGGCAACACAGTGCAGGGCTTTCTTGTCTGATTAAATGCCGCTGAGTTGCTAGAAAAAGAAGCCTGTTGAGACCACAGAAGGGGGAAGTGCCATCCATCTAATTCCAATAACCTGATTGTTAACCGATGAATAAAGGGAAAATGTTGTTGCTCTTGAGGAGTTGCGTGAACACAGCATCTTTGACATTTTATATCCCTTCAACTTGAACTGTCCTCCCCCCAATTTACTGAAGACTTTTAAATTTTTATGAACTTTTTCTTGGTTTTATACATTATGCATTTGGTAATCAATAAAATCAACTGCATGTCCAGAAAAACAATTGTAGGGAAGAGGGAATCCAATCAAATTCTTTCTCATTATTTCTTCATCCCTCACTTCCCTTGATCCTCAGTAAGGTGCAGACCACACAGAGGTTTTATATATAATCCTTGGTAGCTCTTCTTTTTTGTCTTTGCTAACCAGTAAAAAATTAGATATGATGCCTTTAGACCCTGCGGTGTATTAAGGGCATGCTTTTTCTAGTGCCTGCTGAAGCAAATCCTGGGTGTTTTAGTTGAATGGCAGAAGGAAAGAGACCATTTAAACATGTTTTTGTTTCACCAATATATTAAAAAATTAACAGCCTTTGTCTTAACCATTGTGTGGATCAACATTCACACTTTCATTGGTGTTACAGGGTGACATTTCCCTCTGCCTGATACAGCTCTGTATATCTTCCATGATAGCTGTGGCTAATTACTGGAAAACGCTTGGGCAGTTCAGAATGAGGGGCTCTAACGTACTGCTGCATTCCCTCAGGCATTCATTTTGCAGTAGAGTTAATTATAGTATTCTCAACAACCGAGTTTCATTTCACATATGTTTATTTGGAAGAATCAAACTGCACTTTGAAAAAAAATATCCACATGATTTAGGAGGAATATCAGAAATTCTCCCTTTGTCATCATGAATGGGTGTATATACATGCTACGTTAGTAGACTGCCAGATTCTTATCAGCATTGCCTAAGGCCTGTAACAGGGCAGTTATTCAGCAAGTGTGAAAGGGAAAAGAAAATCTCATGAGTATTGCAGGAGGGGAAAATCCTCTCAAATCTTGCTCTACGGCTCCACTTTCTCACAAACCCCCCCTCAGATAATTTGTTATGTGATCCTGCTCACTTCAAACTGTAATGCAGAGCAGCTCCACTGCCATGCGTAAATTCCCTTGGTTTTGCTGAAGTGTATATGAAACATTCATGCTTACACAATTCATGGCATCTGGAAGGCTACACTTAATGTTCTCATATTTTATTTGTTTGATTTTGTTTTGCAGAGAGATGTGATTAAGATAGAAGCTTGGATTTTTCCACTAAAGTATCCCCGAGCAGTCAAAGAATATAGCATTTTATTCACATATGTGTGTATATGTATATACACATACACTCTTACTCTTATATATATACTCTTACTCTTGCTTAGTAAGTCTCACTAGGATTGTAACAATCATGCTGTTCGCAATGAGAAAACAAAATTCTTGAGATGTAGCTTCTAACTTGGGTTAATAGGGACAGGGGACAGGTTTTTGCCATCACTCAAGAGAGCTATATGGTTACCATTCAGTCATATATGAGAATTCAAGGGCTGTGCTCACGAACACTGTTGCAGTGTGTGTATGAAGCTGGGTGATCAGACAATTTCAACAAAAATATGGGGAAGATCTGATTTTTAAAAATTGTTGATGAAACAAAAATATACATCATATGGGAAGTTTATTGGCAACAATCAACATGGTTTTATGATTTTATTATTACAGTTTATGGTGGTTTTTGGGTTTCTCATTCTTATTTAAGCATGGTATGCTACTAATATTAGAAAGCAGAGTTAGTAGCACGTAGTTTTATAAATGGTACCCCAAAATTATGGAACCATACTTTTGCCCCATTACACATTTGGAAACTTCTTAATAGGAATGCCCATTAGGGTTGCCAATCCCCAGTTGGGGGCAGGGGATCCCCAGTTAGGAGCCCTTGCTTCAGGGCTATCAGAAAGTGGGGAGGGGAGAATAGCTGCTGCTTCATATACCCTATGCCCATAAATACAGCTTGTGAAGAAATGCATTTTCCCTTTGGAGGTTTGAAATGAGCAAAACATCCGCTCTGCATTTTAAAAGTCTCCCCCCCCCCGCAGAGAACAGGCAGGGGAGAGGAAGTAAGTCAATGGCTTTCCATGCTCTCCTTAGCTACCTCTTAAGAAATGCTAATAGGTCTAGCTTAAGACAATGGGATGGTCAAGCCCCCCCCCTTCAAGCAGAGATGTGGAGGAATTAAATACTAGAAAGGCTTCAGGAAGTGAAATTCTAGAGAGTGAAGGAAAAGCTTCGCTGACCTGACCTGGTCAGTGGGTGGGGAAAAGAGAGCTGATAAAACTCAGGAGAGCAAGGAGGAAGGTCTCTTTTGTGCTAGGTCTATCAGAGCAGACAGAAATCTTAACTGAGGTCTGGAGGCGGCAGCCATTGACCATGTGGTGACCTAAAGAGTAACAGAAAGCTTCAAGGCAATGGTAACTCTGTAGAGATTTGTAACGCCTAAGCTTTAGGAGCCTGTCTTATATTTTAACATCTGATACGGCATGTATAGAGAAAGAGACAGAGAATTTGCATTTTACCCATTTCTTTTGAAACCCCCGCTCAGTCTGGTGCTCTGCTAAAAGTATGCTTGTGAACATTTTCTTTTTAATAAATATTTTATAACTTTGGATGCTGGTGGTGGTTCTCTGTACCACATAGAACTCCACCATCTTGGACACACTATTTTAAAAGAAGTGCTGGGGTGAAGGTAGGCAGTTGGCAAGGGGCTATTCCTCCAAGGGTGCACAAGGCAGTAAATTGTCCCTGTGGTGACCAGGTGCTGGGCAGAGGGAGTCAAAGAGGCAAGGCCTCAGATCTTGGAATGGAAGCTGGGAATCCTGACCCTCCCACCAGGCAATTCCTTACAAAGGTCAGGTGGTGGTGGCAGGTTACTGGAGAGGGAGTAAAACTTCTCCAGGTATTGGGAGAACCTTGGAGGGCAGGGTGGAATAAAGCCTGCAGGCTGGAGCAGGCCCATTCTTCCACACAACTAATAATATTATTCCTTGAGATTCATGCTTCTGTATAGACATGATCCTAGTTTCAAACACTTGAATCCTCTCTGTGATACTATTGTTTCCCTGTCTTTTGGATCATGCACTTCACCTTTATTATTGACCAATGTGACCTTTTCCACTTGTTAGCAAAAGTTACCAGTTTTGATAAGTTTAATGTTTCAAAAATTTGAGCATTTTGCATGTAGAAAAAACTCATATTCTTGGAGGACCCTTTCACACATTATATTAGCAAACATAGTAACAGGAAGCTGCAGCCAGTTCTGGCTCTTTGACAGATGTCAGATTCAACTAAATACTTGGATGGGAGACCACCCAGAGGAGGCAATGGAAAACTACTTCTGCTTCTCACTTCCCTTGAAAGCCCCTTGCTAGGGTCATCATAAGTCAGCTGCAATTTTGACAGCACACACACAAACACACACACACACACGATTGCCAGCCTCCTCATAGTGTCTGAATTAACAATGGCTCTTCAGACTACAGGGATCAGCTTACCTGGACAAAATGGTAGCTTCAGAGGATGGACCCTGGATGGATCCCTGCTGAGCTTGTTTGCCTCCCCAAACTCTGCCCTCTCCAGGCTCCTCCCCAAATTTCAAGGAATTTTTCAACCTGGAGTTGGTACGCCTAGGTGTGCACTTAAGAATTACATCTGTGAAGCATGCCTGAAAACAAGTACCCCTGTGAAAAAAAGAACCCTTGATGTGGAAATATTGTGCATTTGCCACAAGCTAGTAATATGAAAACTGCCCTTTGATTCCATTTTTGCTCACACCCACTTTCCTGCTCTGAAGCAAATGTTAATTCCTGTCAAGGATTTACAGAGGTCCTCACCAGCCCAGTTCCTTACTCCTTTATGAGCACTGATGGAACTCAGCTAGCTGCTAACTGCTCATTTGCTTCCCGTATATAGTTTTAGAAAATCTTATTTTGTGGGTAGCATGTCCCATTCTAGCTATGACTCTTGAAAGGGGCAGAGAAAATCTGGAGAGGTCAAAGTGGCGTGGGACACCGTGAGTAGCCCAAATCAACAACTAAGCAAGTAGTAATATGGAAGATATAAAAAGAAAAGGAGGAGAAATTGAGGCCTAAAAGGAAAACAAAATATATAATACGTACAAGAAATCACTGGAGACCAAAGATGCCAGCTGCCTGCCCCACAAAAACCCTACCTCAATGATCCCACTACCCCCCATCTTTCCTGACAATTTGAAAAATAAAAAAGCAGCTTTAAATGTATCAATTGATGGCTGTATAGCCTCTAGGATCAGGGGAGACATTTGGGCTTACCCCCCAGAAGTGTTGGGACCCCCCAGAAGGTTGGTAAGTAAGAAGATGGTGAACAGGAGAGGCTCCCCACCTATTTCCCAGTGCTCTGGGAAGGAAAGGGGCATTCACCAAAATTAGGAGAGCAGCAAGGACACTCCAGGAAGGAGGGTATTCTGCTATTCTCCGTGCCATA
Organism: Gekko japonicus; assembly: GCF_001447785.1. Lineage (NCBI taxonomy): Eukaryota > Metazoa > Chordata > Lepidosauria > Squamata > Gekkonidae > Gekko > Gekko japonicus. The sequence goes on from NW_015167067.1 coordinate 636,612, forward strand.
CCTCCCTCACAGGGTGTCTGTTGTGGGGAGGGGAAAGGAAAGGAGTTTGTAAGCCGCTCTGAGACTCCGAGTGAAGGGCGGGGTATAAAGCCAACCTTTTCTTCTTTTCTTCAGAGTAGTCATCAACGCTTCTCCTCTGCGTTGTGTGTCTCTTCCCCGGGCTACACAGACTTCTGCTGTGTGAGTCTGGGGTGGGAGGGAGGAGCCAGGAAATGCAGAGATTTCCACAGATCACTAATCCAGAGATGAACCAATGTCAAATTTCTACTTGATTAGAATATAATTTAATATATAAGATACTTTCTCAATTTTTTAATGGAAATCAAGTGCACATACTGGCTGTCTGGTTCCAAATGGGATACCTAGAAACCTGTGTTTGTTAAGTGCCGTCAAGTTGCTTCCAATTTATGATGACCCTATGAATTAATCTCCTCCAAAATGTTATTTTATTTTATTTATTTTATTTTTTAATTGGGCTTATATACTGCCCCACCCCACAAGTGGGCTCAGGGCAGTCACTCACAGCATATAAAACATAACAATTATTAAAACATATAATCTAAAACCAGATTTTAAAAAGTACAAAAGCAAGATGGCTGCTTATCAAATAACTTCAGGTAGTCCATAATGCCTCCTGCAAGATGTTAGTTTTGGCACTGGGGCCAGTGCTGTGGGCAGGGGAGGCTGAGATAGTTGAGTGTCCACTGCCTCAACTGAAGGTCTGGAGGAACAGCTCCATTTCACAGGCCCTGCAGAACTATTACAAGTTGTGCAGGGCCCTGATCTCAGCTTGGACCGTGTTCCACCAGGCTGGAGCCAGAGCAGAGAAAGTCCTGGCCCTGGTTGAGGCTAAGTGGATGTCTTTTGGGTCTGGGGACTACCAGGCTCTCCAAGGCACATACAAAATGCCCTATAGTTATCAGCTATTATCAGGTCTTACAAACTGAAGGCTCTGGCTTCCTTGATTGAGTCAATCCATCTCATGTTCAGTCTTCCTCTTTTCCTGCTGCCTTCAACTTTTCCTAGTGTGATTGTCCTTTCCAGTGACTCTTGTCTTCTCATAATGTGACCAAAGTATGATAGCTTCCATTTAGTCATTTTAGTTTCTAGGGAGAGTTCAGGCTTGATTTGGTCTAGATTCTGTGTGTTTGTCTATTTGACGGTCTATGGTAAAAGTCTTCTCCGACACCACATTTCAAAGGAATCTACTTTATTCCTGTCAGCTTTCTTCATTATCCAACTTTCACACCCATACATACCAATGGGAAATACTATTGCATGGATTAACTTGATCTTGTTTGCCAGCGACATCCTTATACTTAAGGATCTCTTTTAGCACTGTCATAATTGCTCTCCCCAGTCTCAGTCTCCTCCCAATTTCGTGGGTGCAGTCTCCATTTTGATTCATGATGGAGCCAAGGAACAATTTTAGTTTCTTCATTGTCAGCCTTAAAGTTGTGTAATTCCCTAGCAGTCATTACTTTTGTCTTCTTGATGTTCATCTGTAAACCTGTTTTGGCACTTTCTGCTTTAATCTTCATCAGTATTCATTTCAGGTCTTCACTGTTTTCTGCCAGTAATGTGGTATCATCCACATATTTCAGATTGTTAATGTTCCTTCCACTGGTTTCCACTCCACCTTCCTCTAAATCTAATCCAGCTTTCCTTGCTATATACCAATTAAGGAGGGAGATAAAATGCATCCTTGTCTGATACCTTTGCCAATTAGAAACCACAAGAAGGGGGACCCATGATACACATGGGAGGGAGGAGCTCCACGCAGAGGAGGAGGAGGCAGCTGCAGGTAAGCCTTCTCTCCCCCCCACACACCAATGGCGAGGGCTGTGCAGCTTCCGCCGAGTCTGCCAAGCCTTGTCCCCCCAAGCACCAACGGCGAGGCCCGTGTGGCTCTTGCTGGGCCCGCCAAGCATTCCCCCCACCCCAGCACCAATGGCAAGGCCCGCGTGGCTCCCACCAGGTCCACCAAGGTTTCCCCCCACACACCAATGGCGAGGCCAATGCGGCTCCTGCCAGGCCTGCCAAGTCTTCTCCCCCACCCCCTGGCACCAATGGCGAGGCCCGCACGGCTCCCAGCCATCAGGCCTGCCAAGCTTTCTCCCTCCACCCCATGGTGGCAGCAGCAGCAGCAAGGCCTGAGCAGCCAGCCCACCAAACCTTCTCCCGCCCTCCCAGTGGCGGCTGCAGCGGTGGTGAGGCAGTTCTCAGAGCATTCTCTGCGCATGTGCAGGGAACGCTCTTACTTTTGGAGGAATTTAAGTATCCCCCCTATAGTTTCTTATAGATTTCAGATTTTTCTGCACATCTGGGGATTGCCCCAAATGTGCAGGGAAATCTCTTTGCCCCCTAGGTGCCCCCAATGTGCAGATTTATATATCCGCACGCAGGTGCCTTGGCTATTAGTATATAGATTCTCTTTCTCCATATTCTTGTCCATGTTGGAATATACAAGGTCTACTGTGCTCCTACTTGAAGAAGATCAGGAAAACAGCCCATAGGGGACAACTGAAGAACTGCTAGTTAGCATAGCTAGATTAGGGACTTCCCACAATTTCAAATTTTGTCCTGCCTGTCTCCTGATTGGCTCTTTGGAGACTTCCAACTGAGCCCTCCCCCTTTGTTCCTGGTTCTCATAGCAGTTAGTCAGTTAATTAAGCCTCTCTCCCACTCCTCTGTTTATCAGTTTATTTCTTCTTTAATAAACCAAGCTATTTTATATAAATAGCTGGAGTTCCATTCTTCTGCATGTTTAAACTCTGCCAACAGTCCAGAGTACAGGTTGTGCATCAAAACAATCAGATTTTGTGGCACACCCATTCCTTTAAAACCAATCATAACTTTTCATAATCCACACAGTCAAAAGCTTTGCTTGTAATCTGTGAAATATAAACTGATTTTCTTCTGACTTCTTTCATATGCTCCAGTAACCAACATAGATTTGCTATATGATCTCTACTGCCTCTTCCGTCTGAATCCAGCTTTAACATCTGGCATTTCTTGTTCCATATAGGAGTAAGATTTTGAGCATCACTTTACTTGCTTGAGAAATTAATGTGATAGTCCAATAGGTGCTGCAGCTTTGACATCTCATTTTTCAGAACTGGATTGTAATTTGAGCATTTCCAGTCTGCGGGGCATTGTTTTGTTTTCCAGATTTGTTGGTACAATCTTGTTAAGATTTTGATGGATTCTTTTTTTTTTGGTAAACAAATTTTATTTTCTCAGGAATACAACATGTAAGATTAAATCATTTCATTCTATCAATTGTCTACCCCATTCCCAGTTCCTCCCCTCCCTCCAATGGCTTCCCACAATGCTTCCACCCCTGCTCCAAATTACTTCATATCATCAACAATATCAGTTTCTTATCATTACAATCTAAAGATAACATCATTTGACTTAATATTGATCTAAACATATTAAGTTTTGTTTCACATCCCAGTTCTTTTCCAGATATATTTTAAAGTCACTCCATTCTTGAAAAAACACGTCGTCTTCTTTGTTATTCAACTTCTTTGTAATTTTGTCCATCTCTGCCATGAACAGAACTTGGGGTAAATTAACTCTTAAATAGGTCTGTGCCTCAAAACATTTCCATTCTGTAAAAAGGTGCACAAGAAGCGGTTAATTTTTAACCCCAGCCGCCCAGTCTCCAGCTTGGTAAGCGCAAAACTGCCGCAGCACCTTCTGGCTAGACGGAACAGGAACACACAAAGGTCAAACGCCAGCTTCCCCTCGAGAGCCAGCTCTCCTTTACCGTAAATCATTGCGAGGGTGGAGGAATACGGCAGTGCCTGGGCTTGCCGATAAATTCCACCTTCGTGGGACTAGAACATATTTATATGCTGGAGATACCGCAGGCTGAGTTCTTAATCATGTACAGGACAGGGAACTCGGCCTGTTTGTTTGCCGAGTCCCATGTGCTAACAATGGGAATCACGCAACACATGAATGATTGGGTAGGACCCTTCCCCTGCCCTGTCTTTTTATCCACAGTTAAACTGACACTATGTCCATTTTCTGCAACACAGACAACTGCTCGGGGCAACTGTCCCCTCACTGTACCCACTATTCTCACAGAACCAGTATGGACATCAGAGGAAGGCAGCGGCCTCTATGCCCGGTCGTTGGGTATCCAGAGGAACTGGTTGGCCACAGTGTGAGACAGGATATTAGACTGGATGGACTATTGGACTTCTGGTCTGATCCAGCAGGGCTCTTCAACAGTGTTCCCTCTAAGCTGAGTTAGTGTGAGCTAGCTCACAGGTTTTTTAGCCTCCAGATCACATATTTTTGTCTTAGCTCAGAAGGGATGGCTCCAGAGCAAACTAATTTATGCAGTAGCCAAAGCACTCACTCACAACTTGAATGCCAGAAGCTCACAAAGTAGAATTCTTGCTCATAAGACTCCACAGCTTAGAGGGAGCATTGCCCTTCATATGTTCTTACGTTCTCTATTTTCAGTCTACCTCACTCCCCCGGCCACAAGCACCTGGCTGGATACTCCTTATTTGTTAAGAACCTTTATAAGAACATTTTTTGTTGTTGTTGTTCAGTCGCACAGTCGAGTCCGACTCTTTGCGACCCCATGGACCAGATCACGCCAGGCCTTCCTGTCTTCCGCTGTCCTTTGAAGTTGGCTCAACGTCATGTTCGTTGCATCTATGACACTGTCCAACCATCTCATCCTTTGCCGTTCCTATCTTCTTTGACCTTCAATCTTTCCCAGCATCAGGGTCTTCTCCAGTGAGGGCTCCCTTCTCATTGGGTGGCCAAAGTATTTGAGCTTCAGTATCTCCAACACCCAGATAAATAATAACGGTGATAGGGGACAACCCTGTCTGGTGCCTTTCTGTACCTTGAAGCTATCAGTCAGTTCTTTGTTTACATTCAGTTTAGCTCTTTGTTCAGAATAGATAGCTTCAATGCAGTTTCTAAAGTGTTGTCCCACTTCTATTTTTTCCATCATTTGAAACATAAACTTCCAGTTGAGATTGTCAAATGCCTTTTCGGCATCGACAAATAAAAAAGCTACTTCTTGTTCAGGGTGTTTCTCATAATATTCAATTGCATCCATTACTATTCTTACATTGTCTCGGATCTGTCTCTTTGGTAAAAAACCAGCTTGGTCTTCTGAAATCACTGTTTGTAAATAGTTTTTCACCCTCTCTGCAATAACTTTTGCAAAAATCTTGTAATCATTGTTCAAAAGAGAAATTGGCCTATAGTTCTTCACATTCGTTGGTTCTTGTCCTTCCTTTGGTATTAATGAAATGATTGCTTCCTTCCAAGAGTCCGGCACCTTCTTACTCTCATGTATGTCGTTGGATAAAGCTTCCATGACCGGAACAATTTCTTCTTTCATTTTTTTGTAAAACTTTGCGGTAAATCCGTCCGGTCCTGGCGCCTTCCCCAACTTCGCTTCTTCAATTGCCTTCCTCACTTCTTCTTTTTGAATTTGGCCATTCAGTAATTCCTGAAATTCGTTGCTTATTTTAAGTAGCGGAACCTTGTCCAAATATTTTTTAATCTTCTCAAGATCTGTTCTATAAGATTTTGATGGATTCTGTTTGATGGCTTGGAAGATCTGTACTGATATCCCATCTATTCCTGATGAATTGTTTCTTCCAGTTGCTCTCAGTGCAGCTTTCACTTTCTAAAACTGTAGGTTCTTCTTCAAATAATTCTTGGAAGGAATCTGTCATCCTTTCATCTCTTTTGTATAGTTCTTTAATGCACTATTCCCATCTCTTTTTTTTTGTCCTTTTCAGATAATATGTATTTGTGTTGATCTTTCAGCATATTTAACTGCTTTAAATTATCATTTGATTCCTTGGATCTTGTGGAACAGATCTCTTGTTCTTCCTTTTTGTTGTTCTCTTTTATTTCTTTACATTGGTTCTTATAATTGTCTCTATGTGTGAATATCTAGAATACTACGTTTAGGCTTTTGATTCTTTTTTTGTCACCTTTTACTTTTGCTTCTCATCATTGCATTTGGAGTTCACTTGTGGCATGGCTTGCTGTGCGGCCTTCCCCCCATTGGAAATAATGTAGGATGGCGGCACATTATTTTGAGTCTTATAGAATTGAACCCCCTGTTCCAATCTTTTTTAAACTTGGGGGGTTTCAAATGCTGCAAATTTGATGCTTTCATCTAAAAAAACCCACAGCACCAAAGAGCCCCAGATAACCCCAGATCAATTCTCCATTATAACCTATGGGGCCCATTGACTACAGTGGTCCCCATAAGGTATAATAGAGCACCAAAAAATCCAGCAATCCTGAATATTTACTGAATCTGAATATAATACCAGCATTGGGATTCGAGAATATCAGGAAATACAGATACTTTTTGGGTTCAATATCCCCAAACCAGAAAAATACCAATTTTTGCACAGCCCTAATCCCAAGCCACCACCAGTATTTTTTCATATTACCTACACTGCTCTTACTATTAGGAGCTTCAAGCAATTTATGTGCCATTTCCAGGATATATCTCATCCGGGCATTGAGTTTCTACTTTAGAATGGCATTATATTGTCACTCTAAATGAAGATTCTGAACATTCTCTTTGTAGTAGGCTTCCCACGCCATGCTTGGCAACTGGTGGATGCTTGGGTACAGGGACATGGGGAGCATTGGTGTCACATGTGCCATGTCATCACTCCTATAAAAACTGGAAGTGATGTCACGTTGGCTCTAGTAACCACCAGGAACTTTATGATAAAACCATAGAGTTTCCAGCAATTCATAGAGTGATGTGACATCATGTAATGCATGATACTTAGTGCTGTTCTTGTTTTCAATGTCTCCTGCTGCCACTTGAGTGGCAGCGGGGAACAAAAGTTTCTGGCAGGAGGTCTCCTTAATTTTCTCTGAAAGCAACCTGCTGTTATTGTCTTTTTCTTGATATTTTGTAGTACCCCAAATTATGTTTTTCAGAGGGAAACACAGATCTTTTTTTAAAAAATGATTGAATTTCAGCCTATGCTGTTTCATGGTGGTACAGAGGCTGCTAGAAAAGGGCCCCTTTACAGTTAAACCTATCCTACAGAAAGTCATAAGACTGAAGTTAGTGATCCTAGTTACCTTTTTTTCATTGGCTTCAGTAGGATTTAGTCATGTCTAAACTAGTTGAATAAGGGCCAAAATATTTTTCCCTTGTCACTGCAGCTTGTATATGCAGCTTATTGGATTCTGAGCCTCCCACTTATTCCCTTTCAAATAATCAATTTAATCATCTTGATGACTTGGAGATGTTCCACCACTAAGGAATCTTTCATCTCTGTGTTATTGGGACCTTCACTCCAGGACATGATGAACAAGGAAACTAGACCATACAGATTTTAAATAAACCTAGCACTCAGAACTCAAACTTACTACAGAAATTGATTTTCAAAGGGAATAGTGATTTGCTTTCCCTTTCCTGTAGGCATTTAATAAGATATCATGTTGACTCCACTTTATTTACACAGTTGGTACCCAGATGATAGCAATACAGAGACACATATTTATAAATACACATGGTGCACTGATGACATTTCTGATGTAGGAAGTGAATTCCCCTTTTTCTGGGATGAATGCCTGACCCTTTTGGGCTTCTCAGCTCCAAATGACAAGATGTCTAATGTACAGCAGCTGACACTTTTGCATCTATGAAGTTCAAAGCACTAGATTCTATTGTGTGGCTCCTTGTGCCTCTGGCCTGCAAATTTCGCATCTGTTGCAACTACAGTTACCACTAGGGAGCCTGCTAGGCCTCAGTGAGAAGAGGGGAGGGAGTTGCAATATCAGAAACATTTTCCTCTCCATTAATCTCTGCTCCCTAGTGCTCTGAGCAGAATCAGCTACAGCATTCTTGGGCTGTTTCTGGGACCTCTTTAAATAATCCTCTTGACCATTTCTACCTAGGGCTGCCAAATCCCCCCGGGGGGCGGAAATCCCCCTGCTCCAGAGGCCCGTTCCCCGATGCCAGGGAATCAGGCCCTGGGGGAAACCCCGCCCCAGCGTGCACGTCACAGGAAAGTGACGTTATGACGCTGGGCACGCTGGGGGCAGGGCCACGGCCATACAAGGGAAAACTCTATGGTGCATGCACGCACCGGGAGCCGCGCTGGAGTCCCCCGCCAGCAAGGTAGGTAACATTTAGCAACCCTATTTCTACCCCACCCATGTGACCAGGAGGAAAGCTCTTACTGGCTTGGGCTGGTTCCTCCCACCTCATCCATTATACCAGATGCCTTTCCACAGCACCTGTCTGCAGGACTATGTAACGATATGAGCTTATGTTTGTATTTCTGTATAGTGGTGATGCTGCTTATGTGTGTCTCTAGCATGAATACCTATGCATTATGTATTCAGGGATTGCTGTATGTTGTGTGTTGCTTTGTTCTGCATCTCATGCTTGCCTAGAAATAGGCTGGCCTGGGCCTGCCGTTGCACATACGGACCATGTGCGTCCCTGGAATGTATCCCAATCTTAATGTAGAAAAGTTTCCTCTTAAGATGAATATGTATGAAGAATGATAAACAAAGAATCTGGATATTAAGAATTCCATTTTGAACAACTTCCTTGATAACTGAAACAATATATCTTCAAATAGGTCATATGCACTCTTGTGAGCTACAGCAACACACATCTCATAAATGGGCAGTTATTGACTGCACATCTCAAGAAAAGCTCAAGGCTTTACATCACACTTCCTTCCATAATCACTGCCTCTGTCAGGGACGTCACACAGGAGATGCTCTGGTTTGGGGGCAAACTCTATGGTAAAATTAGGTTTAAACCATAGAGTTTGCCCAAAAACCAGAGTGTCCCCCACGTGTCTGTCAGCTATGTTGCCATGGGGGTGGGGAGGTTAGTTGTATTCTAATTGCCAGTGCATTCCTTCTGTGCTTCTTTGCTGCTGTAACGCTTATCTATAAGTTCTGCAGGTGGTGATGTTGATGTCTGGGTTTCTCAGGAACCGTGGGAGAGAGTTTGGTTCCCAGCTTCAGCGCTAAACGGCCGGAGCTCTTTCTCCCACATGCGGGAGTGTGGCTAATTGGCCAGGGCAGTGGGGGGTGCATACGAATACCCTATATCCTATTATGCCCCAGGGGCAGCCGCCATTCTTAACAGTGCCTATGTTAATGCATCTATAGCGCTTCAATAAAGTATTACCTGTCCTGATAAGCGTGTGCTACGTTGTTGGCTGTGGGTTCTGACAGTGTCGTCCTTGACGTGATGACATCACTTCTGGATGACATCATCATGTCCCTGTTTAGGGGCATGGTTTCCCCTGCCAGCCAGTTGGTCCGTGGTAGGGAGAAGCCCCCCAAACCTGGAGATCCTGCGCTGGGAACTGGAGGCTGGCAACCCTACTTACAGCCCCGCTCCTCCAGAGGCTTGCGAGGTTCCTCCTTTCCTCACGGGCTGTCCCTGCAGCTGCCTGCAGCTCCCCCTAAGTTTCATTGTGGCTTGGGTGGATGGCACCAGTGTCATTCCTAGCTAAGAGAAGACAGGTCAATGCCACCCCAATGTAGGGTTGCCAGCAACACTCCCTCTAAGCTGTGGAGTCTTGTGAGCAAAAATTCTACTTTGTGAGCTACTGGCATTAAAGCTGTAAGCAAGTAATATGGCTAGTGCATAAATTAGTTTGCTCTGGAGCCACCGTTCCTGAGTTAAGACAAAAATGTGTGAGCCGGAGGCTAAAAAAACTGTGAGCTAGCTCACACTAACTCAGGTTAGAGGGAACATTGGTTGCCAGCTCTGAGCTGGGAAATACTTGGAGATTTGGGGAGTGGAAGCTGCCAAGTGAAGAGTTTGGGGAAGGGAGGGACCTCAACAGGGTACAATGCCATAGAGTACACCAAAGCAGCCATTTCCTACAGGGGAACAGATTTCTGTTGTCTGGAGATCAGTTGTAACAACAGAAGATCTTGAGGCCCCACCTGGAGTTTGGCAACCCTAACAGGATGGCTAGTGGTGCAAGAGGGTTGTATTGACTGCCGACTATCATCATGGAGGAAAAAGGAAGGATTTGTATTGCTGCAGCTGGTAAGGTCAGTAGGGTCCTACCACCTGACATTTATCTAACAGTTTGTGGTACCCTATGTACTCAGTGAGTGGCTACATTTAGGAACAGAAAAAGACTCCTTTCCCAAACAATTTCATGTTGATAAAGGTAAGACATTATGTATTCTTCATCAAATGAATTTGAGTCTGCAGTGTCCCTTTCTGTGCTTAAAATACTGGTAGTTTTTTACTCTATCTGGTAGCCTGGGCATTTAAAGGAAGACTGAGTATTTGCCTTACCCTGATTTGATTGTATTCTATCCTCTGTTACAAGTATCAAAGATATACACTTTATACACATTATAAATTAAACTTTAATTCTCCAAAGTGTGGTTTAAGATTTTAAAAAATCCAGAGCTTGTATTTGAAATAACGAAACAGAACACCAGTTTCAGTCCTCACCTAATACTTATACTTCCTTGAATTGTGTACTTTGAGATGTGGAATTGTATGGTATAGACCAATTTCATCAGCTCTTGGAAGGTAAGCAGAGTTGGTACCTGTATGGGAGACAACCAAGGAAGGCTCTGCAGAGGAAGGCAATGGCAAACCACCTCTGCTTAATCACTTGCCTTGAAAGCCTCTTGTTGGAGTCACCATAAGTTGGCTGTAACTTGAAGGCATATACTTAAATATAGAAATATATTTTATGCATTAAATTGTGTTACCCCACATAGATTGTCATTACTTATGGGTGTTTTGGTACCAAAATCCATTAACAAAGGAGGTTAGCTAAGAGTCTTGCCATGCCTCCTGAAGGTGGGGATCATACCAGGTTATTTTCAATATAGGGAGCTATTTTTCTTAACTCTCCCAATTTCAAAACTCAGCAGCATCATATGTGATCTGGGAACTGCCCCTCTTTTTCCACCTGAGATGTTGTGTTCTGCTACTTTTCAGTTTGTTTCAACCAACTTGCAAATCACTTCAGATAGGTACATAGATCTGACATTTACTACAATTTGCAGTATTATATCAAGCTTTTCAGCAACTTGGAAGGCCCTAAAAACCTGGTTGTGTCTTACAGCAAAAGACAAAAACATCAGTCTGCTTACCAGATGAGCTCTTCATGAGCTTTGTTCAGCTCCAGTAATGAACCAGTAGGGTACTAAAAATGTTTTAATAGCAATCTTAGAACAGAAGCCATATGATGAGTACTGCCACCTATAAGTTACTATTATGGGAAGAGGCTTTTCAGGCTCAGAAATACTAATTAATACCATAAAGATGACTGAGTGATCTTGAGCTTCACATAGTTGTATGTTGACATTTTGGAAAGGAAACTATTATGCTATTTCTCTTCCAAAGTTTCTCTTTCAAAATAAACATCTGCCGGAACTGAATGTCCCTTAGATCTAAATTATCTATGGATTTTTGGTATTATACTGCCACAATCTTCATAATCCCATACGGAAAATGAAAAAAAAAAACCAACCCACATTGGAATGAGAGCATGTCTATGAGCTTTGAGGGGTGAAGGGTTCTACAGGAGGAATAAAGAGCCCATGAAAAGTTACTAGAAATGTACATGGGAAGAGATGCTGGCAAGAGGTGGATGTAAATAACTCAACACATGTCATCCCTCTTAGGACACATCTGTAGGACAGCTTTTTTAAAAGTCAGATGTGTGTTTGGGGTTTGTTCAGCTAATGATGGGTGAACTTTTCCTGGTTCTCAAAATTAATTTAAGTTTTCTGAACTATCTTGGAGAATTCTCCAAACAGCAACAACAATAACCCCAGGTATTTATTTATTTATTTCAATTTATATCCTGCCTTGCCGGGCAACCAGCTCAAGGCGGCGTATAATAGTCAAATAGAATAAAACAGTGAAATGCAATAAAATCACATAGACAACAATTACATAATGTGCTAGTGTTTGTGCATACAGATGGTGGTTTCTATGATGAAATCCAATAGAAGAAGGCAATCTCCAGCATTACAGCCGATAAAGTGGTCCGAAGGCAGTATCCAGTGTTGTAGCATGGGCCATAGCATGTTCAATTCCGATGACTCAGTTTGCAGTGGCGGCTCCTAATCGAAAGCCCGGTGGAAGAGCTCCATTTTACAGGCCCTGATGTCTTCCGGGAGCTCATTCCACCAGAGTGGAGCCACCACTGAAAAGGCCCTGGTTCTAGTGATGGCCAAACTGGCGTCCTTCGGACCAGGGACAGTCAGGTGGTTTTGTGTCTATAAAGTACTGAGGCTGATGCGTTAAAGAATGATTACAGCTCATACTTTATTAAGGTACATGCAGATCTTGAGATGATTTAGCCCTGCCGCAGGCTGGCTTATATCCCTGAATCACACCACACCCAAACATACACCCACACCCGTGATAGGTTATTTACAGTGCACCCTAGTCCCCATAGGTCCCTTCTAGGATCCTAGTCTCCTGATAGGTGCGCGCTAGGATGCGTTTGGGCTATTGTCTTTGGATGCGAAGCTTGGGCCCTTCGCATGGCCACGTGCGGACACGACCGTGTGTGCAGTCTTCCCTGGGTACACAACACCCCTCCCCCCTTGGTCCAGATGGCCTGAGCAGACATAGTCCTTTAAGTATGCAGGCCATTTACACTCTCTTGTGGAGTGGCAGATGTCTGGAGCTGGGCTCCCGGGCACTGTTCCCGTTGACTCCGGGGGCAGGATTGCAGCAGCTGGAATCATTGCCGGGGCTGTCGAGCTGCTGGGCTCTGGGCAGGCCGTTGGTTCCAGGTTGACGACGTCCTCTCCCCCGGGAATTGCGCTGGCCTCTGGATGCAGAGGGTCTGTCACTTCTGGTCCCCTGAGGAAGATGTTGTCCTCATCTGGTCCATCTGTGGTCAACGGCAGGATGCGGTGGCAGAGCTGATCTCTGTGTCGCCTCCAGAGCTGGCCATTCTCGCAGGAGACTTCATATGCTAGAGGGCCGGTCACTCAAACCACTCTAGCTGGAACCTAGGTGGGACCCTGGTCATAGTTGCAGGTGTATACTGGGTCTTCTGGGAAGAAACCCCTCGAGGCTCCCTAGTCTTCCGAGCTGGCGCTGTGGTCCGGCACCCGGTCCAAATGAAGGCAGTCTAGCCGGGTTATCAGACGGTGGCCCATGGGTAGTTCAGCTGGGCTGTGGCTGCTGGTGGAGTGAGGGGTTGTACGCCGGCCAAACAGGAAAGTTGTCAGCTTGTAGTCCCAGTGTCCCTGGTCCATGTGGCGCAGCACTTCTTTTGTCGTTCTGACCATGCATTCTGCCTGGCCGTTGGTTGCACAGTGGAAAGGTGTGGAGCGGATGTGCCTAATCCCATAGTACTCCACAAATTCCTGGAACTCAGAGGAGGTAAAAGCAGTGCCATTGTCCATTACCAGTGAGTCCAGTATACCGTGTGAGTTGAAGATCTGCCACATCACTCGGATGATGGATCAGGACGAGGTTGAGGGAACTGGTGTCACTTTGAGCCATTTCGTGTAGGCATCGACCAGAATGAAAAAAATCTGGCCCTAGAAGGGCCTGGCAAAGTCCAGGTGGGGTATTGCCCACGGCTTGTGGGACAACTCCCAAGGTCGCACCGGCCATGACTCCTGGCACTTCTGGCATTGCTTAACTGTGTCCTCTATCTCGCTGTCTAGTCCCGGCCACCATACATAACTCCGGGCCAGGGCTTTCATTCGCATGATCCCTGGGTGGTGTTCATGCAAAGCGGTGAGTACTCGGTTTTGCAGAGGTGGCAGTATCACCACCTGACTTCCCCACAGCAAACACCCTTTGTGGGAAGATAACTCCCTCCCCACCCAGTTGAGGACCCGGGAGAGGATGCGATCCCTGGCCGAGTGGCGTGACACCTCCCCCACTTGGACCGGGTGATCGGGCAGATCTTCTAGCAGGGTGATGTGGTGGGCTGGCATAGGGTTGGGGTCTGAGGAGGACAGTGGGAGGTGGCTTAAGGCATTATGTCCCTGAATCACACCACACCAAAACACATACCCACACCTGTGATAGGTTATTTACAGTGCACCCTAGTCCCCATAGGTCCCTTCTAGGATCCTAGCCTCCCGATAGGTGCGCGCTAGGATGTATTCGGGCTATTGTCTTTGGATGCGAAGCTTGGGCCCTTCGCATGGCCACGTGCAGACCCAACCGTGTGCGTGGTCTTTCCTGGGTACACAACAGTGTCCCTGACCTCAGTGCTCTCTGGGGGACATATGGGGAAAGGCGGTCCCTCAGGTAGACAGGCCCCCCGCAATATAGGGCTTTAAAAGTCAAAACCAGCACCTTGAAATGAATCCGGTGGGATATTGGCAGCCAGTGCAGTGCCTTCAGCACAGGCTGGATGTGATCTCGTATGGAGACACCCATCAACAGCCTGGCTGCCGCATTTTGCACTAGCTGCAGCGTCCGGATTTGAGACAAGGGCAACCCCATGTAGAGAGCATTGCAGTAGTCCAATCTTGAGGTGACCATAGTGTGGATCACCATTGCCAGATCATTGCGTTCGAGGAAGGGAATCAACTGCCTAATCAGCTGTAGGTGGTAAAAGGCTGCCTTGGCAGTGGATGCTACCTGGGCCTCTGTTGTTAATCTGGCATCCAGGAGCACTCCCAATCTCCTGACCCTCAGCACTGGCACCAATGGAGCCCCATCAAAGGTTGGTAGTGGGATCCCTACCCCCGACCCACTCCGACTCAAGCACAGGACCTCCATCTTCGTTGGATTCAATTTCAATCGACTCAGTCTAAGCCAGCTCACCACGTCCTGAAGCACCCGGCCCAGGTCATCTGGGGTAGAGTCGGACCAGCCGCCCAACAACAGATATAGCTGGGTGTCATCCGCATATTGGTGACACCCCAGCCTATGCCTCTGGGCAATCTGGGCAAGGGGGCGCATGTAGATGTTAAATAACACCGGGGACAGCACCACCCCTTGAGGAACCCCGCACACCAGCAGGTACCTCTGAGACGTCTGTTCCCCTAACGCCACCCTCTGTCCCCGGCCCTGGAGGAAGGACACAAGCCATTGCAGGGCAAGCCCCTGGATCCCAGTGTCGGCGAGGCGGTGGATCAGTAACTGATGGTCGACCGTGTTGAACACCACTGACAGGTCCAACAACAACAGTGCTGCTGTACCGCCTCTATCCAGATGCCTCCAGAGGTCATCTGTGAGGGTGACCAGTGCTGTCTCCGTCCCATGTCCTGGTCAAAAGCCTGGACTGGAACAGGTCTAGCATGGAAGTGTCATCCATAAAGCTGTGCAACTTTAAAAGTTTACTTCAAGACTGCCAAAAAACCAAACCAAGGAGAGTTGTTTTCATTTCTTACTTCCATTCCTTCTCAAGTAAAAGTAATTTCCCCTTGCATAAGGGGAGTGGAAACTTGTGGGAAGGGCTCAGTGCAATGACAGGATAAGCCTGTTGCCCTCACTCTTAACCTGCTGGATGCTTCTATACAAGTTCTCCTGACTGCTCCATAGGAAATGTAGTTTCCTCTGCCAGCACTGTCAGAGCTGATTGTGGAACTAGCTATTTACACCACAGACTTAAGCTGGAGTAATAGTAATTTTCATTTAGGTTTGCAGTGGTGGAGACTGTTGACCTCCAACAGAAAATTCTCAGCACTCTCACCAAGTTATTTTAGATATCTTGGGAAAATATTGTAGCACTAATATGTCCCCTTTGGCTGTGCATTGAAGTCTCTTTGTCCCATTTCCTACTTCACACAAATCCCTTGCTGAGAATGTGGGAAAAAACGGCTGCCGCCTGGACATTCGTCTCATAGATCAGTGCCTTGGTACAAAGTCAGCTTGATTAGAAAATGTTTTGTGTACATGCATGCATCTTTGGGGGGGGGGAGTGAGAGAGAGAGAGGTGTGAGAGAGAGAGAGAGAGAGAGAGAGAGAGAGAGAGAGAGATATTCTCTATAATAGCAAATGTTATTATCTGATACTTGCCTGACATAATTTTATTCCCTCATTATATTTTTATCCTGTCCTTCCTACAAGGAGCTCTGTGTAGAATATATGCTTCCTTCCCCATTTTATCTTCACAATAATAGTTTCTTTGGTAGGTTAGATGGACAGATTAGTGAGTTTCTCGAGGTCACTCTCTCCATAGCAGAATCCTCAGTGCAGTCCACTGACTCACATGACAATTAGTCCACTCTGGGTCCTGTACTCACCCTCCAGAATAAACTTCCTTGGAGTCAGAAGAGAAAGATCCATGCACCCATGGATTTTTAGATCCAACTCACTGCTTTAAAATAAAAAAAAGATCAAACTATGTAAACTAAAACTGTAAACTTTATCTCATAAAATAGCTCCAGCACTAACACTAAAGCATTTCCTCTCTCTGTATAACCAAAGGCCCTACATAAGAACATAAGAGATGCCAATGCTGGATCAGGCCAAAGTGGCCAAAATACCAGGTGCCATCAGGAAATCCACCAGTGGGGCAGGACATTAGAAACCCTCCCACTGTTGACCTTCCCAAGCACCAAGAAGACAGAGCATCACTTGCCCCAGAGTCCCTATCTATACCTTGTGGCTAATAGCCACTGATGGACCTCTGTTCCATAAGCTTATCTAATTCCCTTTTGAAGCCGTCCATGCTTGTAGCCACCACCACCTCCTTTGGCAGTGAATTCCATGTGTTAATCACTCTTTGGGTGAAGAAGTACTTCCTTTTATCCATTCTAACCCGACTGCTCAGCAATTTCATGGAGTGCCCACGAGTTCTTGTATTGTGAGAAAGGGAGAAAAGTACCTCTTCTTGAACAGGTCAGCCTCACAGAGACCATGAGGGTTCATTGAAACAGGCAAGTTCTTTACGGAAAAGCACAGATAATTCCCTACAATTTATCAGTTTATTTTAAAAGATTTATATCCAGCACTCTACAGAATCCATCCAAGCCAAAGAAAGGAATTTTACTATGGTTCCTAAGATTATACTGTAGTCTTATGTACTGTACACTTTATGTTCACTTAGAAATCAGTTCAGGGAACAAAGTATGGCTTACTTCACAATAAACAGTCCTATTGGGTCTGCAAATATTTTTTTAACTTATCAAAACACAGGTAGCCTTAGGCTTGTTCATACATCCCCTGTGATGAGTCCTACTTTTCTGGAGCACCATACAAAAATAGGACTAGTATTTGACCAGATAAGGTCTGAAAAATAATCACACAGAGACCTGTTCGGCAGTGATAAGGAGGATGTGTGGGGTCCCCCCCCCCAGAAGCATTTATTATCTGCTGTTTTCCCCCAAGAGACTTTATGATCTGGCATATTGATGCCACTAGGGGGGGAAGTCACTGAAGTTGGCTAAATATTCCAAAAAATACTATAAGTAGCTGCTGTTTGAAGCAGTAAAGTAAACAGCAACAACATAATACACAGGCTGCTTTTTCTACTAAATCCTGTTGTGAGATCTTAAATCTAGTAAGAATCTAGGGCTGCACCCACTTTTTTTTTTTTTTTTTTGCTGTCCCAGGCAATTTAATTATTCAGTACAGTTTTGCCTCAGTTTTTCCTCCAAAGAGCTTAGCATAGCATCCATACTTATCTCCCCCACCCATTTTATTCTACAAGTAGTTTAGCCTTTTTAAACACAAGCTGACCTGTTTCATTTGGTCTACAGACCAAAGCTACCTCCAGGGGTCATTTCGTAGAAAAAGAGCTAGGGGGACTCATTAGCATAACTCATTAGCATATGCCACACCCCCTGACATCACCGGAAGTGTGTCATAAGGCCACACCCCCTGACATCACTGGGGTTCCCATTCCTAAGGTGGAGGCAGGGGATCTCCCCCTTTCATGGGCTCCTGCCTGCCACCTGCCAGCTGGCTGGCAAGAGGAAAATCTCCCCACCCCCAAAACTGCACAATGCACTGACGTCACCCGGAAGTGACATCAGTGTGTCAGAGATGTCAGGAGGTGGCGTACTTTTTGGGCAACACTCTATGGTTTGAGGCCATTTTTACCATAGAGTTTGCCCCAAAAGCAGAGCATTGCACCCCGTCATGGACACACTGATGTCACTTCTGGGTGACATCAGTGCATCACCCCTGGAATGCCCCCCAAATCCCCCCACCAGCACAACAAGGGGACCTGGCAACCCTACATTCTACCATTTCATTGGAGAAGGTCCTTCAAAAGAACCCAGCAGATCTTTAGTGTTGGTGTTTTTAAAATATTTTTTACTTTCCTCTTTTCTACCAAAGGTCTACAAACAATGCAGTGAATTAAAGCCACTGCCCAGTATATGAGAAGACTTTCTGGTCCAGCCTCTTTCACCCTCTTTCTCTGCGTTGGCAATGCTCGTTTGGGAATGGCTTCCCCAGCTCCAAAGGAGCAGCTGGCTAGCCCCTGCAGGCAGACCAGGCAGAGACCGCAGGACAAGGCTGGAAGGATCCAGCCAAGTGAGTCGAGCTGCCACTTCCAGATTGTTGTTTTTTAAAAGTGGGGAAAGGCAGGGAGAGCTGAGAG
>NW_015167067.1:655579-670363 GCF_001447785.1 Gekko japonicus
CATAACTCATTAGCATATGCCACACCCCTGACATCACCGGAAGTGTGTCATAAGGCCACGCCCCCTGACATCACTGGGGTTCCCATTCCTAAGGTGGAGGAAGGGGGCTCTGCGGCCAGGAACAGGAGGCCGCGATTGCAAGGAGGAGGAGGCGGCCTGGGCGGGTCACGGCGGTGCAGGCGAGCCGCGGAACGGCAGGGCTGCTTCTGGCGGCGGCAGCTTCCCCCACACTCAGCCGCCCGCTTGCTGCACCGAGCGTGACGGGAAAGGCGAAGCTGGGAGGCGGCTGGGAAACCTCCTCGCTCGTCCGCGCCCAGCACAGTGCGCCCCGCCTCCTCCCCACAGCTGGCGGCGACCTCCAGCGGGCACCAGCAGGGAGCTCCAGGCCCCGCCCTCCCGCACCTCACCCGGGGGGACGGCGTCCCCTCGCGTCCCCCCCAAATGACCCCTGGCTACCTCTATTTATTAGACCCCTGTTTAAGTAAGGTAAATGTGTCCAAATAAGAGGCCAAAGAAAGGCCTTGAATTTCTTCCTTAGGTGTAGGAAATACTTCTTCCATCTGGCCAAATTACTACATTGTGGCTGCGGTCACACATGGGAGAAAATGTGGGCAGGAAGCGAGGCTGTTTGCCCTGGGCTGCAATGACGCGTGTTTGCGCGATCACACTTTCAGCCGCACGCCCCGCAGTTCCGGATACTAGAAGGTTTTACCCGGTGGCTTTTTTCCACACTCCTGCGGCGTGATACGATGCCTTGCCGACAACTTCGGAACACTGGACAGATGTGTCTGTTTGATTGCACCCCTTTACTCTGTGGGGGAATTGCACTGTTGCCGCCGCTTTTGGTACGTATGATCGCACCCTGTAGCTGTGAAATCCTACATAAGTCCTGCCAGATCACACAAGATATATAAAGTTGCCTCCACAGTCAATAGTACCCATGAGAGACATTTGTATTTATTTCAGCACCCCTCTACACTACTACTGTTGATTGGCTATTTAGCTAGCTCCTAATTGGGTGCAGTGCCTTTTAGCTGACCCAAAGGGAGACACCTATGAGGTTTTTTAAAAAAAACCCTCAAGTCAGTGGGTGTTGAGAAGGAAATGTGGAGTTCAGTCATCATGCCTGACATTCCGCTGCCTCCTACTTTGTTTAGCCATGTAGTTAAGACCATCTTGGAAAATGGCCTAAGACAACAGACTATGCAAAATTGTAAGCTTGGCAAGTCAGGTTTTATGATTGACTCCAGTCCATATTTTTTCCTACTTTAATACCTTTTGCCATATTTAGAAACATTATACCTGTAAATATTGTATAAATTCTGATTCCCTTCTATATTAAGAGAGCAATCCTAAGCAGGTCTACTCTGAATTCTACTGCAGTCTATTCAATAAGGCTCACTCCCAGGAAAGTGTTCTTAGGATTGCACTGTGAATCCTTTTAAAAATCTTATCATTATAATCTGTGTCCATATTTGTCTTCTCATCTCTCTGTGGATCTTAAATTGAGACTTATTCAGCAAAAAAATATGTTTAGGATACACTGGACACTAGTGACTCTTTAGCAAAGGACTGAGCAAAGTGTCAAATTGTTGTCACTGTAACTAATAATAATCAGGGGTCATTTCATAGAAAAAGAGGTGCAGGAGCTCATTAGCATAACTCATTAGCATAACTTATTTGCATATGCCACACCACCTGACATCACTGGAAGTGTGTCAGAAGGCAACACCCACTGCTCAGGCTCCACTGGACTGTTTTGGATTGCTAGCTATTGGGGGGGGGGAACATGCAGATCTGTCCTCGCAGAGGAGGGAGAGCTTGTACCTGAATAAACTTGGTCTTAAAGGTGCCACTGGACTGTTTTCGACCGGGGGGGGGTCGGGGAGGGGCTCTGCAACTTACCTGGCTGCTTCTTGCTCTGACTGAGGGCTGCTGGGAGCAGGGGGTGGGGCTTCTTGCATATGCCCGCCCTCTGGGCTCTTTACTGCCAGAGCTCCGCTCCTGTGCGCTCCTGCAGGAAATGACCCCTGATAACAATTAATAATTATTGTATGGCATTGTGTATTGTATAGCCAGGAGATCTAAGGATTGCCTGGCAGCTGAAGTTCTAGCTCTTTAGTGTTATGGACCACTAGCGTTATGAATCACTAGATGGTGAGCTAGACTTGTTGGTGGGCAGAGAGAGCTCTGAGAGCTGTGACTGACCCAAGGTCACCCAGCTGGCTTCATGTAGAGGAGTCGGGAATCAAACTCAGTTCTCCCATATTAGAGTCCTGCCAATCTCAACCACTACACCAAACTGAGTGCTGTAACTTACAGGATGCATCCCTTAAACACATGCTTTGGGTGTGTCCAGTCATTTTTTTTTCTGGGAAGAATTTATTATTCATATCAGTTTAGTATTAGAATGTGCATTGATTTTTGAGGATTCTTATGTACTTTAAAGTGATCTGCCTGTTTCTTGGAAGCTAACTGATGGTCAATGGGAATAGACCCTCCATACCCTTACTACAGCTAAAAGACTCATATTACAACACTGGAAAGATAAAAGCCGACATCTGGTAAATCAATGGATCAAGGACCTTAGAACTCAACATTTAAACATATGGCATATAGACAGCAATTGTGTATGGACTTATTTTTAGATATTTGGAAATTAGTTTTAGAAAATAGGGTAGCCAACCTCCAGGTAGCACGTGGAGATCTCCTGCTATTGCAGTTACTCTCCAGACAACCAAGATCAGTTCCCCTGGAGAAAACATCTGCTTTGGATGGTGGACTCTATGGCACTATACTCTGCTGAGGTCCCTCATCTCCCTAAACCCCACCCTCTCCAGGGTCTACCCCCCAAATCTCCAGGTATTTCCCAATCCAGAGCTGGCAACCCTATTAGAAAATTGTGTAGATCCGCACCACTGGTGTTATAACTTTGTCTTGTCTTCATGTATTATTTCGGTTCCCTCCCAGAAAAACCTTACTTTGTTGGATTTTAGATTTCCCCCCTCTGTTCTTTATTTTTCTTCTGGGTTTTTTGTTGTTGAAAGAAATAAAAAAAAATGTTTCTTGATATTGGAATACAAACATCAATGGCACATTGATGTTCACCTTAAATACAAATGTGAGATTTATAAGCCCTCCCCTGAAAGTGCAGCAGGCCTCACTGGTGGCACCGCTTAAATTCTATTGACACTGCTGTGTGATGGCAGCCAGGCAGTCACCCAACAGGATGGAAGAGACTTTCCCTCCCTCCTCCAGTTTTCCCCTGCCCTGCATTTCAGGTGCTGCTTTAGCATCACATTGGCAGCATCCTGAGGACAATATGTGCCAGGGTGACCTGGTTAAATCCCAAATGCTGATGAAAATAGCCTTTGAGAACTAGCTGACTGGCTGCCACAAGCAATGTCAGCCACTGGTAAACAAAGTGGGGAGTAGGAGGAAGTGGGAAAAGGGGATGAGTCTTCCAAGTTGTTCTGAGAACTTTGATTTGAGTTCAGAAAAAACAAAGCTCTTGGTTTTTTTTAAAAGCAGATATCTTTGCTCTCCTAAATCCAGCTCCAACTCAGGCTCAAAGCAGTGCACTAATCTCTAGATGTTACCCTGCCAAAGCATAGGGAAGCTGCCTTTGTACACATTTTCCAAAACGGTGAGTCTCTTTCCAAAACAATTACATTTTTGAGGCAGATGCCATCAAAATTTTAACACCTTTGGTGCAAGGAGCAAAATCATAGAAGAATTTTAAAAGCCTGTTGTGAAAGACTACACTAAAAATCGTACAAGTGCAGTGTAAACAGGTAACGGACTGTGAAGGGTTAATTCTTCACAGAGCCAGTGAGCCGTGAGTGACAGTCTGCTCCAAGGAATTTGATTGGTTAGAGTCTAGTATTGGCGAGTCTGAATCTATCCCTGACAGAGGAGGGCTACAACTGACATGGTTTGTTTTTAGCCCTGAGAGCAGTTTAACACAAATGGAGTACTGGGAAGGCTGGCAGGAGGAGTGGGTAGTTAGATGAAGACTCCCATTCAGGCCAGAAAAGGGGATAGATGTTCTAGTGAGAGAAGAATTTCCCTACCCAGTTAAAACACGGAGATAGCCCTGAAGAGTGGAGAGATCCCTGGTCTGGTGTGTTTAGAACCTGCCTTTTGAAACCTGAAGAGTCAGTAAACCTCGAGTACTGGTGTGTTTAGTGAAGGAGGTTGGGTACTGGGCAGAGTATCCCTGCCTTCTGGAAACCGAGAGTCAAATATGTTCAAGAAAGTATACTGGTGTGTTTAGAAACACTGAAACAGAAGCCTCTCATCTTAAAGATTCTGGGTCACTGTGAAAAGCTTAAGAAACTCCCAATTGCTTAAAACATATAAACTGTAGTCTGTGCCTGTACTGATTTACCTCAGAGTTCTTTACAGATTTACCTTAGACCTTTTATCCCTGGTTTCAGCTGACCTTTTCCCTCTAAGTTTCAGCCCGCTCAGCCTAGAGGAAGTTGACAAATTGCTTCGAACTAATCAATCTGTGTCCTTCATGGCTAATTAAAGCTGGCCACGAAGGGTTCCGGGGTGCCTTCTGAAAGATCATCAACAAGTCCCTCTCTGAGGGGCTGTTACCAAAGGCATTTAAGGAAGCAGTAGTGCGCCCCCTCCTGAAAAAGCCATCTTTGGATCCGGCCGAATTGGCCAACTATCGTCCGGTTTCCAACTTGCCCTATTTGGGCAAGATAATAGAGAGGGCAGTGGCAACAAAGTTACAGGGCTTTCTGGATGATGCTTTCATCTTAGACCCCTTCCAGTCCAGCTTTCGCCCGGGTCATGGGATGGAGACAGCACTGGTTGCCCTCACAGATGACCTCCGGAGGCATCTGGATCAGGGTGGATTGGCAGTGCTGTTGCTGTTAGATCTGTCAGCCACGTTCGACACAGTTGACCATCATCTACTGACCCACTGCCTCGTCAACATTGAAGTTCAAAACGCCACAGCCAGGTTGCTGATGGGAATCCCGATTCGGGCGCACATCCGACCTGTGCTAAAGATGTTACACTGGCTGCCTATAGCATGCCGGGTTCGCTTCAAGGTGCTGGTTCTTACCTTTAAAGCCCTTTATGGACAGGGACCTGCATACCTTGCCCCATATGTACCCCAGAGGACACTGAGATCTGGGACCCAGAATCGGCTGGCTCTCCTGAGCTTTAAGGAGGCCAGACTGGTGGTAACTAGGGCCAGGGCTTTTTCAGTGGCAGCTCCACTCTGGTGGAACAAGCTCCCAGAGGAGACCAGGGCCCTGCGGGATCTCTCACAGTTCCACAGGGCCTGTAAAACTGAGCTCTTCTGCCAGGCCTTTAGAGCCACCACCACTAATACTACTAATACCTCTACCAACAACAACTAATATCTATGCTGGCGGAACCCTGGCCCGTGGTCCCTTAAACACTGCCTGAGCCAATCACCCTAGACAGCTGCAGGACTTTATCTTGTTAGTGTTTTAACATTGTACTTTTAATTTGTGTGATTTTATGTGATTGTATGTTGTAATTTTATCCTTTTTGTAAGACGCCTTGAGCTGGCCTGGGCCGGGACGGTGGGATAAAAATAATAATAATAATAATAATAATAATAATAATAATAATAATAATAATAATAATAATAATAATAATAACAACAACAACAACGACAACAACAACAACAACAACAACAATAATAATAAGTGATAATTTGAATAAACTATTTTATTATTTCTGAATTTTAAAAAGTGTCTTGAGTGCCATTTCAGTAGTTTAAGTTAAAGAGGGAGACCTTGTCCCTTCCCTCAAGTTCCTGGGCTGAACCAGCAGCAAAGTATTATACAGTGACAGGGTGTGACAGCCATTGCTCTTCACAAAAGAAGAAAATAGATAAATAAGGCTGCTCAATCAGAAAGGGAGAGAAAAATGGAGGGAAGGTTTTGCCGCTGAAGGAGGGAAGTGGGCAAGGTCATCATACCTGTAAATAAAAAAAATATTTTAATTATGCAGAATAATATTTCTAAAGATGATACACTGGAAACTTAACTAGGCAGGCTATATCATAGAAAGAGAACAGAAACCAGAAGAGAAGAATGATGAACCGATGGGGAACTTGCAGGACAGGGGGAATCCTACCCCCACTGCCCCCACTCTCTTTCCATCCATTTTCTTGCCTCAACCATGTCCACCTTCTCCCTTCTCACACATCAGGCTCCTTCATCCTTCCTCTCCTGCCAATGCCTTCTTCCTTCCCCATTCTGCTGCCACATCCTTCATTTTCCCCAAACCTCCTGTTCCTGTTGCTATTTCAGAAATGTTTATTGAAATTGCTATGCACTGTCAGTGGGGGCTAAGATTGCTTCTATCAATTGCATCTGATTCTCCAACTCTTTCATTACTTAGACTCAGCTGATCTGGCCATGCGGATTCATGCTTTTGTAACCTCATGGTTGGATTACTTCAATGTGCTCTCTGTGGGCCTGCCTTCAAGGAGAAACCAGAAACTACAACTACTCCAGCAGCCTGACTATTGTCAGGGGCTAATCATTGGGAACATATTGCTCATTTTGAAACAGCTACATTGGCTGCCAGTCTATTTCTGAGTTCAATTTAAGGTGCTGGCTATGACTTTTAAAGACCTTCATGATCGGGACCCACATATTTGAAGGACTATGGTAATCAGGCAGTCATCAGTTGGCTATTCCACAAGTCAGGGTGACCCATCTGGCATTGGCCATTGCCTGGGCCTTTCCCATTGTGACTCCTGCTTTGAGGATTGGGTTCCCTGAGGAGGTGAGGAGAGCCCCCTCCATGGAGATCTTCAGGAGGTAGTGCAAGGCCTGCCTGTTTGTCAGGGGTTTTGAGGGAGTCTGAAGTGGCAGGCATATTTGAAGGGGGAGGGAGGGAGAGGTTTGAAGTTAGTTATTTTATTTTTGGTTTTAAACTGAAAATGTTTTTAACTATTATTGTGAACTGCCTTGAACCTTGAGGAAAGGCAGGACCTAAATGTTTTCTAAATAAATAAATAAAAGTATGATTCCCATCAAACTTACTGGAGTCCTTTTCCATCCTTATTCCTGATCAGAACAATGCCAATAAGCCATTATCTTTAGTAAGATGAGCATTTGCATCTTGGGATATTTAGGTATCCTCTCATTTCAAGGGTTTGATGAAGGTGTTATTTGTACTCTAAAAATGGCCTTACTAAGGAGAAAGAATTCTTCATAAATTTCTATGAGGCTCCTCTATAAGGTTGCTAACTCTGGGTTGGGAAATTCCTGGATATTTGGGTGTGGAACCTAGAGAAAGTGGGGTTTGGGGAGGGTAGGGAGATCAGCCGGGATTTTGTGATGTCATGGAGTCAACCTTCCAGAGCTGCCATTTTCACCAGGGGAACAAACCTCTGTATTCTGGATATCAGTTGAAATTCCAGGATAACTCCAGCTACCACCTAGAGGTTGGCATCCCTAATCCCCTCCTGAAAGGATCTAGAATCAACATAACATTTTTTCTTCTCCAATTTTTCAAATCAATTATTTAAATCATCTAGGGCCCCGGTCACACGGGCAGGAAACTGCGGGGGAGAAGCGTGGCTGTTTGCCCTGGGGCAAACTACTGCGCAGTTACTCGATCAGACCTCCCGTGGAGGTCCTGTGGAGGTACCGTGGAGGTTCCATGGCAAGGGAGAGGTGCTGATCACAGGACAAGCCGGCGCGCAACGAAGAAGCGCGCGCCGTGGCAAAATGTTTTGTTTTTCTGTGTACACGACTAATGCGCATGCTCCGTTGGGTGCGTGTGCGCATCCACAGAGACGTGGACAAAAAACCACACCTTATTTGCAAGGGGACATGGGCGGGCGCCGGATGCCACCGGAAACGCGATCAGACGCCCTCCCTTGCCCCGCAGTTTCCGGAAACTAGTACCTCCGAGGTACTAGTTTTTTGCCACGCAGTTTCGGCTGGAAGCCTCGGTTGTGCCACGGGAGTGCTACGCTTCCCAGATGTGCTGGTGAGATCGTGCCCGGAAACTCCGCCTGGTTTCCGTCTCACTTGTGTGGCTTCTGTTCCGTGTGACCGCAGCCTAGACCTTCTAAATCTTATAGACCATTTCCCACAGTCAAACAAGACAAAACAAAAATCACCTGGGCTCACAACAAGTTTATATATACCATAAAACATTAGTAAAATCAATACACACAACTCCACACACAGTGTTTAAAAACAGATATTCCAGAATAAGTCAGCAGTCAACACTGACAGCACAGCAGGATTAACAAGAATGTACTAAATGGTACATTTTTATATAGTGGTAAGAAACATTCTTTGGTATCATTAAACACACACAACTGCTGGGAAAGATAGGAAACAATGTCATTTGATTATTATCATTCATTAACCCCCTTATTTAGTGCTAAATAAAAAGTTAATATGTTGCAGACATTAGATTAAAATGCAACTGGAGGGATATGAGATCTCCAAGGAGCACAGATCTCATTATGTCAGAAGATGTCAGAAGACCATCAATGCGGTCTATCACAGCGTATGCACAAAAGGTAAGTCTCTATAAACCCAAAAGGTATCAGAGTCACTCCATTGATCTAATACTATGGATTCTTCTAAATTATCAGAGTCACTCCATTGATCTAATACTATAAATAATGCAGTTGAAATAGCAACAAAAGATTTCCCTGCCAGCAGACCTTTCTGTTTCTTGTTCTTTATCCCACATTTTCCCCATTAAAATGAACATATGTTATTTTTGTATCATTTGTGTACAAATGCACAGAATGCATAAATGCGGAAAAAGTACAAATGGTAGCAAAGTAGTACAAAAGACCATGTATGTATAAATGGCATATAAATGGTATAAAATGGGGTAAAAGTGCCAAAAGCATTATCACACAGCCATGAAAATGAGTTGAACCATAACAACATGCAGAAGCACAAAGAAATGATTGTATCACCTTACAGCTAAATACAGTCAAGAAGACATCTGACCTCATGGGGACTTTCTGTTAAGGATGGGCATGAATCACATTTTTTGTGATTCAGTTCATGGTTTATGGTTTATGGCTGAACATATATGAATGTATATAAACTGGGAGGCTGGTTCGCGAACCGGTTCCTATGGATATGTGATCCCTGCTTTCTCCTCCCCGCCGCTCATCATGGGGAGCAGAAAGCAGGAGTTTAAATAGCTCTGCACCATTGAAACCATTGCTTTCTGTTCCCTACAGAAAGCTATGAAGAGCAGAAAGCAGTGGTTTCAATGGCTCCCAAACCACTCAGCTGTTTGGTTTAAGTGGCTCAGACCCATTGAAACCAATGCTTCCTGCAGAAAGCTGCAGAGAACAGAAAGCAGTGGTTTCAGTGGCTCTCAAACTGCTCAGCTGTTTGGTTTCAATGGCTCAGAGCTGAAACCAAGAAAGCCCCTTTAAACAGCATAATCCCCACTAACCCACGGATCTCCATGAACTGCCTTAAATGTTTGTGGAGGTTTGTGGCTGGGCTGAAGTTCGTGAACCACAAACTGCCCAAAATATGTCATGAACATAGTTTTGTGAGCCAGTTTGTGCCTATCCCTACTTTCTGAACACTGAAACTGATTTCCATGTGAAGATGTGCTTCTATATTAGGTTCAGTGTATGCCAATGGAGCTGTGCACATAGATCGATTGCAAGATTGCTTCATTCAGTACTATTTGTGATCAAGTTGCTATATCAGATAGTTGATGTGCACTGCCTCTCCTCAAGAGGCAGTTTAGATACATCATGTTTTATTTTACTTACTTAAAACATTTATGTCTCATTTCCCAATGTTCAAAATGGCTTGGTGGCTCATGGGAATGAATCCCTAAATTAGCTAAATGTTTATGATCTCTGAATTTATGAGCTAAAAAGAGAAAAGCTGTGCACAATAGATAGGGTAATTTTTCCAGTTACAGCAATAAGATCTACATGGACTTTCCATAAAATATGGAGTTTAAAACTAATATGTGGGGTGTGTTTAAACTTCTATACTTCCCATCTACAAATGTGCAGCATTTTTCCTCTGTTCTTGTAGCAGATATAAATCTAAATCTGTGGAATTATTTCTATGACTGGTTATGCAGGATAAAACTCTTCACTGTTTATTTGCTGTGACAGAGGTAGAGAAGACAGAAAACAACACCTTCTGATTTGGAAATCTGGTACATTATGCATGCCTGGAAGGCAGAGAGATTCAATCCCCCTTCAGGCAATACTAATGCAATGGGAATTTTGCTGTTCAGGGCTTATTTTTTCTTAACATCAGCCACATAAATTTAAAAATCAGACTTCAACCACTTCAGCTTTGGAAACTGAATTTAAAGTTCATACAAGAATTCTCCAAGCCTAAGGCAAAAAAGAACCAGTATCAAGATACTTGCATAAAAATAGTGTATAGTTTCTTGGCAAATCCTGACAATAACTCAATAGGTGGTATTACCGGAGAAATTACTGCATCCTCTGGAGAAAAGTAATTAATGTTATAATAATGATTGCAGTAAAGAATATCAGTTTTTGCCTGAAGCGTCACAATTAAGTGTGTCGCTGTTACCTTACTGTGACAGTTATCCCTTAATCCCTTTAACATAAAAAGGCAACATGGAATCTGAGACATAAAAAATCATATAGATTTAACAAGTTCTGGCATAGAAAACCTCAGAGAAGACAAACTTAACTGGAGACTGATGATAGTTTTTTGGGGGGAGATGTGGGAGACTGATGATAGTTTTTTGGGGGGAGGAGATGTGAGGATGGTTTCAGATCAATGCTCGTGATGTGCACACTCATCCTACTTCTGCCTGCCAGAGCTTTTTGACAAAAGGTGAGAGTGAGGAAGAATGAATGTATGTGTACACCGTGGGAAACCTGAAAGTCAGATTTCTAAAACAGCGATGAGTCTTCATTCTAGTCCCTCAAATAGCTAGAAGAACAATGCAGACTTTTAATTGCAATGCCATGCAGCTGAATTAAAACAAAGTTCTGACTCGTTTAGACCAAATGAAATACATGTGCATAAAAGTACATGTGCAATCATAAGTAGACTTATACCCTTTTAAGTCCATTCAAGTCAAAAGATTTAGGCAGATATAATTCTACTTGCTGTTGCACTATAACAGTGCAATCATATGCACAGTTGCTCCACTGAAATCAGTGGGCTAAGGCCGGAGTAACTGCATAAGGTTGAACTGCATACCATGAGAGTTGGACATATAAGAAAGACAGCGGGAGGGGGAGGGATTTTGGGCTTGTTATTTTATCTGTGGTTTTAGCTGGGGATATTAGAAAGAAGAAAGTGGGGTATAAATGTTTTGATAAATAAATAATAAAAAGGATACCTGAAAGGCTTAAAACAAACAGGTAAAATCCTGCGAAGATTTTAACAACATTAACAAATTGATTGTAGCACCATATTTCTAAATTTAAATACTTCTCCATCCTTTTTTATATACCCTTCAGGATGTCTGCACTTATCTCAGGATCTTGAATATTTGACCTTGTGCTATTGCCCCTTTGTCAGTTGGGGGGGAAATCAAAGGGCTTGTGACAGTCCTCATCATGCTGGATTAAATTGCCTGAAAACGAATCCCTTCCAAACAAAGCTCAAAATCAGATAAACAAATATCAAATAGCATCTTAAAAAGCATGCCTGGATAGCTGTAATGTTGATGTAACATTTTATACAAATTATGTTAACTATCTTTACATGGGAGGGTGCAAAAATTGAGATGGCCTTTTGATTTCTAGTATGTTCCCAGTGTCCCCTTTATGGTGCTGGAATGGATTGTCTACTAGCAAAGAACAAAGCATTAATTTATTTCTGCCCCTTTCTCTTTCTGAAATGTCATATAAACCTAATATTCATTGTTTGCTTTTCCAATAGGCCCTGTATTTCCACAGCAGGAATGGCATTTAAAATAATAGACTGATTCTGTCTTCAAATCATTTTCAGGCAAAACCAAGATAATTTTCAAAGAAGCAAAAATATATCAGGCTGTTGCTCATTTTGCATAAGAAATTATCTTTGGAACCAAGGCAACTATCTCCGATAAAGAAACTGGTGGTTGACCTTTTAGAGTAAAGTTTGACTTTAAAAAATGCCTTCAAACTGCTAATTGAAGTGGTTCTTCTCAGAAAATTGCAAAGTGAACTGGGAACAACTGTGCAAGGATGTCATTAGTTTACAAGAGTAACTGGAAAGTTCAGTGCTGTCTTCTATCCAGCTCTCATGAGGTCTGACTTTTCAAGTTACAGCACTGAAATGCTACCCAACCTTGCAAAAGAGCCCATTTCATCAACATTCTTGCTTTTGTTTGGAAGACATTTTTGCCTGTCCCCCTCATCATCACAGCCAGCAGTGGGGGAATAAGTGGCAGGTGACCATAGGTGAATGTGAACACATAGCTGCATCTGACTGCAGGGCTCTTTCCAATGTGATTTGCATCCTTCTGGGAGGGAAGATACCAGTAATGTAGGTGACCCCCAAACAGCCCTACTCACATTGGGCTTTCCTCACTGGGTTTTTGCTCCAGCTTGGCTTCTTAATTTAAGAAGAAGAAGAAGAAGAAGAAGAAGAAGAAGAAGAAGAAGAAGAAGAAGAAGAAGAAGAAGAAGAAGAAATTGGATTTATACCCCGCCCTTCACTTGGAGTCTCAGAGCGGCTTACAAACTCCTCTCCCTTCCCCTCCCCACAACAGACATCCTGTGAGGTAGGTGGGGCTGAGAGAACTCTGACACAAACTGCTCTTTTTCAAGGACAGCTGTGCCAGAGCTTGTGACTGACCCAAGGTGCAAGTGAAGGAGTGGGAAATAAAAATAGGAAAAGGTAAAAAAAAAAGAGGATAGGGGGAGAAAGCAACATCCAGCAAACAATACTATATGTGAAGGAGGAGAAAAAATGATGCAGATATGATGCCAAACTAGAGTAAAAACCTGGTGCACAAAAGCCCACTATTACATTAATCATGCATGGCTCTGCAACTGAGAACTGTATCAAGTGAAAAGTGGCTCCAAGGATGCATGAGAAGGAACTATTTCTGTCAGGTGAGGGGACCCACACAGCCTCCTATGATTTTGAGGGAACCAGGTTTATTTTAAACTATAAACCTTCTCCCAGATTAGAGTCCGCACACTTAACCGCCCCGCCGCCTTACAAACAGTATCATTTGGTGGTCTTTGTTCTCCCAGTTTTTCTTTGAGTTTAGACTACTTCTGTTGTGATCTGCAAAAAGCAAATAAAAATAAAATAAAAATAAATTAAATTAAATTAAATAAAAATAGGAAAAGGTAAAAAAAAAGAGGATAGGGGGAGAAAGCAACATCCAGCAAACAATACTATATGTGAAGGAGGAGAAAAAATGATGCAGATATGATGCCAAACTAGAGTAAAAACCTGGTGCACAAAAGCCCACTATTACATTAATCATGCATGGCTCTGCAACTGAGAACTGTATCAAGTGAAAAGTGGCTCCAAGGATGCATGAGAAGGAACTATTTCTGTCAGGTGAGGGGACCCACACAGCCTCCTATGATTTTGAGGGAACCAGGTTTATTTTAAACTATAAACCTTCTCCTCAATTACCAGGTGTTCTGAAAGTAGCAAGTACCTAGGATTTGAGTTTGCTGCTGTGAGGTAAGTTTTGTGGTGCATCAGTACAATATGGAGGTCACTGAGGCAATAATTGTACATTAACCACAAAATTTTTTGTTTATCTACATATTGGTTTCCATGGTCAGATCAGCAGCATAGGACTCCAGATAGACAAAAGAGAAACGTAGCTGAGGCACATTAATTTAGAGAGTAGTTTCAATTTTCTTTAATACTTTTAAGGATAAACAGGCTTTTACTGACTAGCCACTGGGTTGGATCCTAACACACAGAGGTCATTTCGGGGGGGATCGCAGTTCCCCCGGGTGAGGTACGGGGGGCGGGGCACATGACAAAGCCCCTCCCCCTGCTTCCGGCTGCCCCGCTTCCGGCCCTCATTCAGCCAGGAGGAGGCAGGAGAAGAGGGAGGGTAAGTTGCCTCTCCCCACCCCTGCCTGCCTGGGGCCAGGGAGGGCCTTCGCGGGGCTTCCTTGCACTCCTGCCGGCCTTGCAGGTCCACCGCCAGGCCCCTCATGGGACTCGGTAGTGGAGCTGCAAGGCCGGCAGCGGCGGCGGGGACCATTGGGGGCGGGGTGTGTGGCCTTATGGCACATTTCTGGTGATGTCAGGAGGTGTGGCCTTATGACACACTTCCGGTGATGTCAGGGGGTGTGGCATATGCTAATAAGTTATGCTAATGAGTTCCCCTAGCTCTTTTTCTACGAAACGACCCCTGCTAACACACACCCACAGGATTCCATCTACACCAGCTTGCCTTCTCCCAAGAGTCAGACTGAGTGACACAAGGTCTGCTCATTTCCATAAGAACATAAGAGATGCCAATGTTGGATCAGGCCAATGGCCCATCTAGTCCAACACTCTGTCACACAGTGGCCAAAAATACCAGGTGCCATCAGGAGGTCCAACAGTGGAGCCAGGACACTAGAAGCTCTCCCACTGTTGTTCTCTCCCCCCCCCCAAGCACCAAGAATACAGAGCATCACTTGCCCCAGACTGAGAGTTCCTATCTATGCCTTGTGGCTCATAGCCACTGATGCTTCTGCTCCATATGCTTATCTAAGGCCCCGGTCACATGAGAGGTTTTGGGCCGGTAGAGGGACGGAACGGGGACGCAGCAAACGTGCACAATCCCACAGCAACATCTGGGAATCGTGCT
>NW_015167067.1:670914-676412 GCF_001447785.1 Gekko japonicus
TTATTGCAGTTGCACACTGTCTAGACATTTTCATTGAGTTATCTACTACAACTCCAAGATCTCTCTCTTGGTCAGTCTCTGCCAATGCGGACCCCATCAATGTGTATTTATATTTAGGATTTTTGACTCCAATATGCATCACTATGCACATGGCCACATTGAACCCCATTTGCCACATTGATGCCCACCCACTCGCCCATCCTAGACAGATCCCTTTGGAGTGCCTCACAATCCTCACTGGTTGTCACCACCCTGAACAACTTCATGTCATCTGCAAATTTAGCCACTTCACTGCTTACTCCCAACTCCAAATCATTAATGAATAGGGCTGTCAAATCCCCCCGGGGGGCGGATTTCCCCCTGCTTTGGAGGCCCGATTTCCGCCTCCGCGGAATCGGGCCCCGGAGAAAACCCACCCCCACGTGCACATCACAGGGAAGTGACGTCATGACGCCGGGCACGCTGGGGGCAGGGCACAGCCATTTGAGGGGAAAACACTATGTTTTCCCTGGAAATTCCCCAGTTCCTGAGGCCACCTGCTAGGATTTTGCAGAGTGGGAAGGGGAGCTTGACAGCTGGGGCAAAACAGAGCTGGGAAGAGAAAGAAGAGTGGGCTTCCCGGAGCTGTGGTTTACAATGTTTCGGGGGGGGGGGTCTGCTTGAGAGGGGAGGAGGAATGCTGGATGATGGGGACACAGGGAGGCTGGGGGGAGGGGCCAGAAATGCACATGCCACAGACATGACCCAGAGGACCTGCTCTTGCACCCAGCCACACCCTGAAGGACACCCAGCATCCGCTGGAATGACCTGCCACCTGCATCAAGAGGCATAGTGCCCCCCCCCATCTCGTGTTAACCCAACCAGATTTTGTGTGCAGGAAACCAGTGCAGGCGAATCAGTGTGGCTTTCCCCCTGAAAAGCTTCAGTAGTAGCACAAAGACCAGGATATGGGAGCTTAATAAGATCACTATTAATTAGATTACTTGCCCATTCCCAGTCTTTGCATCCCTACCAAAACATTTATGGCTGTGGGCCTACCTTTGCTCTGCTCTTCTCCTGAGCCAGAACTGAGCTCTCACTACTTTCTCCCTGAGGCAGAACTGAACTCTTGCTGTCTTCCCCTCCAACATTCCACCCACCTTCTCCTCTGCTTTCCCCATGTTGATTGACTGGTGCTTGGCTTATAAAATCTCAGAGGTTGCTCAGAATTCAAGGCGTGACCAAAAAGTATATAAACCCCTAAAGTTGATCTAGATCAAAGGAAGAACACTGTCGATAACCTGCTTTTCTGAAGGGGCAATAATAGAATTTGCTTCACTGTAATGGACTTTTCCAAACATAGCTGTTCACTGTACTGCAGGGCTTACTGTATAGCTCAGAGACTGTGCACAGACTGGGTAGCTCAGAGCCTATCAAATTTCAGTCAGAAATGTGAGCACATTAGGATCAGCAAAACTCCCCTAGTTTTGGCCAGGGAACAATCCAGGCCTACTAGATTCTTCTGTTGGACATTAACTGGATGTACAAATGTAACCCTGTAGTGAACAGATTGTTCAGGAGATGTTCAGAGATGCTCAGGGGAAAGGTGGGCACATAAGCATTTAAAATAAATAAATAAATAAATAAATAAATAAAACATTTCCATACAAGGATAAGATATCTTGATGTCAGTCAGTCATGTAATTGATTCAAATTGCTGGGCCTGGCATGGACACAGGCCTCCTTTGGCCCTCCTGGTGTTTGGGGTGCCTTTTCTCTGCTGACAAATGCAGAAAAGAGTTTCCAAAAGTTCTGAGAGCCAGAGTTATTCCTTCTATTACTGTTTTCTCTTGCCCTTAGATTTGTGTGGTGCCTCAGTCATGCCTGACCTCTTGAGCTCCACAACCCTTATAGTAAAGCCTTATTGTTCAATATTGCCACTTTTATGCATAGAGCCCAATAAGTAGGAGGATCGGATTTTGGTGTCCTCTGTGACAGATTGCTTCTCAAAAGATGACTCAACAGATAGGAATTCTGTGGACCCTTCATTAGTACATATCAGTTTGTAATGTCAAACAAAGACATTGGGGGGGGGGGAACTGCATCTGTGAGTGCACAATTCCATAATCCTGCACCAGTGTGATGAAGCAAAAGGGGTACCTTTACAAATGTTTCCCAGTGCTTACAAAATGTATACACTACAGGGGGAAATTGTGTGCATGTGTATCTATTCACAACCCCACCGTTTCACAATGTCAAGTCATTACAAATGTCCCCTATTGTCTGCCAGGCTCAGAAGACAATGGGGGAAAAGGGGGGGAAAAGAAAATATTTGGAGTGGACTGCACAGGTACACAATTTCTCAGTCCTGCAATTCTGAGATCAGTCATCCAAGTCTTTGCCAAGGTTCCC
This sequence comes from Gekko japonicus, assembly GCF_001447785.1. Lineage (NCBI taxonomy): Eukaryota > Metazoa > Chordata > Lepidosauria > Squamata > Gekkonidae > Gekko > Gekko japonicus. Next base: position 673,306 of record NW_015167067.1, read on the forward strand.
CATAGACTGCCAAGTACTGGCACCAAGGATATTTAGGTAGGTTTACAGATTCTCTAAACTGTTATATACACGAGAATATGTGAATTATCTAATATGACATTGTGGAGAAGTACATTTTTCTTTGGAGGTTTGAACTGTGCAAAACCTTCACCTTGAGTTTTAAAAGGTTTTTCTCTCTTAGCAGAGTACAGATGTGGGGGGAGTCAATTGCTGAACAGCCTCACCCACCAAGACTTTAGAAATGCAATTGGTAAGCCTGGCTTGTTATAATGAGAAAGTCAAGTCACACACACACACTTTTCTTTTAGATCCCTTGATCAGTCTGTTGCTATGCTTAGGGTATGCATGTGGACATTTTCTTTTTAATAAATGCTTTGTACATTTTAATGCTGGTAGCAGTTCTCTGTACCACACAGACCTCCATTGTTCTGGACACACTATTTTAAAAAGGAGTGCCAGGAAGAATGGGAGGGGCAGTCAGTCAAACAGTCAGTCAGTCAGTCAGTCAAAGTGGCTACTCCTCACTGGAGAAGTAGTAGTGGTAGTAGAAGAAGAGTTGGATTTATACCCTGCTCTTTACTAGGAGCCTCAGAGTGGCTTACGATCTCCTTCCCTTCCTCTCCCCACAACAGACATTGTTTCTTTTTAGCATTTGTAGACTGGGCAGTTTCCAAAAAGGAGGAGGAGATTGGTTTTATACCCCAACCACTCAGAGTCTCAAAGTGGTTTACAGTCTTCTTTTCCTTCCCCTCCCCACAACAGACACCGTGTGAAGTAGGTGGAGCTGAGAGAGCTCTGAGAGAACTGCCCTTGAGAGAACAGCTCTGAGAGAACTGTGACTAATCCAAGATCACCCAGCTGGCTACCTGTGGAGGAGTGGGGAATAAAACCCCATTCTCCAGATTAGAGTCTGGAGAGTCTTAGCCACTACACCAAACTGGCTCTCTTACAAGACAGTAAGCTGTTCCTGAGGTAACCAAACAGAGACGCAGGCACAAGATGAGGCATTAGAATGGCAACATAGGGAGGCAGGCTGGGAGCCTAATTCTCTCAATTTGCAATTTATACAAAGGCAGGTGGTGGCAGAGGTTGAAGTGAGAGAGGTAGAGAAAAACCCCTTCAGGTGTTGGGAAAGCCAGGTGTGTGGCACATGTCAGGTGGAGACCTTGAATGGCCACTGGTGCCCAAGATGCCTCAGCAGGCAAGGAGGAACAGGGCCTGCAGGTTAGAGAGGGGCTGTTCTGCCACAGATACATAGAAATAAAATATCAGATTTCCCCCATGATTTTTTGTTTGTTTGTTTCTCACGGGGGAAAAGATATTAAAAAGGGAAGTTCAATTATTGCTATATTTCTTCCAAGTTTGTTGTAAGGCAAAAATGCATGTATTTTGCACTTATTTTCCCTGCAGTTTGGACTCAAAGAAGCTTTTAGAACATCTTTTGCCCCTCCTCCATTTTCCCACAACAAGCCTGTAAGGCAAGCCATACTGAGAGTCTTTGACAGACTCAATGTCCCCTAGTGAGCTTCCATGGTAGAAGCAGGGATTCAAACCTTGGGTTGCCCAGGGTCCTAGTCTGCCACTCTATCCCCCACACCACATAACTTGTCTGCAGAGCTGATGGAGTTTTCTGTGTAGGCTTAGTGACATTGTCCTGATCCCTGATTTTCTTATTTGATGATGCAGCAAATCTTTGTGCTGATTCACACATGCAGGTATAATTATGTGCTCAGAGTCAATCTGCATTATCACTCTAGCCACAGCTGTGCATTCCTATCTTGCATCAGAGCAGGAATCAGTTTCTTGTGGCATCTCTATTGTTAGCAGATACAGAGTACTTGATGCTTTCCCCCTTGTACATGTTCTTTTCCATCCATTTGATCTAACATTCCTCGTTTCCAAGGCTAGGTGAATACTTGTCATCTTCATATATTCTACTGACATGTTGAAACCTCTTCCCCTTTCATTCAGCAGTAAATATCCACTTCATTAAATTTTGAAAAATTGTTGATGTGGCAAGTGAGAGAGAATGAGAGGATCCAACCCCAGGAGATAATTTTTGATACTTAAAAAAAAAACCCACATCAGGAGCAGATTTAAAGCATTTCCAAAGATATGCAGTATGTGAGTTTCCTGTTGATGATTTACAGGCTGTGACAGAAAATCCATTTCTGTCCCTGTAGATGCTAAATTCATTACCTTTCCACAGATGTCAGATTCTCCACTTCTCCTCGTACTTCAACTGGCTGCCATGGCAACTAGTTCTAGACAGTGTGTGTATGCGTGTGTATTAGTAGTGTGTATCCACACACACACTTTTTTGCTGACACACATACAGAAGCAAAAATAGAATCTTTTAAAGTTATTAAAAGTAATCTTGCTTTTTTAAAATTAACAGTCACATCTATATTATGTCCACATGACATATTATATAATGTGCTCCCTAGATATTATGGATCATGGTATAACCCATGCCTTTACACATGAAAGTTTATTTTAAAGCTGTGAAAAAAGAGGAGTTTTGCCCTTTCTTTTTCTTTTTATTTTTTTTAATTAACTCTCCTAAAAAGGAGAGAATTTATTGCTTTTAGTATCAAAAAGGGGGAGGGTATATAGCTGGACTAAGAAAAGTTTGAGTGATGCTCTATTAGTATGTTAATCTTTTGTTAGTATTAAGCAAATCTTCTTTTGGCTTCTTCTGTGAGTTGTCAATCGTCTTTCATCTTAACCTGTGAAAAACAAATATAAGTGTTAATGTATTAGTAGTGTCCCTTTGGTTAATTGTTAATAAAGTCTTTTCATGCGCTTTCCAAACCAGTCTTCAAGTTCTGGGCTGCCTTCCTTTTATGTCTCTCAGGTTATAGGATGGATCTTTCCCTGCTCCTTCATCTTCCGGAGTCTTGTCCCCCGTCTCCGAGCCGCTGTCTCCTTCACTGTCCATTTCTTCCCATCTGGCAAGTGCTGCCTCCTCTGAGCTGGCGTGTCTCTTCAAAAAGTCTTGAGCTTTGAAAATGGAGTCAATCTTCTCCCTTTTATCTTTAAATTTAAAGATAAGTCCTTCTGGAATCAACCATCGATAACTAATTTGGTGATTTTGCAAGAACAAG
>NW_015167067.1:676485-682237 GCF_001447785.1 Gekko japonicus
TAGGCGTTGCTGAAGACGCTCTCAATATTTGATCCCGACTTCTCTGCTTTGTAAACTTGACTACCACTTCTGCCGGCAGATTATTCATCTTTGTAAAGTTGGAATAAGCTCTGTAAACCAGATCCATTTCCTCGCTTATTTTTTCTGCTTCTCTGCCGGTGAGTGATGCCAAAGCTTCCGCTAAAATACTTCAGAGATCTTCTTTTTCTAGTTCTTTTATGCCTTGAAATCGGAGAGTCAAATTTGATTTTTCCATTTGAAGCATCAATAACTTTTTATCTTGCATTTCTTGATGTTTCCCCATTTTCTCCACCTTCTTCTTGACCTTTTGAGTATCTTCTGCTGAGACCAGACATTTTTGCGTGATTTCCTCCATTTTCTTAGCTGTATCATTCAGCTGGGTCTGCTGGTTACTGAGAATACTTTCGATGCTTGTCAATGTCTGATTTATTTTTTGCATTTGCTCCAGCAGAGGGCGCAGAAGCTCGCTCTCCTGTTGAGTGACAGCAGGCTCCAAGGGGCGGGAGCCAGCACCGGAAGTTCCTCCCAGCTTCTTTACTGGCATCTCCTGAAACTTTTTCTTCCCCGACATCTTTGTTTTATTGTTTACTTTTTAAAAGTTCATGCCGCGCAGCTGACAAATGAGTCTATCTGTCTTTCTTTCAACAATTCACCAAAAGGTAACACCACTCTTTTGAAATTTCACTCCCCCCCTCTTCTTTCTGTTAAATCAGTCTCTGTTTAATCGGGGGGGGGGCTCTCCCCTCCTCCCTTGTGCTTTTAAGGGGGGAGTGCGCTTCGCTCTTTTTTCTGTTCCCGATCGGCAACTCACAGTTTTGGCCGAATTTCTTCCATTCAAACGTTTTTCCGCTTCATCACTCGGCGACGTCCGGCGGCTCTGCTAGTCCCCGTGCGGGGCACTGCCGTGGCAAGAGCTATTGGGGCATGGGGCGAGCCTCAATTTCCGACCTTCGGGCCGGGAAAGAGGCACATCCCCTGTTGTTAGCCGAATTGCTCTTTAGTAAGACAATTGGAACAGTTTATTCATCGGGATTCAGGTCTATGTCTACAAAGGATGGGCTGTGCCGATGCGTTTCAATGAAGAGACAGAGACTGAGACAAAATTAACTTTCGTTTACTGGAAATTCATTCAAAACACACAATAAACATTCAAGCATACAAGAACTAAGAAAAACAGAGGAGAGGAGAGGAGGAGGAGATTGGATTTATACCCCGCCCTTCACTTGAAGTCTCAGAGCGGCTTACAAACTCCTTTCCCTTCCCCTCCCCACAACAGACACCCTGTGAGGTGGGTGGGTCTGAGAGAACTCTGACACAAACTGCTCTTTTTCAAGGACAGCTGTGCCAGAGCTTGTGACTGACCCAAGGTCACATCAGCAGGTGCAAGTGGAGGAGTGGGGAATCAAACCCGGTTCTCCCAGATTAGAGTCCGCGCACTTAACCACTACACCAAACTACACTACACCAAACAGAGAGATTTTGGCAGCACAGTTGCATGAGCAGGTGATCGTTGGTGGGGAATTATATTTACCTTCGACAAGGCGCGGCTCCGAAAGCTTCCAGTTGGGAGGTGGGTAGGAAGGGGAGAAAATGGTAGAAGCATGTGTATTAGACCTACTAATAACACGTGTAATGGTCTTAGCTGCAGACTAAGACAAAGCGAATTACGGAGTTGGTACAGGGAGGGGGCCAAGAGAGGGTCAGCAGAGATAAAGAGGGCACTGGTGCAGGGGAAGGCTGAAGGCTCTGTGCGCTATGTTTTAAACCCTCTTTCGATGGGGCGAGGGGTGGGCCCAAGCGGATTACCAGATGGCCCTGCCCTAGAGGTCAAGGATTGGCCATGGGGTCAATATTCAAACTATTGATTAACTGCTGGGAGGAACCTTGGGCGGGGGCAGGTGGTATGTGCCGGAGACCTCGTGCTGTTGAGTCATCTCAAGGCTTGTGGACTAGATCCTCTATTGTTGTCTGGCAGAGGAGAATCTTTGACATAAGCCATTTTAGCTGGACTAACTAATTAGTTTCTGTGTTTGCTATAGAGTTTACATGATGAGCTGAAGATTCTGGGGCCCTGCTGGATCGATGTAAATCATTCTTTGCAGCTGACATCGTCTCTGGGTGCCCTCAAGTTGAACTCTTCTATTCCACAGTCTCTTTATGTAGCCCTTGCATCAAGCTTTATTTAATACTCTCATAGTCCAATAATAGTCCATAAAAAGCACCTCTCCTAACACTGTGCACCCCGGATCGGAACCTCTGTCTGAGGCTCCTTAGGGTCTCCGCTTGTGCGGATTCCCCCCCTTAACCACACGTGGGCGAATCGCCTCCGGGAGCTTCCCGAAGTTGCGACCGCCATTCACAGAGTCCAGACCGGAAGCCGGGTTTTGCCCTTTCTCATCTCTTAAATCTCCTCACAATTAAACATTTCAAGTTACAAGGAAAATGCATTTGAAACTGATTTCTTAAGTACACTGTGAGGCTTGGTATGCAAATATAGCAGAATAAATTAGGAATAAGAATCTGAGGTGATCAAATGAACTGTACTACTTCTGACTTCAGGTGGGGGAAAATAACATTTTAAATACTCCCCTCAATATTTCCTGCATGTATTAAACTAGTACAGTAGGAAGCAGATTGGGCTGGAGTGTTTTTCCTTGATATACTAGGTCATATTTGCACTTGCAGAGATTTCTTATTAAACATTCAAAACTGGTAATTACAACCTACAGTTTGAAGTGGTACAATCTACTTTCTTTCTTTAGGATTCGACTACTGTATTCTGTTGCATGTGTAGACCAGATCTCATTCAGCAGATAACCTAGTATTAATCTGTCGGTGTTATATTCCAAACAAGTGGAAAGGCTGTAGTATAAATGTAGTAAATATCAGCTTTCATTTCTTGAAAAAATGCCACAGATGTAGACTGTGACATCTTCAGAACTAAAATCACTCCAGTAATGGACTCTGCTCCTTCTTTCCCTTTCTCCAGAGTGCTACTTGGCTTAGAGATGCAGTAGAATATAATCAATCAAGTAGTAACTATTACTACCTTTCTCCTTAGGCAGGTTGACAAGCGATGCTTGCATAGATGTTTGAAGTTCATGTGCCTCAGTAGGATTGCCTGCCCTGAGTGTTACTATGGGATATGAATAGAGTGTTTGTCAAATGGATTAATATTATATAGGTATTTCACCGCTACCCATTTTGATATAAAGTGAATATTGGAAAAAGAAATTTCTAGTCCTTGGAGACTTTTTTGGCATAACGGTTGTTTGCTTCTTCTCAGCTCCTTCCAGTGGCAGGACCATGGGGGGAGGGGGGCAGAGACTAGTAAAATGGTGTTATGCAATGCAGTGATGTCACTTCCAGCTAGAAATCCAGAAGTGGTATCATCATATCACATGATTCTAGGATGTTCCCTGATCTCTATTGTTAAAACCATAGATAATGGGGTAATTCCTAGAGTGTTACATGACTCTGTGATGTCACTTCCATGTTCCAGACAGAAATGATGTCATGACATCAAGTGATGTTTTCCCCCACTTTTGCTCCTGCTACTTCAGGGTGTAGTTGCACGGCCCAGAGCTTGGGGGTGGGATGTTGTCTCTCATGACCATAGCAGGCAACCTGGCACCCATATGTGCTTGCAAAATCTATAATAATGCATCTCTTCCTTAACGATTCAAAACCTATACATGGAGAAGGATTTACTCAGGCAAAGAGACTATATTCAGTCTTTGGTTTTCTTGCCATTAAAAATAGTCCACAGTCCAGGCCAAATAGAAGAAGAAAAATTGGGTTTTATACCCTGCTTTTCTATACCTTAAGGAGTCTCAGAGTGGTTTACAATCTCCTTCCCTTCTGCTCCTCACAGCAGGCATCTTGTGAGGTAGGTGGGGCTGAGAGACTTCTGAGAGAACTGTGACTGGCCCAAGGTCACCCAGCAGGCTTTATGTGGAGGACTGGGGAATCAGACCCAGTTCTCCAGATTAGAGTCTCCCTCTTTTAACCATTGCATCATGCTGGCTCTCTTTTTAGAACTTTACAGTACAATATATGAACACAGTGTACAAGCTATCAGATTATGGTTTAAAGTTAGGCAATTTAGAGCCACTGTGTAGCACAATTGTCACCTCTGCCTCTCTGCTTCTAACCATCAGAGTACACAAGAGAAAATATGTTAAAGAGTACAATGAAAAAATGGAAGAATGCACAATTTATTTCCCACATTTCCTCCACGGACTGTGAGCCACTTTAATAAATTATGTGAATATCGAAAAGGGATATTTTAAAACCATCCTGCTAAAAAACAGATATTCCTTGAATTCTATCAGCAGGTAGACAGGAAAAGTCAATACTCCTGTATATTATTTGCTGAACTGATCTTCCATGCACAGAATGCCTTCATTGCATTAGTTGTGCCTATCAGTTATGCCTTTTTCTGCTCTTCTTTGAACAGATCGGTCCTTTATATGCAGCAGGCTCATCCCTGTTGCACTGCCATGTAAATGCAATTGCATTATGAATTGGGCCACAGAAATCAAAATAGTAAAACCACTTGGAAAGTGACAGTTTCTCAAGTCTTGCCAGCATTTAAATGCCAGGATCTTATATTATCCCAATAAGCTCCCCAAACATCTGGTTCGTATCATTGTAATCACTTCCAATATTTGGTTTTCTAGACTTTCAAGACTTCAGTGGGTAAGAGTACGATGTTAGCATGTTATGAAAGGACTATTTAAGTTATTTCAGTTTTGGTGGCAGATGGTACAGTTTTTTTCATTGTCACTGAGAGAAACTTAATCGCTTAATATACAGAACAAAGTTCAGTTCATGAATACTCTAAAATATGCAGCAGTTCAGTACTGAGAAACTAAGTTATGCACTTAAATAATAACATTGAACGACGAATGTATTACGTATGCCATCCTGAGTTCCTGGAAGAATGTGTAGAACAAAAATTTAAAAATAATAACAGCAATAAAAGCCAGAAAATTTGCTACAGCTCCCCCAGCTGTCCTTAGGGGCTCTTTAAAAATTATGGCTGCGACGCCTGCGGGGGGGGGGGGGTGAAACAAGAGGTCGTTCTGCCCCCCCCAGCTCTCCTTCGGGGCTCTTTAAAAAGTTATGGCCGCCGCCGCTGTTCTTGGCCGCAGCTGCGACGCCCGCAGTGGTGGAGGGTGGGGCGAAATGTTCTCCTTCCTCCGCCCCCCCGCCCTCCCTCTCTTTCTTTTTCAGGCTCCACTCTAGAATGCTGGCCTGATAAAGGGCCAGCTGAATGTCAATTTCGGCCCCATTATATCCTATCGGCCATTGAAGTAAATGGTGAAAACATAGAGTATATTCTGGGGGCTGGAGGGGAGGGAGTTTGAGGGAGAGGCTCCAAACCCACAGGGTAGCTGCTGGAGCCTCTCCCAAAAATACCAACCAAGTTTGAAAAACATTGGACCAGGGGGTCCAATTCTATGGGCCCCCAAACAGGTTTCCCCATCCCCTCCATTGTTCTCTATGTTGGGGAAAAAAGTTACTTTTTCCCCACCATAGAGAACAATTGAGGGGATGGGGCAACCTGTTTGGGTGTCCCATAGAATTGGACCTCCTGGTTCAATGTTCCTGAAACATGGCGGGTATCTTGGGGAGAGGCTCCAGCAGCTACCCTGCGGTTTTGGAGCCTCTCCCTCAAACCCCCTCCCCTCCAGCCCCCAGAATATACCCTGTGTTTTCGCCATTG
>NW_015167067.1:683567-694924 GCF_001447785.1 Gekko japonicus
GCGTAAGCCCCCCCCCCCAGCCTGCCTTCAGGTACAAGCTCTCCCTCCTCTGTGAGGGCTGATCTGTGCATTCCCCCCCCAAAAGCTAGCAATCCTAACAGTCCAGTGGCACCTTTAAGACCAAGTTTTATTCAGGTACAAGCTCTCCCTCCTCTGTGAGGACAGATCTGCACCCCCTCCCAATAGCTAGCAATCTAAAACAGTCCAGTGGAGCCTGAGCAGTGGGTGTTGCCTTCTGACACACTTCCGGTGATGTCAGGGGGTGTAGCATATGCTAATAAGTTATGCTAATGAGCTCCTGCAGCTCTTTTTCTACGAAATGACCCCTGAGTAAACTCACACTTGCTTCCAAATGATGAAGGTGGGGTGGGGTGGGGTGGGGTGGAGTGGAAAGCATCCTCTAAGGAGAGAGTCTAGAGTCACTCACTATGTACATAAGAACATAAGAACATAAGAGACGCCAATGTTGGATCAGGCCAAAGGTTCTACGAAATGACCCCTGAGTAAACTCACACTTGCTTCCAAATGATGAAGGTGGGGTGGGGTGGGGTGGGGTGGAGTGGAAAGCATCCTCTAAGGAGAGAGTCTAGAGTCACTCACTATGTAACTATGATATTTTTACCAAGAAGACAGAGTATCACTTGCCCCAGAGCCCCTAGCTATACCTTGTGGCTAATAGCCACTGATGGACCTCTGCTCCATATGCTTATCTAATTCCCTTTTGAAGCCGTCCATGCTTGTAGCACCCACCACTTCATGTAACTATGATATTTTTCATTTGCTCCCTGTTATATTAACATATACTCATTAAGATAGATTCTGGTGGGTAGCCATGTTGGTTAAAAGCAACAAAGCAGAATTTGAGTCCAGTGGTACCTTTAAGGCTGACAAAGTCTTATTTCATGTACCCGAAAGCTTATACCTTGGATAAAACTTTGTTGGTCTTAAAGGTGCCACTGGACTGAAACTTTGATATACTCATTAAGTACAGGTATTAAATTTGAAAGTGTCTGCTATTATGGAAAATGGTGATTTCTATAATATATTATTCCATTTCCATTTTGCAGCATATTCAGATTTTGTCTTAGACCTGCTGGCTATAAACCAGTAATTATCACAGAATACGGCTTTTTTTTTTTTTTACAAACTAATCAGTATAACATTTTTTTTAAATCATGACTTTGCATGTGCCTTTCTAAATTGTGCTTTTTCTAATAACAGAAGAGGGAGCAATTCTTCCTTGTCATGCTGCCATCACTGAAAGAAGAATATTTGTTTTTCATTTGCTTTTTGTTGACCTCCCCCCTGCTCTGAATTCAAGATTGTTATAATCCTCATACTACCGGGTGGGGGGGGGGACCACCCACTCAGCCAAGAGTAAAATTCTTCTTCTGCTTTGCCAGTCTCCCAAAGGATATGACAAAATATCAGAGCATTTGTTCTGCACTGTATATTTTTACTTTTAAACAATGCTTTTTTAAAAAAAATGTTTTCCATTATTTTACAAAGAGTCAGTGGGGATGTGTAGTCAACTGTAGTGAATGTGTACATTCCAGACCTCTGTTTTGTGAGAGACTTTGTCCCACTGTTCTTCCCACTCAGTTTGGAGAAGAAACCACGCAGTCTGAATAACAGGGCCCTTTCTGCCAGTTGTAATCCTGGATTGTTACAGTCTAGGGGCAACCATGCTGTCACCGTCACAAATTGATTTAACCATCAATTGCAGTGGTCATTAAAGCTGCTAGAAGTCCCAGCCAAGCTGATGAATTGCAGCTGAATGTGAAATGAGCCTCTAAGTCCCTTTCCCACCATCTCATATCAAAGCCTATTGTGTCTTTCCAAAGTAAAAGGTCGGAGGTTCAGGCTGGAGTTCAACAATGGGCTCAGTCAAAAGATAGAGCCCCCTTTGCTCTGGCATTCCCAATTACAGTTCTGCACCCCCCCACCACCTTATTGTGTAGTTTTTGCATCCAACTAATACACTGAATTATTGCCATACCCAATGTCAATGGGACTATTGAAAGATTTTTATTCCACAAATATATGGAATCCTAAGCATCTGGGAGCTACCCAGTAGCAGCACAGAAACAATTCCATGTGCCTCTTCTGTTGGCATTGCTGGTGGACTAGTATAATCAGAACAGCCAACTTGGCTCAGCCTGCAGATTTGCTGTTCCAGATATGCAAAACCTGATTCTCTTGCCTGAAGCCCTTTCCCCCATTACTGCTGCAGTCTGCAAATCACATGCTCTAAAGGAGTCTATGAGACCCCGTTAGCTTTATGGTCCAGCATTAATACTGTGAAGTTAATGGGCTACATATTCTGTCCACAATATATTTTCATCTGCATTTGGTTTACAGCTTAATTGTGCATCACACTAAAAAGTGTAAGCTTTCTGTTTGTTGCCTCTGTGCCAGGATTAGCCATTATGCTGAAAATACATACAACCCTTTGAAAATTGGATCCCTCTTGTCTGCAGGGTACAAAATGAGATTATCATGTGGATTTCTAGATCAAACTTCTCCAAGTGAGTATTTGTAGAATAAATAAAGGGTTACTGTGTTTTGTTCAGTATCTGAAATGTTATGAGACACAGGCTGTATTCTATAAAGCCAAGATAATTTAGAATACATATACCTTTTAAAATATGGGATATTTACTACTGTCTTTCTTCAAAACCACTTGGAAAGGATGCTGTCAGGTTTCAGTAGAGGTTGGCAAAGAGATTTCCGTTGAGAGATGCAATAAAAGAGATTAAAAAGAAATATATAAAATGCTCTTTGCTTCAATACATTCAGAATAAAATTTCCAGAAATGTGTGTTTTGGTATCTTTTTGTTTTAGTTGATTCACTATTCCTTAAAATAACATACATACACATGTTCCTAAGGATATCTGACACATAAGGCAGAGTCTGAAACTTAAGGAGGGGATTACTTCTTTGCCCTTCCTAAATTACACCTACATTATATAGTTAGCATGTATTTGTCTCTAAATGATCCTACCAGACCAACCTCATTTCCTTCTTTGATCAAGTGATTGGCTTACTGGATCATAGTGTTGGGAAATGAACTAATTTATGGTTTTATATCTGCTACACACAACACATGGACTGTGCACACATGAGCCGAAGAAAGCTGTTTGCATCACCTCCTGTGAGAGACTTCACACAGGGAACCCTTGCCTGCATTTTATGTTAATGTAGCTTGCACACATTCAGCTCAGAGAGGATCATGGGAAGAAGAAGCACATGTTAGCCATTGTGAGCAGAGAACAACGACTAAGAAGGAGAATTCCCCCATTACTGAAAGGACTGGTTGTCACGCAGGACAGGGACCTGATCTGCATCTGTATTGCAAGTTTCCTGTTTATGCCTAGGAAAGCCAAGATTCATTTGTACTTCAAAGAGGATGCAGGAAGCTGACATTTCACAACTGGCCAGATGGCGTTCCATGAGAGAGTGTAGTATTTCAAATATTGGCCCAACCCACAGAATGCCTGCCCTTTTCACATGCACCAATAGGAAAAGCTATGGGAAGGACTTGTAAGTAGGTGGGATTACAGATTGTCAAGGTGCCACCCACCTGGAGATTCAGCTATAAAACGCAAAGACCATGCTTTAGGGGTTGGACTAGCCACATTTTACCATCAACGCAAACACCATGCTGCAAGTCTTTTGGCTGGTCACACTCTACTACCCCCCCCTTTCCTGCTTTAAACTTTGTCTTTACCGGATCTCTTTGGGATGCGCAGCCAAAGGGATCCACTTACAAGCATGCACACACACTTGACCGGCTGGTTCTGGAACAGTGTGATGTAGGTAAACTTCTAGACACTATTTTCTGTCCCTTTATTTCTCCATTGCAACAGACAAGACTTCTAGAAACAGGCAAGTATGAACTGATTTTCCTGCCTACCTCCAAGTAAATAACTAAACTATTTTATCTCTATTTCTGTAATTCTAGAGGAACCTTGAGTGTATGTGAATTGAGAGACTGATTATTTTGTATGTGTGACTTTGATATTGCTTAGTAAAGAAATTATTTGTTTTAAAAAAATACCCATGTGGTCTACATTACTGGGGCTCTGAGTTTGGACATGACCCTGGTATAGCTGGTCAGAACTCATGTTAAAATATAGCTAGCCTCAGCTGTAGATAAAGCTGTTGGTGTAACAATAGGAATGCCATCGACATTGTTTACCTGGATTTCAGTGAAGCTTTTGACAGGGTTCCCCATGATGTTCTGATGGGTAAACTGGAGGATTGCAGACTGGACTCTAGGATAGTTAGGTGGATAGGGCACTGGTTGTACTACTGCACCCAAAGAGTAGTTGTCAATGACATTTCATCTGATTAGAAGGAAGAGTCCAGTGGGGTGCCACAAGGCTTGGTTCTGGGCCTGGTACTTTTCAATATTTTTATCAATGATCTGGATGCGGGGATGGAGGGACTACTTATTAAATTTGCAGATGGCACCAAATTGGGAGTAGTAGTGAACACCTTGGATGAAAGAGATAGAATTCAATAAGATCTGAACACACTGGAAAAGTGGACAGATGTGAACAAGATGCTATTCAACAAGGATAAGTGCAGAGTTCTATAGCTGGGTAACAAAAATGAGTAGCTAAATATGAGCAGTCAGTATGATGCAGTGGCAAAAAGGCTAATGTGGTCTTGGGGTGTAATCAACAGAGGCATAATGTCCAAATTGCAAGATGTCACAGTCCCGCTGTACATCACATTGGTCAGGCTGTACCTGGAGTACCTGAGCAGTTCTGGAGTCCTCACTTCAAAAAGGATGTGGACAAAATGAAAAGGGTACAGAAGAGAGTGACGAGGATGTTCAGGGGCCTGGAGACCAAGCTCCATGAGAAAAGGTTGATGGAGTTGGCAATGTTCAGTCTTGAGAAGAGGAGATTGAGGGGGGACATGATTGCTCTCTTTAAATATTTAAGGCTGTCACTTAGAGGGCAAGTTTCTGTTTCTGTTGGCAGCAGAGGATATGACTCACAATAATGGGTTTAAATTATGGGCGGAAAGGTACCAGCTGGATATTAGGAAAAAATATTTTACAGTAAGAATAGTTAAGAACTGGAATTGGCTGCCTAGGGAGGTGGTGAGCTGTACCGCTCTGGCAGTCTTCAAGCAGCAACTGGATGAACACTTGTCAGGGATGCTCTAGGCTGATCCTGTATTAAGCAGGAGGTTGGACTAGATGGTCTGTATGGCCCCTTCCAACTCTGTGATTCTATTATAAGGCTGGGAAAATTATTCAGCAAGATCTTCTGGGTATCCCTGTATAATCAATGGATTTTTGCCTGAGGCAAACTACAAAGCACTTGGAAGTTTCCCTTCTGAGGAATTTTGAGGGAACCACATTACCTCAGGTTTATTTCACAGATTCCTACTTGCAATCCCTCACACTGTAGTATGAATGGGAATATAAAGATTTTTTTACATAGGTTTTTTCTTCTTGATTGTTTATATTCATATTTTTTCTTAGTTTTATGGATTTCTCTTTTAAGTAATATTTTATTAGAATGTAAGAAAGGCCTGTTATATAGAAGGCTTTCCCCTTGTAGGTCTGATATTGCTAGCAGACAAGATAATAGGTTAAAAAAGTTCATGATTCTGTAGTTCTTAAGGGCAAAACCTTGCAATGTCTGGGTCAGACAAGATTTTGGTCTCATATCAGGGAAAAAAAACACTTTTGTTTAGGGTATGAAGAATCCTTGCCCATTATCATTTTAGGTTAGGTTAAGTAAACACTTAGATTTTACGTAGGTACATCTCTCTTTACATCTGGCCAATCAGAAGATTATTATTAAAATTACCATTGTCTTTTATAACCAATTATGCTTTTTGAATATTGTTTTCTTGATGATGTCAGTCCATGTATAAAAGATCATGTAGTTCCTGAATGTATAAAGAAGAAAGCATATTTCCTGAATATGCTGAGAAGAAAACAGTCAATTTTTGATGAGTTATTTGGTCCAATTGTTTTCCTGTTAATTGAAATAAAACATAGATCTTCCTCCTCATTTGACTTCATTTTTGACATGGAACCTAATATGTATAACAACACTATTTAGTACAATGAAGTGATACATAGCCATTCTATATTACTTCATGCTCATATAAACTGATATTCCACAAGATGTCTTGCTTTCCCTGTTACATGTATCAAGTCTTGATTGAGGCCTGGTCTACACAACACTCTGCTTGGATGCTATGGATTTTAAATTGATAGCTGAACTTACTGTGTTTGACTGTGACAATCAGGTGTGAGACAATAACTGACTTTGTTTGTTTTGGCATCAAATGACTCAAATACTTGCCAATTAGGTGTATGTGTGCTATATATCATCAAGTCTTCTGATTTATGGCAACTTTATGAATTAATGACTTCCAAAAACATCCTACTAACAGCTCAGATGTTGCAAATTGAAGGACATGGCTTCTTTTGTTGAAACAATCCATCTCATGTTGGGTCTTCCTCTTTTCCTGCTGCCTTCAACTTTTCCTAGCATCATTGTCTCTTCCAGTGAATCCTGACTTCTCATGATGTGACCAAAAGATGATAGCTTCAGTTTAGTGAGTTTAGTCACTGTAGCTTCTAGAGAGGTTTGCATCAGTTTTTTTTTCAAAGCCCCAATCCAAATAGATTGGTAGCCATCAACATCGCTAAAGTACTACTTATCTTTTGACTTAGAAGTTTTTAAGTCATCTAACATAGGAATCTAGAGACTTAATCTTTTAGAGAGACAGAGAGAGTACACCACAGAGGGTGTTTTAGCTTGTTTGCACATGCTGTTTCGTCAGTTGATAACACCTTAAAGGTAAGAAGCACAGAGGCATGGTTAGCAGAATGCTTCTGCCTTATTGGAAGTTGCATAAGCAGAAAATACAGGATAAATTGTGCTGAGCTAGCAAAGCACACAAAGTCAGCAGTAAAAAAAAATCAGAGGAGGGGAGTGGTATGAATTTGAACGAAATAGGTCAGAGGTCCATGCTATTCAGATATACTAATAATGAAACAGAAGACAGTTCCAGGTCTCTGTTTCTCCAGCCCATATTTACTATAGACTGAATGTCTCCAGCAAATCTGTATGAGAATGCTGTTAACAGCTCTAACTGTAACAGTTGGCCTACGGTTTTCACTGACCCTCAAAATAGGTCATTGGAGTCTTGTTTATGAAAGAGCTATTGTTCAAAAGACAAAAATGTGGCCAAGGGATTGACCCCAAATTACTTAAGTATTGTGCATTAGCTGAACTTCTGCTTGACTCTGACCTTTGGTGCTTTTCTCACTGCTACTGAAATTTATCAGGAGTTTTGGCTTTTGGCATACACTTCCCCAGCACCATGATCAATGTATTCCATTTAGATACAGGCAAATCCCTTAACTTGAATGAGTGGGATCTGATTAAAGTTAAACTCTAATCTATCAGGCTATAGGTAGTTGCCAGAGCTAGCATGTATTGACTTTGAAAGTAATCCTTGAAAAACAAAACTCTTTGACAGGAAAACCTATCACAAATTCACAGTGGACTTATTTATATGTTACAGTTTCCTTAGACTTTGGATTCAAGGACAGTATCAGGCTTGCAATATAGAACAAGAAATATCCTCCAACACATATACTATGGGAAAGCTTTCTCAAAAGGCCCCTGAAATTTTTTCTGACCTACAGTTGCCATCTCTGATTTGGAAAATTCCTGGAGATATGGGGGTGGTACTGGGGAGGGCAGGGTTTGAGGAGGGATCTCAGTGGGGTATAAGGCCATACAGTCCACACTCCAATGCAGCCACTGCCCCCCCCCCTCCAGAAGAACTGATTTCTGTAGTCTGGAGGTCAATTGAAACTCCAGGAGATCTCCAGGACCCACCTGGAGATTGGCCTAGGGTTTTTGGCCTAGATTTCTTGCCTAGTGTTCAGTTCAACTCCACTAAAAACTGTGTGTGCAGTATCTACTGTAACTCATACAAACTAATCTGGGCAGACACATACTCATGGCTGGGTTCACAACAAAGCATGTCTATTGAGTAATAAAAACATTGTGAAACTAGTAGACACTGACTACAGAGCAGCAGATTCCACATAACCAGCTACAAACTGAAACATAACAAGTGATTCACCTAGACATATTCAGATATATAACACCGTGCATATACATATATACAAGGCCATTGCTTCACTATAGGCCAAACGTAATAAAAGATCAGACCTGTGCTGGTCATGTCCCCAGCTGCCCCGTTCTCTCCTGCCTTAATCATGGTGGTGGAAAGTGTCGTCAAGTTGCAGCTGACTTATGGCAACCCCAGGGTTTTTTCAAGACAGAAGTGGTTTGCCATTGCCTGGCTCAATGTCACAACCCTGGTATTCCTTGGAAGTCTCCCACCCAAATACCTGTCAGGGCCGACCCTGCTTAGCTTCTGAGATCTGATGAGATCAGACTAGCCTGGGCTATCCAGGTCAGAGTCATAGTGGAAGGATATTGGTACTGATATTAGGTCTAATTAAGTTTAGATTCTTAAACAAGTTTGAAACTGGTTTCCAATCCAAGTTGAGTAGGAATTCTTTCTGGCTTTAAGCTGCCACTCATAACAGAACTCAGGGCTAATGTATCCCTTACATGCAGCAGGGATAATCTAAGACACTGGATAATGATCTAATGGGGCTGTCTTTAAACAGTAATGTATACTTTAAATGTGAATCTAAAGCCTACTTCTCAGGTGGGAGAGGCTGTTATCCAAAGTCCAGCCCAAATGGCTACAATGGGTAATTTGTACCAGGGAAAAGAGGGGCTGTAGGAGTGGATGAGGAATGGTGTATCTTGCTCATAATCTCATAAACATAGCTAACCCCCCCTAATATTCCATTTTAATCAAAGCCTTATTTTGCTGCAATGATATTAAATTAGGTGTTGTAAGTAATTGCATTATTTTCAGCAATGTATGTGCCCTTTTAGAGTGTTCTAGAAATTTCTTGTTATTGTCCTTGAGAATCCATGGTTGGATAGAGGTCCAGGTTCAAGTTTAGGACAATTCACAGGACACATCCTGGTTCATGCAAGAAAGCAATTGTTCTGAATTTGCTTCAGCTCTTTTTTTTTTAGTGGAGGATTGCATTGACATTGGAAAATAGCGCCATATATAAAAGGCATCAACAATGTGTTTTTACTTTGGTTCAATCCTTTTAGGTGACCATAAAACTAACAATGAAGAACTCTCCCAAGTTCTGACATGGGGACAGGATGAAAGCAACAGTCCTAATAACTGCTTTGCTGCTTATGATAGCATGAAAGAGACCCATGTTAGGATCTGGGTTTTGTGTGAACTAATAACGATTCTTCTGTGCTAATACTGTGGTTGCATCATTGTTTAATTTTGGACTGTGAGTCAACAATTGGTGAGTCAAGCCATCTATTTCCCTAATTCTTAGATCAGGGAATCTAACTATTTAACTCTATCAAGGTACTGGATAACCTTCTGTTTGTGTCATGCCAAGTGTGATTAAGAAGAAAAGGTTGGAAAAGGCAATGCTTCCCAAACAGAACCAAAACTGGGGACAGGATATTAAGGGGCATAGTTTATTTACCAAACTATCAATTGCAACTTAAGACAGAGTTGTCTTTTAGAGAGATGAAAAAAGGGAGATGACGTCTCTGTAATCCCCAAGATATCTCTTGTTTGATGTGTGAGAAGGAAATAGATCTTCCATCCCACTGCAACTGCCTTCAAGTGATGGGTGAGCAGGCAATATGTTCCAATACACTGGATAATTCAAAGACTGCTGGTTAGGGAGAAGGCAAGGACTTATTTCTCCCTCATGGATCACTGCGTTGACTTGGCGAGGGGGCTTGCGTGGTTCAATGAGGCTGTGGGCTATGCTGTGGAGGGCCACAGCAGAGAACTCAAAACGTGATCCACTGGAGAAGGAAACAGCAACCCATTCCAGTATCTTTGCCAAAAAAGCCCCATGGACTGTAACAAAAGGCTAAAAGATATGACGCCGGAAGATGAGCCCCTCAGGTTGGAAGGTGTCCAATATGCTACTGGGGAAGAGCAGAGGGCAAGTACAAGTAACCCCAGGAAGAGTGAAGCAGCTGGGCCAAAGCCGAAAGGATGCTCTGTTGCGGATGTGTCTGATGGTGAAAGGAAAGTCCAATGCTGCAAAGAACAGTACTGCATAGGAACCTGGAATGTAAGATCTATGAATCAAGGTAAGCTTGATGTGGTCAAAAATGAGATGGCAAGACTGAACATCAACATCTTGGGAATCAGTGAACTAAAGTGGACAGGAATGGGTGAATTTAACCAAGAATACCATTATATCTACTACTGTGGCCAAGAATCCTGTAGAAAAAATGGTGTGGCCCTTATAGTCAACAAGAGACTGCGAAAGGCAGTAATGGGATACAATCTCAAAAACGACAGAATGATCTCGGTCCAAATCCAAGGCAAACCATTCAACATCACAGTAATCCAAGTCTATGCCCCAACTACTGACGCAGAAGAGGCTGAAGTGAACCAGTTCTATGAAGACCTACAACACCTCCTAGAACAAACACCAAAGAAAGATGTCCTTATCATCATAGGGGACTGGAATGCTAAAGTAGGAAGTCAAAAAGTAACCCGAATAACAGACAAGTTTGGCCTTGGAGAACAAAATGAAGCAGGGCAAAGGCTAACAGAGTTTTGTCAAGAGAACACACTGGTTATAGTGAACACCCTTTTCCAACAACCTAAGACACGACTCTACACATGGACATCACCAGATGGGCAACACCAAAATCAGATTGACTATATCATTTGCAGTCAAAGATGGAGAAGCTCTATCCAGTCAGTAAAAACAAGACCTGGAGCTGACTTTGGCTCAGATCATGAGCTACTCATTGCAAAATTCCAGCTTAAACTGAAGAAAGTTGGGAAAACCACTAGGCCATTCAGGTTTGACCTAGATCAGATCCCTGATGAATATACAGTGGAGGTGAAGAATAGGTTTAAGGGACTAGATTTGATAGATAGAGTGCCTGAAGAACTATGGACGGAGGTTCGTAACATTGTACAGGAGGCAGCAATCAGTACTACTCCAAAGAAAAAGAAATGCAAGAAAGCAAAGTGGCTATCTGATGAGGCTTTACAAATAGCAGAGGAAAAAAGGAAAGCGAAAGGCAAAGGTGAAAAGGAAAGATTTACCCAACTGAATGCAGATTTCCAGAGAACAGCAAGGAGAGATAAGGAGGCTTTCCTGAATGAACAATGCAAAGTAATAGAGGAAAACAATAGAATGGGAAGGACTAGAGATCTCTTCAAGAAAATTGGAGAAATCAAGGGAACGTTCCATGCAAAG